>NC_136728.1:15092676-15632676 GCF_936440315.1 Barbus barbus | reverse complement strand
GCGGCGACTTCTAAAGGGTTCAAAGGGGTGGGGTTAAGAAGGGGGTGAGTTTGACTGCTCGGAAGAGAGGCAAAAACACACGGCGAGAGCGACAGAAATGAAAGCCCCACAATTCCCATACTGTTTAAGGAAAAAACAGTCCAGTGCAAGTGCCAATAATCAAGCCTCCTTTTCAGACGTAAGAGACCTGAGATGAAAGGGGATGTTCTTGGCACAGATTCAAAACGATCTTTTGATCATTTAAGAGAACAGGCTGTGAACCTGAAACACCAGTTGGAGCTCTGTATCGTGAAGGTGAGGACATGTCAGGTGGTTGACCACAAAAGCAAATGTCCATCTATGTAGTGAAACATAAGGATAAAAACATTTTTTTTAGTGGCCATTTACATCATTTACAATAATTCACGTAAAAATGAAGTTTTCGTCATCATTTACTCACATCCACAATTTCTGGAGACTGTGTAGGTCTATGCACTTACAGTAACTCGAGACTGAAGCTTTCAAGTTATAGAAAGAAGGCAAAAGCATGATAAAAGTATCTTAAAAGCGATTCATATGATTCATGCACTATATACCAAGTCTTAAGTCATACAATAGCTTTATGTGAAAAACAGTACAATATTTAGATTATTATTTACAGATAATCTTCAGTGAGCTGTTAACTGCTGGACTGCTGAGAAAATTGAAATTGTTCTGATTTATGAAAATTGAATTGTTCTGATTTATGAACGAATCACTGCGACAAATGTGAAGCCTATGAAATGAGACACAGCTTTAATATATTCAAGATTTAAGATTAAGATTTTCAGTAAATAATGACTGAATATAGTCCGTTTGTCACACAGATGCCAGAAGTTTTCAGAAGACTTGGACAAATGTGGCACTTTTGCATCTTTTTTGATGTTTGAAAGCTTCAGTCTCTATTCATTTCGAATTGCATGAAAAAAAGTGGCCAGTCAATTCTTCAAAATTTCTCCTGTTGTGTGCCACAGAAAGAAAAACAAAGTTTTACATAATGTCTTTGTTAATATTACCATTATTTCAGAAAAAGGAAGGAAACTAAGGAAAAAAGACAAAAAAAGAGGGTAAATGGCAGAACATTAAATTTTGGGTAAATTTTCCCTATAAAACCAAATATGACAGCCATATACTATAAATAAAAACAGTCAAGCCTAAAAATCATGGCTCAAAAACAAGGCTGGAGAAACTGCTACATGGTCCTTTCACAAACATGAAAAATTAACAATGGAAATGTCCTCAGCCCCAAATGCAATTCAACTTTTCAAGGAGGAAGGTAAAAAAAAGCCCTTTCAGACAAGGCCTATCACCAGCCGTGTTAAAGGGAGAAAAAAAGCAAGAAGGCAAGAGGGAGGGAGGAGGGCCCGAAAGCCTCCATTCCTCTATTTATAACCATTCAGGCAGTGAGCAGCCACATTCCAAATGCCAGAAGGCACTTTTCAAAACTCCTCATTTAAAACTTAATGTTGTTTTCAGCTCCTAAAAAAAGAGCCGCCCTCCCTCACACCCACCATCGACCAAAAGGAACCAAGCGGGTGAAAAAAAAAAAGGCAAACAGTAACATGTAAATGTGACTCTGTTCGGAGGCAGTCCAGAATCGGCCCTTTCAAAACAAAAAGGGCAGCTGAAATGAGGTAAGCGTGCATCAGTATGCTAAAACGAAAATCTTTAATGAGAAATTTCTAATGGCCGGGCTGTGCTGCAACTCCAGCGATTAGCACTTCAAGGGCTCTTCTTCCTTTCAGAGGGTAAGTGGACCAACTAAAGAATGGCCTCCGCCTCCATTAAGGTGAATCTGAAGAACCCTTATGAGAAAGGAGAACAGAACACACTTGTCAGCTGCTGGGAGGCTGGGGAATGCGGTGCAGCCACCCAAAAAGTGCATCTGGTACAGGGGTGGGGTGGTGCGTGGATGGAGGAGGACCTAAGCGCAATTTCGCCTCTATTCTGTGCAGCTTTTGTTCTGGAGTAGGCAGGGGGTCAGCTCTGAACACATGACCACAGGGCTTCCCTCCTCTGCCGGGCAGGAGAAAGAATGCATCCCGAATATCCCTTCAAAACACTTCCAAAGACCCAGTAAAAATCACAAATAAGGCTTTTTAATATCTCAATTGTTTCTCCTACACCATAATGAGCTTAAATGGAGAGCAAATGAATAAAGTCTTCTGCTGAACAGATTTTTCTCTTTAGAAAATGACCCAATTTAGAGTTTTAGAACTGTGCTCAGATCTGCCAAAAATATCAGTATGAAGATTTCTCATCAGATACTTATATCAAATTATCCTGAAAAATTGTCTCAACTGTTTTAATTTTTTGGATTTACACAAAGAAGTTGGTTGATACAAAACCAAGCAATAAAATTGCAACAAGCAAGCAATAATAATAATAATAATAATAATAATGTTCCTCTGGTGATGGATGCCACAAACAATCACAAATGATCTCTCTTCAATGAGATTAAATGGAGATTTGTGCATGCATCTTGAATTTCACACCAGTATTCTCACATGTATCTCTTCTAGAGTTTCAGAGAATTATCTGAGCTATGCAAAATTATCTGAGCTATGCTATCTAGGTTCATTTTACTGCAACAAATATCTTATCAGTGACTTTTTATTTCTCCCAAGGAATTTTAGGGAGAAACATCTGAGACAAGGTTGTAACTCAATAAAATACAACTGAGCTCTTCATTAAATCTCCTGAAGTATGAAAGAACAACCTTTGTGCAATACAATGTTCCTGGGAGATGGTGAGTGAAAAGTTTGAATTTCAAATCCATCCAAACGTTGATTTAAAAAAAAAAAAAAACCAACAGCTCTTCTACAACTCTCTTTCTTGAGGAAAATGTGAGGACGCTGTCAGTCAATTACACAAGGTTTTCGCTAAAAATGAGTTTTGAAATCAGCAAAAATACAACTGCTAGAAAGTTTTTTTTTTTCTATAGGAAACAGCTTTAAAACAGAGCCCCAGTGCTCAGTAGTCCTCCATTGGGATGTTTGGGGGAGGATTATTCTAGAAGGTGTTGCACGTGGACTTCAATGAGCATCTGGCCTTTTACCGAACTCAATCTGTCAGCAGGAATGCCCTAATCCTCAACTCATTCAGCCTAGCTTTAACACAGGAAAACAGCACCTCGCTCCTCCATTTGACAGCCACAGAAAACACCTCTGCATCTCAAAGAGAGAGTAAAGCAGAGTGCACACAAACAGGGTCTTGCGCTGAGTCGTGGTGGTTTTTTAGGCCACCCTTGCCCTGCTGTTCACCCTTGGCTCACCTGTCCTACTGCCCCTTCTCTTTAAACGCCACAGCAGGGAACCTGGCAGATTGAAAAAAGCCCTGGGTTACAAACAGGTTAGTTGTGATGGCATTTTGCTGGCTGTGACTGTCCGCAAACTCGCTGTGAGTTCAGAGCATCAATAAATAATGCCTACCCTTTAAATGCACAGTTTGAGAGCTCTCACCTAAACTTGCCACACACCTAGGTTAACAGGTTTATGTACCTAAACAAAACGAGATCTACTGTACTGTTATGCAGTTCTGGTTTGAGCCATAACATACATAAATTGTTCAATTAGTAAACATGAGTCAATGCATTAGGTCCTCAGCTAACAAACAAGATCTTTACAGCATTTATTAATATAGGTTAATATTAATGTCTACATATAAAAACACATTTGTAACTTTTTCTTCACATAATTGTAGAAATTGTGTCTCCATATCAGAGATTATTAGTCAAAGTGTGGAAAGATATTGAGAGAGCCAGATTTGGAAAGGTTGTTGAGAGTCAGCGTGAGAAGAAAAGCAAACGAGCGCGAAAAAATAAGAAGGGGATGTTTCCTTAGCTTCTTTTGTGTTTACACGACAGGCTTTCAGGCATACTGACTGAATGAAAAACCTCTGTATTATGACACCCAGGGACCTGTGCCTACAGGTAGCTGACTAATTACACAATGCCAAAACCACGAAAACGCCCAGACCACGAAGCCTGTGCCACAAAAGAACAGACATTGCGGAAATAAAAACAGACGGAGAGAAATTATGACAGAATAAATCAAGACATTTGGTCTGAGGCCTGAGTTAAAACGCAAAAACAGAAAATAATCCATGTAAATATGAAACCTTACACAAGTAATCCCTTCAAATATACGAGGTTTCACAATGGTTAAGTCTTCAAACAAAAACAAAAGTGCGGGAACTGACCGGATGTCTGGTGTCCCTTTTACACAATCAGTATCAGATTTCAGAAACACTTTACACTGAAACAACAGCTTTATAAACTTCAATGTCAATGAAGAATGTGCACTCAATACACTTGAGTCTCACGGATATCTCTAGACTCTTGAGAATCTTCCAAACTGCAATTTTGTTCACTGCAGGAAGGGGGCGCTATTGAAATGGTTGTTTTGAAAAAAAAAAAACAACAATTGGAGAAAAATGCCCTCTAAAAAGGCCATTAGCAAAATGTACATATGACGATCACTTCAGGGAAGTACTTGAAGGACTAGCAGCTCACTTTCGACAAAGAATCCGCCCTTGTACTCTCTAGCAGTCCTCAGGTCCCCTCTCATTACTCCACATACTCAGACTATTCAATCAGCACCAAAGCTCGAGTCTCAATTCAGCTATTGTCCAGCATGGAACACCATAAAATTTCACAGCTACTCGCATATGCTTCTGATGAAAGGAAATCTAATGAGCAAACAAGGTGACACCACCTTTAAAGTAAAATGTTAATTGACTTACCTCAATTTTGTCCGTTTTGGCATCGCCCCAGTAAAGCTTTCCTGCGACGTAGTCAACGGCCAAACCATTGGGCCAACCAAGGGAGGTGTTGAGCAGCACAACCCTGTCTGTTCCATCGAGGTTTGCTCGTTCAATCTTGGGCAACTCTCCCCAGTCAGTCCAGTACATGTATCTGCATAACAGCAATAAGAGGAAGGTAAATTACATGCTAATTCAGAAGGAATTCTCTTAGAGATATAAGAAATGAAGTACATAACTTCCATACCCGTTTATGGGATCTAACACGATGGCTCGTGGCTCGTCCAAGTTCTCGGATACGAGGATGCGTCGAGAAGTGCCGTTGAGTCTAGTCACCTCAATGCGATCAGTGCCAGTGTCCGTCCAGTAGAGGTTCCGTGCCACCCAGTCCACCGCAATTCCATCGGGATGGTTGATTTCATTGGTGACCAAAGTCTGGGAGTCGCTTCCATCTATTCGGGCACGGCGGATGGCCCTCACCTCATCATCCGTCCAGTATATATATCCTTCCACCGGGTCGTAGTCGATGGCAATTGCGTGCCGGATGTCACCGACTTGTAAGACGATGTCCGTGAAGTCAGGTAAGTCCAGGGATATCCGCCGAAGGTCAGTTCGGCGAGCCAGTAAAAGCACCTGTTCCGCCCCTGGTAATAAGATTGAGATTTGCTCATGTTTGAGAACAACGGAGACATCTGCTACTGCAAAAGATCCATCATGGACCAGAGATCGCCTGGCCTTTGACCTGCACGGTCTACTTCAGTTAGGAAAGCAGCAACTCAAAAGCATCTTGCAAAAAGGTCTACAAATACATGTATTAAAACTACTACCGTGCCTAAGGCACAGATTCAACTCGTCAAAGAAAACTGAGTCTGACAGTAGCAATTAGTAGCATGAATTGCAGAGTTGTCCCTGCAGACGGTGCACTGCAAGATCGCATTGCTCCATTTCTTAATCCTGAGGTCAGTGGGAATATGTTTCATTTGGCCAGACAACCTCCCCTGTCCTCTGCTAACACTGGACAGCTCCATGTTTCAATTGCGCCACTGGAATGAAAACTTGAAGAATACTTCTCATTGTTTCCTGGCCTGGGAATACACTGCCTCAAATTTGAAGGAGTTATAAATTCAAGTAGAAAGGCAGAGCAACTTGGGAAGGGGTGAATGTATTTTTTTCTAATAAAAGAGCAGTCTGTCATTAGCAGGCTGGGTGCACAGATACAATGGACAAGTCTGTTCTGGAGAGGGTGGGAAATAAAAAAATACCAAGCAAGCCAGGGGGTGAAGTCTGATTTTAGAATAGCCCTTAATGCTTAATGTACGTCCTCATCAAGAATAAAATGACAAATGCATTCAAATTTAATTAGTCAAATGCATTTTACTTTTGTACAAGATAAGTCCTTTTTGGACATACGAAATATGCCTGGATCTTTCTATTGTCCTCAATTTACTTTACTACAATTTCTACACTCCCAACAAAGTTTCACCAATGAATTCCAGAGACTTCTTTTTATTAAAAGTTACATTTTTGATTTGAAAGGATCATATTCATGACTTCTAAGATTGTATCTAATTGCAATGACTTTTCCAGACTTGGCAAATGTCATTTTTAAATTCCCTGGTATTTCCAAGGACCCCATAATGACTGCCAATTTATAACCAGCAGAGGGGCATTCCTTAAGGAGACTGGAAATGAGGGAATGTATACAAACCACTGAGTAATTCAACCTAACTGAACTGGACATAAACGCACAAACATTGGACTGACCCGGTCAGCCCCTAAAAGGCAACCTTGACATGGGACCACCAAAGCCTCAAACTAGGTCTACCAGCTCTTCATCTAAGCTAAAACTCTCATTACAAAGAGAAATAGTAGTAAAATGTGTCAGCGGTTCTGGAATAAGGTTATGATTCATGATTGCTGAAAAAGAGGAGAGTGATTTTGACTAAACTAAACTCAAATGAACCACCATCTGACAAACATTAGTCTCTGTCATGGTCTTCTGTGCAGGACGGCATGCAAATGTTTTATAGATGCGCAGTATGCCAATCCTCATACCAAAACCAGCCCATTAAAGGCCACAGTTCATAAAAATCAAATTTTACGCTCGAGAGCAGGAACATCATAATAAAATTATAAATGCAACAAAAGCATTCCATGCTCTTCATAGAAAAGCAGCCATATCTATCTATCCATCCATCTATCGTATACTTTTTGGGTCTTTTTAAGCATTCAAATCAACATGTTTTTTTACCTGGTCGACAAGTCTTTCCATCCTCTTTGAGTTTAACCCCAGTTGGACAAGCACAGGTATAGAAGGGCGGCACGGGAGAGAGGAGACACAAGTGGGAACAGCCTCCATTTCTTTCACTGCATGGAGTTTGAACTGTGGAGCAATGACAGGGAAAGAGGAAAGCTATAAAACTGCTGTTTATTACACATTACTGCAAAGAGCAACGACCTCTTGGTTAAAAATTTACCAGAAAACACAGTGACCTAAATAGTGTGAAGGCTTCACCAAATTCCCACCTTAATTCGAGAAAGTTCATCAGATGGGGTGATTAATGTGTCAGAGCACTGAATTGTACTGTAAATACAGGTCAGGTGTATAAATAACCACAGCTTGAATGCATTAACCCCACTCTTTTATTGCTCAGGAAACTTAACAGTGAAGTTTTTCAAACCTGAAAATCTCAAAAGGAGATGACCTTAATTTTTTAACACTGATGTCTAGGGGATAGTGAAAAAGAGATCTAATGTGTGATTTTACTTTATTTAACTGACTTAACATGTTATTTTTGAGATTTCGCTCAAATGATGAACTTCACCTATGAACTTCCTTTCCACATGTGACACGACATTAGAAAAGAGGTAAAAAAAACAGCATTGCTCAGTTCCTAAACAAAACGGCAACCCTTGAACAAAAGCAGGTGGCAGCAAAACATTTTATTTCCTGTAACAGGTTTTTCCATTTCCACCAGGTCACGCTCTGCTCGTCGCAGCCTCTCAGAAAAGGCATCTGCTCCATCAGGAAAACATAGGCGGCCCTGACCCAGCACTTGCTGTCCTCCTCTTCTCCATGCTGCTTGCAGATGTGGTGTCTGCCCAGCACACTGACTGATGACTGGTCCACAGTTCAAGGACACATGAGGAAATTCACAAAATACCAATACAGGCACATTTGTGAGGACAAAGTATAATGCTTGACTATGCAACTGTAATATAAATACATATATTTAAAAAAATAAATATGAATTATTAACTTGAAATTATATTATTATTACTCATAAATACTGCTATGAATGTAATCCTCACAAAATAATTAATATTAAATCACAAAAACTTCTTTAAATCTTAGCAAATTATAAAACATACGTAGTTTATACATTATAATATTCTTAAAATAAATAATGCTCTACAATTAATTACAACATTATTAATCAAAAATTTGTTATGACATTCTGCTGTGTTATCCACACTTTTTTTTTTAGGATTAAATTAATTTACATTTACACTACTGTAGTGTTTTTTTATTTTTTTTTATTTTTGTTTTGTAAGAAATGATTTTATTCTCCAAGAATGCACTGAATTGATCAAAAGTGACAATATAGACATTTTTATATATTATTATAAAAGTATACACAACTGTTTTTCACAACGTTAATAAGAATAAAAATTTCTGGAGCAGAAAATCAGCATTTTATTATTTCTGAATGATCAAGTAGACTGGAGTGATCGCTGCTAAAAATTCAGCTTTGCCATCACAAGAATAAAATTACATATTAAAATAGAAACCTTTACTTTAAAATGCAAAAATATTTCACATTATTCTATTATATCACTATATTTTGGATTAAATAAATGCAGCCTTAGTGAGCATAAAAGACTTTAGAAACAAAAAAAAACTAAACTTTTAAACAATTTTCAAAAAAAATTATTTTGTCTTTTTAATCTATTTGCAGTATTATGAATATTTTATAACTGCTTTTATTGCTTATATTAGGTTTAACGAAACAAAACATTTTTTTCCAGGTGCCACTGGAAACTGCTTGAACCACCCTGGTTGAAATCATTTGTCTTGATCTTCACTGTTTGTTTGCATGATGATTGCTTCATCCTTTCTTTATTATCTTACCTCCAACACAACAAACACTTACCTAGTGGGGCCTTTGCAGGCTGTTAAATGTTTCGGAGCAATCCACACCCACATCCTCACACACACAGACTAAGGTGGGGGTGGGATCGTGCTGGGACTGTTCCCCGTCTCTGAGGAACTGTGTTTATTTGTTCAGAGTGGAATGCAGGACACTTGAAATATTTCATTCCCTGAGAACTATTCTCCCCAGATTGCCTCACGGGCCAAAAGACCGACACTTTTACAAAGAGACAGTACAGTAAGTGCTGAAAGAACGACCTAAAAAAATGAAACATGGAATGTGAAGGATCTCTTGAGGGAAACTGACCTGAGCCCAACACTGAAGATTGCTGTTTCTTCACAAACATGGTTTGTGAAAATTTGATGTGTATTAGAGCTTCAAATTGTCCATTTTTGGCACATTGCCATTTTTGTATATTTGTACATTATTTTATTTTTATTTCTTATTTTTTTACTATCTGTGTCCTGTCGCTGTCATTCTGTCGCACTGTGGAGCTACTGTCACTAAAACAAATTCCTTGTATGTGCAAACATACCTGGCAATAAAGCGAATTCTGATTCTGAAATCAGTCTGAATCTTAGGGCCAGCACTTAAACCTCATGGGTCCTGGGATAAAATGTGTATTTTGTTCTAGTTTGATAAAAACCCAACCATCTATCAACTAGTGTTAAGAGTTCCTGAGGTGAGTAGACTCACTGTTGGGCTGCCGCTCTTGGCCCAGCACCTGGATGTCCATCGGCGAGTAAATGCCGCTGAGAATTTCTCTCCGTTTCTCTCCGGTATATTTGTTGCAGGCGTGGATGGATCGGGTCTGCCAGTCTGTCCAGTAGAGTGTCTTTTCATAAAGAGTGAGGGCGAATGGGTGAGTGAGGGAACCCTCCACAACGACCTCCCTGTAAGCGTCAACACATATGTAAATACACACCTCACTTAAATGATCAACATGTTACATTTTGGATGTTAGATGCTTTTTAAGTGATGAATGACAACTCAAAAATGAGGTTCGTTTCATTCAGCAAAGGTGACATCATGAAAATCTAACTTTTTCCATGTTTAATTGCTACAATTGGGTCCCCGGTACATGTACCAACCCAGAAAACATGAACAAGAAACCCCCCCAGTAATTGTTTTGGTAAGCCCTTCTCTGCAAGCTTATATAAAAAAAAAAAAAAAAAAAACGAGCCACTCAAACGTCGCTCCCCCCATGATGTAGAAAGGGAATCTTATTAAAATTTTACCACTCCTTAATCGGGTTCGAGTCTCGGGCCGGCAGGGATTGTAGGTGGGGGGAGTGAATGTTTGAATCAGATTGTGTTTTTCAGCAGAGTATCTGAGGAACGAGCTGTAAAAGCACAGCCCTATTTTGGAAAAGGGGGCAAGGAGCAGCAACTCATTCGCATTTAAAGAGACATGCACAAAAACAGCGTGTTTCTGCACATTCTGGGGACACCTGAGATTTATATTACACATTGTACAAAGGAGCATAATAGGTCTCCTTTAAACATAAGTGACAGTAAAGATATTTTATATTAATTTTACAAAAGAATTCTACTTAAAAAAAAAAAAAAAATGTTCTTTGAAACTTTTTATTCAACAAATAATCTAAAATAAAATATATCAGTCAGCTGGTTTCATGTGTTCATAAACACTCTGGTTGACCAAAATTCACAAGTTAGACCAGCACTGATGGGTATAAACCAGCCTGGACCAGCTTGGAATGTCTAGTCTTTCAGCAGGGAACACACATTCTAAGCTAGCTTGCTTTATGAATCCAGTCAGAATTCTTTATATGGAATTAATTCCAGTAAATGTAAGTTAGGGACTCTGGTTGTCCTACATGTCTTAAAATTCAAAGACATAAGAGGCCTACAGGTATTAACCTTTCCAAAAGGCATATAGAAAGGAAATTTAAGACCACAACAACATCAACTGAGGACTTAGGTCTTTTTTAGACCCTTCAGGAAATCTGGAGCTCTGTGAAACCGAACCCCCCCCCCCCACCTTTGGGGGGCCCGTAAGGCTTCTTTTCCAAGAAGAGGGGTTAATTAAACAAATCAGGCTGTCATCGACCTGTAAGACTGCATCTGTTTCGGTCGTTAGTAGGGAGTCATCCCGTTCTGTAACGGCACAGCTGCCCTTATTAAGGGAGTCCATCGGAGCACCGCGTGTCGCGTTTGTCCGCCGAACGGAGGCCTTCTGAACCACCGGACATAAATAAACAGGAGTGGATCAAAGAAACAAGTGTTCAGAACCGTAGTGCCGCAGTATTCAGAGAAGCATCGCTCATCAATCACAGAGCTGTAGTGGGTCGAGAGGGGATACATTTTCCTAGTTAGGTCGGGGGAGTCGGTGTGCGTGAGCGTGCATGGAAGAGTTGGACTTGACATGTTGCTCACCCTCCCGATTTTTAATAGCGTGTGACGAACGGCGGAATGGGGGGAGGGGTGGTGGAGGGGGGTCAGCACTCTGGTAAGGTAATTACAAACAGATTTTTCACAGCTTTTGACGCACTCTTGGTAGTGACAGATGTTTGAAGCCAGAAAACTTAAAAGGCTATTAAACAAAGGTGTTCGGGCTCTTTTATTTTAAAAACAACCGAGTGTAAGTGTTTGAAGAAAAGCGCTAACAAATTTACATTACGACGTGACACTGAGCAGAATCCCTCCGAAGCGTCTATTCTTCAGCCAATTCTGTGTGAGGACAGCAGAACCTTAAATGAATTGCTTAATGCCACAAGTGTCGTTAAGAGGCCGGAATTAAGTACGCACCACTGATCCGCAGATGTACGACAACTGCTATTACTCACGTCTGATTCAGTCCAAAAGAATTACACCAATGCTATGCGCTGTTTTCAGGTTACACAACAAATGTGGGCAAGAATAACCAAACAAAGTAAATTATTACTTGAGAGTAAACATGAAAACTTTGTGAAAAACATGCAATAAAAAGAAAAAAAAATTTTTTTTTTGGAAGACTGAGGATATGACTTGAAAATGAAGGAACCAACTATTAATTAAATCATTTAAAAATAATTTAATCATACTTTTCAGATTGACAATTATTATTTTAATATTATAATAAATTAATAAATAATATTATTACATCTCAATATATTATTTATTGAAATTCTGAAAATTTAAGTTATAAATGCATTAAACATTTTAATCAATTTAATAAAAAAACCTTTTTAGATTGACAACTATTGGATAGAGTATGCCATTAAAAATGCAAGACTCAATTATTAAAATTTTATTTTTAACCAAATTTAAAAAAAAAAAAATTACATCGCTTTAAACTGATGCCTTTTTGGTATACTAGGAATGACACTTAATTTAATTAATTTCTACTCTAAAACAATGAAGGAATCAATCGTCACGTCGCCATGATATTCTGGTCTCCAGATATAGGTCAGGTTCCTCCTTCAATGACGTCTGCTGGACTACAGGCCTAGCCAGACCATACGACTCCTGTAGATCGACTAGCAATGCAAATCTTAACATAGCAGAGGGTCTGACATACCTTTCTTTATTGAAGTTGCTACGAAATCCTACACACACAAAAGGAAATGTAACCCTTTGGCTTGGGGGCACGAATCATACCCATAATGCCAGACGGGCTCGGGTTACAGTGGTATATGGCACGGAGGTCATCTCAAGTTAAGAGTGGGCAGAAGTAGGGAGGGGGGGTCCCAAACCAGGCCTACGTGCAGGGAGTGTTTGGATTGGATCACAGACTCCATACCATTTGGCTTCAATCCGGATGGGAAAGGGAAAGAAATACAGGGAAATTAATTGAGAATAAGTGTGAAAGAATGAGGAAACTGACCGAGCCGTTCCATCCAAGTTGGCCCTGTGGATGAAGCTGAGTTTGGCATCCGCCCAGTAGAGTTTCTGCTCCTCGAGGTCGATGGTCAGTCCATTGGGCCAGTAGATTTGCTTCTGGACAATGATCTGTCGACTGCTACCATCCATTCCCGCCCTTTCTATTCTTGGCTCCTCCCCCCAGTCAGTCCAATACATGTACCTGAGAAGAAAAAATACAGGCGTCACGCGTCAGTCAGCTGGTTTCCATTACCCCAGAGAAAACAAAGTGAAAACTAGTCAACCCTCCAACTAGACGATGAAAATATATAGTTTTCACATCCGTATTTGCAAGAAGTATAACATGCAATCAGTAACAAAGAACAAACAAACTCAAGTACAACATGACATGGAGATGTTTGCAACGGTTTAAGAATTGACTGGAAGCTGCTCAAGGTTAGGCAACATGGATTTGTTAGACTAAACAAACTTTTCAAGAGCAGGCTGTTTTCAAAGCAAGCCATATCAGCCTTATATTTGCCAGAGCCTGTCTCGCTTGAAACACTTCATATGAGAGAAACACAACACAGCAACCAAAGCAAAGCACATGCTCAACAACTCCAAACTTTTTTTTGTTGGCAAAAAGCCTTTTGTGTGTTCAGGAAATACTAGCAGTCAATTCCAGTTTGCAAGAAAAGAAATGGATTGTAAACTAGCCATACTAACCTTAAAAAAAAAAAAAAAAAAAAAAAAAAAAAAATTATATATATACATATATATACATACACACACGGTGTAAAAGGAATAGTTCACCCATAAATCTAGAGATTTATACACAACCCAAAATTGTCATATGGCTTATCAAATTTGCCATGATCAAATCTCATATAATCATATACATAAATATATGTGCTGTGTGTTTCAGAGTGAAGCCCGTCATTGTATTCATTTACCCCACAAGCAGCTCACAATTCATGGTTTTCAGTTTCTCAGAGCAGCTTGGTTTGCAGTACAAGCTGCTCCACACATTTAATATTATGATGGGAAAATGTATTATTTAATTTAGTATTTTGGTAATAATAATTAATAAAATTATATAATACTTATTATACTGCACCTTTACAAACAAGCACAGAAACATTGCACGATTTCTAGAAAAAAAGTTGAAATTAGAGGTCATATATAGCCTATTAGTGAGGGAATATGACGCAACTGAAAAATTATATTACAGAAGTGCAGCTAAACTATATCCATAATGTGTGTCAAAATACCACCCGGTTGTCTAATCAACAAAAAAAAGCTAACTTTAAGGATAAAAATTAAAGGATAAAAAAAATGGGGAATGAACACCAAAAAAGGAAAAAAGACAACTGACAAAAAGAAAATATGCATAAAGGGAAGCATTCACCCAGGGAAGCCGTACTTGTAGTGTACAAGCTACGACAGCAAGCGTGTCGCCAACGGAAACACTTCTCAAATCTCATACCAGCAGGGAGACCAAGCATGAAAACTCAACCCCTTCCTCCCCTGAGATTCATCCTATTAGCCTGCCTGTGGCTCCAACGGTTGTACTGTATTTTTCTCAATTAGGACCTTCAGCATTACACCGCTGCCGAAATCTGATGGCTGACAGAACAAAGAGACTGTTGAACAATGGTTTTGCAGAAGGCCGTAACAAGGACAATAACTCTTCGAATGGCACACTGTAGCAAGGTTCATAACTAGGACTTTGAATTCAAATTTAGCAACTTATTAGCAAGTCAGAATGGTCGGCTAATTGACCAACCGTCTAAGAAACTTCTCTGAGAAGTTTAAAGCACCAGGAGAAATTATGTGGTATAATTTAATGGCTAAAGGTGCACATTTACAATTTTCTTGTCAAATTTTTGCCTTCAAAAGGGTGAAATTACCACACGGGTTCAAGTTGGTCAGATGAATTAGCCGCACTGACCAAGAGCAAGTTGCTTGGTTTGAAATTTCACAGAGATTTCACCTTCCGTCTAGCACAAGTTAGCGCAACGGCTAATACTGCTAACAGCAGCTTTAAATCTTTGGGAAGCTACATTTTTTACTTTAGCTTATACAATTACATGTATATAATCATGTTAATATGATTATCAGCACATTTCTAAAAACACTTCATAGTTTTACACCTGCTAAAAGCTAGATAGGAGTTCCTCAGAAAGCTAATGCTAACACAAAGAGTGTAGTACTCTCAGCTCTATTTAACAGTTTTGCCATAATTATAACCAAAATTCTACATATTTTACTGTTTAGAGTACAATTTTGTCAATCCATATGAACATTAAGAAGGCAAAGTAGATTAACAGTGCTAGAAAACAAATGAAGCCAAGTCTAATTTTGCTGCAGCTACCAAATCTGCTAGATATCACATTAAAGAAAAATTCTCATGCAAAGACGTCAGTGGAGACAAACAACCAGCTTCGGCATCTCTGGAGTGCGTGCGAGCGAGCTTGTTGTGATTTTGTCTGTGTTATACACAGATATAAACCTGACGCTTGGCCACGCAACAGAGAATATCAACTGGAGCCACCCAATGAAAGGAGATTGTGGAATGTCTACAGAAGATGGCAGAACGTCTCCAAACGTTAAATACCAGGTAGATCTTTGCTATATAACTCCACATAAAACACTGTCAGATATTTGGATGTGCCATGCCTATCTGGCTATAAAAACTGTATTTTTTTGGTCACACTTTAAAATTCAAGAAGAGTCAGCAAACCTAACACGGCAATAAATAAAAAAGGTCCATTCTTTTCATCTGATGGTAATTCATCTTTTTCACTCCTCCCAAGCCTCTTTTGGAGAATGTGAAAACAATGAACGTGTCTTAAGAACAGACAAACATAATTCAGGGGCCCCTGCATGCGGTTGCTCTCACTCTGAGGGGGGGGGTTGTAAAAAGCAGAGCCCCCCTTTCTGTGATCTGAAGCAGGGGCCCGACAGAGGTCTTGGATCTCCACGGTAAATCTCAACTCAAAGCTCTCAGGCGGTGACAATAAGAAAATAAAAACGCATGAAGCTTATGAAGTATGTCTGCTCAAAAACGCCAGACATTAACTTTCGGATTGCAGTGTAACTGGAGAATGGATCTCTCGATCTGAAAATTTCTTTTAAACGCAATGAAATTCACAAAAAAGGCAGCTAACGTTTTGAAAAAAGCAAGCGGTATGGATGTGTTTCTTTAGGCTACAGGCCAGGAACAGTGTCTGGCTCCATTTTTAATGTCTTCATCATACACCGCACAAAGTGAAATGCATTCTGGGGAAAAATGTTCCAGCTCTTGGGTGTCATAAATACAGAATGAGCTAAAAGCCTTGTGTTCGCAACTAGGTGGATGATAAAAATGTGAAATGCACAGTTCAGCAGCAGTGTATTTAGATTTTTTATAACCTCAACTCGGGCTGTCACGACCGTAAACAGACTGACTATCAAGGTCGTTTTTGATCACTTGTCTTAGGCCCAATCCCAATTCTATTTTATACCCCTTGTCCCTTGAAACAGAGTGTCAAGGGGTAGGGGTGAAAATATTCCCCTAAGAATTGGGACACCACTACTATACCGTCACATATCATCATACGTCGTCTAGCTCCTACAATACACACCTATACTGGTGTGCATTAGAGCCTTAGCGTTCAATATAAACGTGCTGCTTACTGACACACACACACACACTTGTATTTGTAAATTGTGGGGACATTCCATAGGCATAATGGTTTTTATACTGTACCATATTTTCTATCGCCCTACACTAACCCTACACCTTACAGGAAACGTTGTGCATTTTTATTTTCTCAAAAGAACTCTGTATGATTTATAAGCCTTTTGAAATATGGGGACATGGGGAAATGTCCTAATAAGCCACCTTCTCCTTGTAATACGCACGTCATACCCATGTCATTATACAAATTTGTGTCCTCATGTGTGACAAAAATGTGCAGACACACATCCAGGGGCAAAGAAACTTGCCAACGTTGTCCTACGACTTTTATTAATAACAGTTTAAATATTGAATCCCTACGTTATATTTTCCAGCAACGAGAGGACAAAATCACTGTTTTAGAAGTAAACTCACTCATTGCAAAGAGAGAAGCACAGAAGAGCTTGCTCACTTTCTCTCTCTCTCTCTCTCTCTCGAATTGGCAATATTTGAGAAAAAGGTTTAGCGATTTCTAATTATTGGGGGGACTAGCCCCCCTCAATATCTATGGTGGTTATCACCCTGATCAAACATGTTGTGGCACTATCCTGCAGTCAGTAATGATATGATGTTTAGCAAACTTTAGCAGTTTTTTGCAAACATTACAAACATTTTACAACCGTAAATATGAACTCACGATTGAATGTAACATAAATCAAATGATTACTTTTCATTAAAATATGTATTAATGCCAGTAATGCTTACATTTGTGTGTCTTGTTCGCTTGGGCATCCACGTTGAAGCCAGTTTATGCTGATAATTCTCATACCCCTTTGTTTGAAGTGTGGTCCCAAAAAATCTTCCACTGAAGGGCTATCTGGCCCTTCCCTTTACCCCTACCCCACCAACCAAAAGAGAATCGAGACACCCCTACCCCTTCACGTGAACGCGAAGGGGTAGAAATGGGATTGGGCCTTAGAGTGTATGTTAAACTCTATATAAAATAAAAAAGAAAGGTTGAAGAGCATGTATTATAAATATAAGAAAAATAGCCTTCTCATAGTATTAATGTAGATTGAAATTTAAATATTGGCATGTGTATACAGACAGAAACATAAATGTGAATGTGTGACAAATTGAGAATTGTATGTGAATTGACATTGGACATAAATACATATAAATATTTATCAGTTTATATATATATATATATATATATATATATATATATATATATATATATATATATATATATATATATATATATATAGTAAAAATATTATAAAATAAAATGTATGCAATATTTTGATAAAAATATCATTATTACTTTATTAATACAATTAACAATATTGTTGTTATTATTACTAATGTTGTTTTATTTGACATATGACAGGAGTGAACTGCACTGCCAAAAATAAAATAAAATCACAACAAAAACTAGGCAAAAAACCCCTTAAAAATGTAATTGACCGATATCATTCTTAAAATTGTTACAATCCCGCAACTATAAGACATGGCACAGACAGTGACTCACATTACCTAACATGTCTCAAGCCAAGTACGTGCATACAAGCTAAGACAGGGCTTAAGTAATGCGAGTGAGAGCGATCTCTCAGAACTCAAGTTACATGTTGCATATAAACACGCCAACTTGCCAGCAAAGTTGGAGCGGACACACAAGTGGAATCTACTTCGAGCTGGACACACTGCACCAGAAGAGTGAAGGTTTGCCATGCAGGATCTACACACCGCACAACAACAGGAAACAGCCTGAATGCTACGTTGCATCCCAATCTCCCTTTTGGGGGTTCTAATGGCCTATAAATAAACAACCAGGCCACGCATTAATGAACGCTGGGGGTCAAGGGTGGAAGGACACATGCGAAGACCACCCACTGAATGGAGGATGGGGACGAGAGAAAGAGGAAATGAGAGAAGAGAGGAAGGGACTCACCTATGAGCAGGGTTTAGCGCTATCGCCCTGGGCTGGTCGAGATCTTGCCAGAAGAGCACCTTACGAGAGGTGCCATCCAAGTTGGCCACTTCTATGCGGTTCGTCTCCGAGTCGGTCCAGTAGAGTTTGCGTCCTAGCCAGTCACAGGCTAAGCCATCGGGAGAATCCAGACCTGATATCACCACCGTCTGCCCTCTGCCCACTGTGGCCTCCTTCATAGCTGAAAAACAAGGCCTCCATTCAGTTCCACAACAGTATTATCAGTTTAAGCATTCCTTAAATGTTTCATTCTGCCTCCAGATAATGATACAACATTTTTGCTGTGCTACAGTAGGTTTGCTTCAGTCAAAAATGAATAATAAAATACAGTCTTACATGACTAATAAATGATGCCAAATGGCATTGATTCTCAGCTGTCTCGTAACCAATCACATGCCTAGTTTGAATATGTGGACGGACTGGGGTTATTTGCCAATATTATTTATATGGTTTTTTTATTTATCTATGTCAACATTGACTATTTAACTGCTGGTTTTGGATATTTAATTAATGATTTAATTTTCAAAATTTTTTTTTTGTTATTTGTGGGATAGAGAGAGGGGAGACAGGATTGGGAAAGGTCCACGAGCTGGGACTCGAACTCGGGGGACTCGAACTCGGGACACCCGAAGCGCACTGGTGCTATCGCCGCTGACGTTTTTGCCCATTTTTAGATTTTTTTTTTCTTATCTAATGCTATCTTTGGGGGATATCAAAGATCTTACTACTTTTATTATTATTTTACATACAGTGCTACTAAAAAGTCTGGAGTCTGGATACTTTTGTTTAGCAAGGATGTACTAAATAATCAAAATTGACAGTGACAGACTTTTATAATGTTACAAAAGATTTACAATTTTAGAAAAGTTTGCTATTTTGAATTTTCTATTTATCAAACAACAATCTTGACCACAGAATCACAAAAATATATAGATCATAACAGATCATGTGACACTGAACACAGGAGTAATGGCTGCTAAAACTTTGCCATCACAGGAATAAATTAACATTTTAAAATGCATGAAAACATAAAAAACCTCTTGTAAAAATACAAACAGAAAAAAAAAATTCTAGACTGACGAAACATTGATCTTACAGATAGTAGAGAGGTTGTAGTAGGTCTGTTTGATGGCCTCTTCACTGACGTCCGTCCAGAATATCAGGCCCTCCGAGAAGAGAAAGTCCACTGCGGCCGCATCCTCAATATCGCTGACAACCACAGCGGACTCTGTCCGGCCCGCCTCTGCATCCACCAGCCGGACGTCCCGCCGGTTAGCAAAGAGCAGCAAGGGAGAACCTGGAGGCAAAAGTCGGATGTGACCAAAAATGTGTGCAAGATTTCATTTCACTTGCTTAAATCATCCTTAAAAAAATGAGGAACAGAATAACATTTTCGTTACAAATTATGACTCTGCATTTCTGCTACCAAAGAATCTGCCATTTAAAAAAAAAAAAAAAAAAACGCGCTTCGTAATCCACTCCGTCTGTCTGCAGCAACCCAGGCTCCCTGTCTCTAAATAATCAGTGTTTTCATGAACTCATCGCGCTAAATGAGAGGCACATGTGACGCTCTCTGGGGAATGAATAGCAGAGGAAACAACGGAAATGTCTGCCCTTCATTTTGACACCCAGACATCTCCACAGGGAACGCCAGTTGGCACCTCGCGCCCATCCGCATGTGCCAGCAAGTGCCACTCACGTCGCAGTCAATAACTTCCAGGGGGTGCGGGGGAGAGGACATATGATGTCATTAGATGCAGACAATGACCATGGTGAGAGTGCTGAGGGTTGGGACGTCCTGCTGTGGTTTACCAGCATGCCACTTTACGAAGAACCATGTCACCATCGATAAGCAACTGCAGTTTCTGTTACTCGCAGAGCTGCTATTAATAATACCAACATGTAAAACTCCTCATAGGTAAATATTATCCATAAAAAGCCTAGTGTGTCATATCTGGTAAGCAAATTTTGAAGGGTTCTAAATTATCAACATGATCAAAACCTGTGTTGTACACAATCTACTACTCGCTTTCTGTCATCTGATTGATAGACTATAATTGTTTACCTTTTAGTATCATTCTAAAACTATAAAATTTCACTGCATCAATTATGAGATCCATATTCTCCTACATCACACTGTATGAGCCGGATGTATCAAAATAAAACTGATTTTATTTCAAAGAAAGTGGTTAAAATCTCTTAGAAGTAGAAGTAAATGACATTTGAGCCATTCAGTGCAAGTCTGCAGGATTTTTTCCTCACCCGTTTTATCAGATGTTATGTAAAAACTGTAAGTATGATCATTTAGAAAAGTAAACAAACCACATGATTTCAGACATCATTCATGTCTGTAGCACAAACTTTGCAGGATGAGTTACACGCCAAAGTTTAATACCTGTGATTAGAGGTTTGCTTAGAGGCCAACCTAAAATATGAGCAAAAGTAACAGCTATTCTGGTCTTATTTTGAGATTTCGACGGTCCTAAAGTGGCATTTTCAATCACGTGATCGCAGCTTTCTGCCCAGGCCGGTATCCACTAAGCAAGCAGTCTTACGAGACTAAACAGTGCACGATATGTGATTTGGCGTTATCTGAAAGCAAACAACGCAGCAATTTTCGGCTTGAGGGTTATTTTATCAGCAGCCACCAGGAAGGAAAACCAGCATGTAAATGTCCTGTAAAGCTCCTCTGTGGAAAAAAAAGGTGCTAGCAAACCACCACAGATCTCCTACATTTAAGAGTCATTACATTTAACTTTATGAATCACTGGCCAGCTGGGATAACATCAGGTCTTTCAACTAGAGACAACTATAAATAAGTCATTCATAAATTGAACATGTGGCACCAAACATTACAAATGAAGATAATTTAAGATAATTGTGGCTGATAAAAAAAAAGTGGATTCAAAAGTAAACATAGTTTGTTTTATGTCCATACTATTGAAATTATTAAACTAATATTATCAAAAAAGTTGACAAAAACAAACAAAAAAGATAAGGCATCCATAACCACTATTATATATTAACAATAAAAACACATTAGGTCAGGATGCATTTTTAAATGTGTTCATTTATTTAAAATATATGAACATCTTGTAGGCCTACTTAAAAATTGTCAGACCTATTAAACTAGCTTA
Organism: Barbus barbus; assembly: GCF_936440315.1. NCBI lineage: Eukaryota > Metazoa > Chordata > Actinopteri > Cypriniformes > Cyprinidae > Barbus > Barbus barbus. The sequence goes on along the minus strand of NC_136728.1, from coordinate 15,611,155 downwards.
AAAGGTAAATTTGATGTTAGAAAATCAAACTTTTTTTGAACTAAAAAAAAAAGGCAACAATTGAAGGAACTGAAGGAAGAGGAGATTTAGGCCAGATGCTCAGTATTAGCTAGTCACGTCATTTTAATATCACTGGCTTCCTGCTAAGAACACAAATTTCACATACACTTTGCAGTACCTGCAAAATTTCACCAAAATAAGAGGGATCATACAAAATGCATGTTATTTTTTATTTAGTACTGACCTATGAGAGATTTCACGTAAAAGATGTTTACATATAGTCCACAAGAGAAATTCAAATAGTTGAATTTATAAAAATGACCCCGTTCAAAAGTTTACATACACTTGACTCCTAATACTGTTTTTACCTGGATGAGTTCTTCAGAACCTTCAGGTCCCACAAATTCTTTGGTTTTGAACCCTTTCCAACAATGACTGTATGATTTTGAGATCCATGTTTCCACACAACTGAGGGACTCGTACGCAACTATTACAAAATGTTCAAATGCTCACTGATGCTTCAGGAAGGAAAAGCCATGCATTAAGAGTCAGGGGTGTAAACTTTTGAACAGAATGAAGGTGTGTACATTTTTCTTATTTTGCCTAAATATCTTTTTCTTTTTTTTTTTTTAAAGTACTGCCCATCAAAAGCTACAAAAGATAACTTACATGTTTCCCAGAAGACAAAATATTTTCAATTTACCCTGATCTTCAAATTCAGAAAGTTTTCACCTCCAGGCTCTTAATGCATGGTTTTCCCTTCTGGAGCATCAGTGAGCGTTTGAACCTTCTGTAATAGCTGCATATGAGTCCCTCAGTTGTCCTCAGTGTGGAAAGATGGACCTCAAAATCATACAGTTATTATTGGAAAGGGTTCAAATATGCAGATGCTATAGTTGAACTGTTCAGGACAAACAAGGTACTCATGCACAACCATTACAAAAATACTCGGGTAACAGCACAATATTATGAATCAAGCGTATATAAACTTTTGAATGGGGTCATTTTTATAAATTCAACTTATTTTCTCTTGTGGACTGTATTTAAACTAGGGCTGTACGATAAATCGCATGCTAATGTCATGCACATCTCGTCAGTAAAGCCGGTTCTGTGCTTAGTAGCAAATCTCCATCACATGCATTCAGATGGAGCGGCATTTAATACAGAGCAGTAGTTCACTGACAAGCTACGCAATATCACGTTCATAATCGAAGGTGATTCATCTGCGATTATGAACGTGATATTGCGTAGCTTGTCAGTGATCTATGGCTCTGTGTATTACATGCCGTTCCATCTGAATGCACGTGATGGAGATTTGCTACTAGAACCGGCTTTACTGACGAGATGTGCATGACATTAGTATGCGATTTATCGTGCAGCCCTAATTTAAGTGTATTTTGTGTGAAATATCTTATTTAGGTCAGTACTAAATGCATATTGATCCCTCTTATTTCAGTAAGAGGGATCTTATTTCGAATCACTGTGAAAAGGAGATTCTTTCTTCTTATCAGCTAGTTTCTTCAAGCATATACAAAATTCCATAGTTTGGTGGGACTATTGCCAAGCTACATGTCATATAAGCGGCATAATTACAGCATATGCTTCCATCTGCATAAAAAGCCTTTGGAATGGTCCAGCAGAGCCTGGGAGGACTCTGACACCTCTTTCCCCGGCAAGCACAGAGCAGTGAGGATTAAAAAGATAACCTCGTCACAACAGCTGCACTGTTTTATGAGATCACACAGACCTCTGCGGCCCAAATGTTCAAGAAAAAAACACCACCACCACCAGTATGATGCAGAAGAACCACAAGCAGCCCCCCACCACAATCTTCCACCCAAATAGACAAGATTACTCACTACGGTTCATTTCAGTTAGTACAACCAAACACATTAGCTGATGGATAGCTAGGCTATAGTTCAAGAAACGTAGACTCTCAATCTTAGGGTTTTCTCTTTATCACTTTATGTTTGTTTGGAGGTAAATAACATTCTTGATGTTCATTCTAGGTTTTTCAAATTTATTGTTCTGGGTGTTTTAAAAAAAGATTAATAAGTTTCGTGACATTCATTATAGACAAATCATATTCATCTACAAAGAATGAATGAATGGATAGACAGATAGACAGACAGATTCAGAAATACAGAGAGACAGACAGATAACATGACGTGTAAACTCTGCTGATCACTGATTGGCCGGAGAAAATCGTCACTGCCTGCGTCATAGAACTTGCGACAGACCTGCTAGATTTAAATCAGCACAGCCAGCAAAGGATTGAACGCAACAGTTTTGAATGAGCGCACCTTTATTTTAACAACCCCAAAAATGGCTGTTTTCGTTGTCTATTGAGGAAGTACAGACGTTCCTCTCATTGATAGCCGAGGACCGGATACAGCGAGAGTTTGATGGAGCGACGCGGAATGAAAAAGTTTTTCAGGAGTCACGGCAGTGGAGGCGGCACAACTATAACGCCATGTGAATAATCCCGCCCACTCTAAAGCGTTACTAAACTGCTGTGGAAACTCAAATCGAGCTGAGCCGTACCACGCAGTGGAAAAGTGCCAATAGATAGGTAGATATCATTTACAGACAGACAGATCGATAGACAGACAGATAATCTTATAACCTTGATATCTACCTCAGACAGACAGAAACATAGATGGGTAGATGTCATTTATAGATAGAAGATTAAATTAGATTAGAAGCCACTAAAAGGCTCCTGAAAGGAGGTTCTGCAAGTTTACAACTTCTGTGGACAAATTCTTACAGAGCACATCTGAGCTCACTAAGAGAAAGAAAAGGGAAAACAGATGAACTCCAGCAACTTTGCAATGGTTTTAGAGGCAACATGCCAGAGATCTCGAGGACAAAAGCAAAGCGAACCTTGTTTCAATGGACATTTAAACACTGTGGCTTACTAGAGGAAACAAAATCAGTCAAAGTACAGCAATAAATTTCAGCCACAGCGTGAAGATCTCTAATCTCCCAAACAGACGTCTCTAAGAGTACTCATTTCCAGTCTATACCCGAGCACCCATATGACTTAGGAACTTCCGCTCTTCTCCGACTTTTGTAGTGCCAGAAGGGGGAGTTGACAGCACCTGGGCCCACCGCGCTCCTCCTTTGTAGAGGAAGAGCACAAAGAGAGCTGAAGGAGTCTGAGCTTGTCACCAGAATTAAGAAGGGAGGAGCACAAAGGAAGGCTAGAGGTCTACGAGTCCTGGAAAGTGGGTAAAAGAGCTTCACATGAAAAGCTGCTCAGCGCATTCCCTACTTCCGTTTTCTTCCTCTGTCCTCAATCTCCTTTTACCTACCTGATCTGCCTGATTACGATCAAAACCGGTCGCTCACTTCCTCCAACCCTTATCAGCAAGAGACCATACAGTAAAGCGAGAGATTGTGTTAAAGAAAACACACAAGTATGCAAACATTTTTTTTTTTAACTGTGAACTCTGAGACACCTTCCTATGATCCTGATCAAATAATTCACACTTATCTATCTAGTCTAAATTGCCTATAAACATTTAAAAAAAATTTAAACAAATAATTTAAACAAAAGAATCCTGCAAGTCCTAAAAAATAGGGACTGGTTGTTACATTTCCTTTCCTCCCAAAAATCCTTTCATTCAAATGCAAACTTGTTTAATTAGCTTAAGAAGTGACTGACATTGGCAGTAGGAGCTTGACAATTGCATCAACAGTTTTGTGGTTTTTGTCATGCTAAAATTCAACAAGACCTTTTGTTGTTCATGTGTATTGAATTAGCATTACATGCAACAGATTTTACTCCAATTTCATCTCGGAACACACAAAAATTTAAAAAGGTTTAAAAACACCAGGTCACAACTTCTAAAACTGTAAATACTTCTAAATACTACTAGAAAAACTCCAGAGATGTGGTTTTGACATTTGAAGTGATGCTTGCTGGCAGACATTTCCAACCTTGCATAGTGACATGTCAACAAATGAACCACTCGCTATTGACGTGACCTGAATAAATAAATATGGTTTTTCACAAGAAACATTTAAGAACACCAAGCTCCAAAGAGAAATAACATGACAGTCTGTTCTCAAAATTGCAATAGAATAGCTTGTAATAACTCAACAGCAGCTGCATACAAACAATGAAGGCATGCAATAATTTAAGTACTTCATAATGCCAAAATCCAAACATTTCATCCAAGAAGTAGTATATTTTCTTCCCTTACACTTAAAGTCTCTTCGATGGTTCTTTGCACCAGCAAGCTCTTCACATTACAGCTTTTCAATTTGGTTTACGGTTCTCTAAAGCACCCATATATAAAAGGTTTCCCACAGCACAAGAGAATTAAATTGTTTGTTGTGGAACGTATTAAAGGTTTTCCAATAGAATCAGGCTGTAAAACCTTCTTGGGTCGAACAGGAACCTTTATTTTTTACAGGACTGGATTGAATTCATGTTGTTCTAACAACTTAGTAACACTATATTATACCTTTTAATACCAGTTCAATCACCAACCATAGAAAATGCTTAAAAGAACACGTTCACGAACATTCAAATCTCTGAAAACATAAGTTTAGCATTTCTTACTATTCGAATGCACCGATTGCCCTGAAGACTTCTTGATTTGAAGACTAGTCTAATCATTTTAAGCAATATTTATGAAATAAAGTTAGTTGAAATGGGCTAAAAGAAAAGAAACTAAACATCTTAATGATTATTTATGCAATAAAGTTTGTTGGAATGAGTTAGAAGACTAGTCTAATACAAAATGGACCATGTAGCTGTTGGTAAATGTTTGGAATAAAGTTCTGAATAGAAGATAAACAAATATGAGTTAAGCCACATAATATGACTCAATCCATCTGAATTAAACTATTCACACGGTTCTGCTTCCTTGCCCCAGAAATAACACCAACCAGAGTTCAATCTCTCTCTTTCTCTAGGCGTGAATACAAACATCCCAGCAAACCAATAATGAGCACATGGTGTTAAAACTATAAATATTTAAGCACAGGTCGGTTTGAATGGCAATTTCTCACCAGCCACTGTCACAGGAAAGTTTTCAGCGATGCTTCTCTATAACTATATGATATTAATCATTTGTGTCCAGTTTTTTTTTTAAGAGAGATATTTCCATTTATACTTATTTTTGCTCATATATAGTAGCTATATAAGTTGATATACTAAATACAAAATTAAATTGTTCAGCATTTTTATGCATTTAGCATTTATTACCTTATGATATTGCAAGACTATTGCATTTTAAATGAACTAGTTAATATAATGGAAAACTAGAAATGGTGACTAGTTAATTCATACATCTACATTTTAACCTAAAAAATAAACACCAACTACCCATATAGACGTTTACTAGCTGTGCCTGTGTTTCAAACTAATTACCTGATAAGCACTAGTAATATTTGTTTAGGTTGTGAATGTTATTATAAAATGTTTCCATGAAAATCTAGCTTTTTATACTGAGGGTCTTTGAGCTGTCTGAGTCTCTTTATTTTTTACTCCTAATAAATTTCAGCTCTGTTTTTGTTGAAATTGCAACGTTTGTTTATCCGCCAAATTGTCAGCAACACTATTTGCATGAAGGTCATGTAAAATAGCCGTCTTTGAAACAGTTTTAAAAGTCAATTTGATAATTTTGCACTCTTTTTCAAGCTGTTTGACATCCGACACCACCGAGGCCTCCATAACACACAACCAGAGCAGTTTACAAATCCTGTGAGCTTAAAAACTCCGACCAAACATGTCAAATACTATCAAAAAAAGCTTTAAAGCTTCAACTCAACTCTCAGAAGTGCACATCTCGGTTAACAACAATCCCACCGCAGACTAATAGTTTAGTTCAAACCAGCTCAACTTAACTCTCTGAAGTTTCTCAAAACTAGTGGCATTTCTAAATATGTAAACGATCAAAATACACGCTCGTGCGAAACACAGCAAAATACGTCTCGCGAAACCGACCGTGCGCAAGTTTGTTTCGCGCTCGTGCGTTGTACTTTGTATCACATTGTTCGCGGTGATATAATGACTGCAACACCTCAGAGCCGAAGGAAAAACTCCACAAAAACTATTTTACTCACCACGAATCACCGTCAGACTACAACAAAGCAGCAGTTCCAGCAATAAAATCTCCATCGCAAGCGCTCCTTGCTTTAATTCCATAATCCCAGCTCCATTTCTTCGAGGTATTGGTGTTAGGAGAAAGTTTGTAGTCCGTGGGTCGATCAGTCAGACTTTTTTTCGCCCGAGCGACTCTTCTAGCTGATAGTAGAGGAGGCACGAGGAAGGGATGACTGACAGCGGAAACTGATCGACGTCATTAAGTGGGATTGTGTGGCGCCGTGGCGCGCGCGCGCTCTCGCTTCACCAGTCCACTGGAAGAGCACGCACAGTGTAAACTGCAGGTCAATTTGAAAAAGTAAAATACTAGTTTCGAGGATAAATGTACAGTCACATGATAAATTTAACTTTTTTTTATTTTAACAATGCAGTCTGTGGATAAAATTAGGCTATATTTACTATCTGTATTTTTTCCTATGGGCTTTTTACGTTGCATTTTGGTCGTTATGTGTTACCATGATGGTGTTTTATGTTTATGGGGTTAGGGAAATACTCTTTCATTGTGCTATTATTGGCTGTAGTTGCTGGAGAGGCCAATCTTGAAGAACTTTTAGTCATCATGTGGGCAGCCAAAGCTGTTATCAGTACATTTTACCGTAACAAACAGATATTAATCACTCAAACAGACTGGGATATTAATATTATAAGATTTATTGACATATACTGTTAGGGGACGCCAAAAAATATAGTCAACCTATATCGACGCTGTCAAATAATGTTTGAAATGTCTAACTGCTTTTGTGTAACCAAGACATTAGGCTTGATTGTGTCTATAAAGAAATTGGCTTTCAGAAATAAACCAACTCTGAAAAATGTTCACTGGAATATAAAGTGTGACAACTTGGCCTGGTAATGTAAGCAGATCAGGACAGAGTTTTTAAATTGAATTCTGGCATGTGCTGACTTTAAATCAGTGCATTTCACTGTTTATTTAGATTTAATAATGTACAATGCTTAATTGTGATGTTTTCAATCATAGGACCATCTATATAGACACCATGGGTTGTCAACAGGGAAGGACAATGGGATCTTTTGTACTGGGTCCTGATGAAGGGGGCCCACTATAGGTTCACTATGGTATAGCATACTCATCAACCCCAGTGGAAGGTGAGGGACATGATATCACCATTCTAAAGGTTTCATTTCTGTTTTTTGTTTTCTAAGATAAGGTGGGAAGATTCAAAGTTGTGTCATTTAACAGGAATGGAAGTGAGGTTATGTTCTATATGTAATTTATGGTTAACACTAAAACAGTCTTCCACTTAGTCAGAACTTTTGCGGCTTTATATTCTGGTACTTCAGGGGATTTTCAGTACAAACAACCATCAATGTTTCATAATAATTTAAATCAGAAAAGTAAAAAGAGACCAACATGATTCAATTGTTAACATGCAGTAAGATTATAGAGCTGTACAATTTGGTGTTGGGAGAACTTCATGAGACATATTGAGTTCTCTGATTGCAGATTGTCAAACAGGAGTTCTGAAACATTAGGAGACAAATAGTGTCTAAGAGCGACAGGAGAACAATTTGAAAAGCATGAGAAATAACTGAGATATTAAAGAGATCTCATTTAGTCTTGAAAGAACTTTGAGACATATTTGAGTTCTCCGATAACAGATTGTCAAATGAGTTCTGACATATTAAGAGACAAATGTGAGATAGTGTCTTCTCAAGAACAATCTGAAAAGCAGGAGAAATGATTGAGATATTAATGAGATCTTTTTTTGGTCTTGAAAGAACTTGATGAGACATTTGAGTTCTCTGATTGCAGATTGTCAAATATGAGTTCGGAAACATTACAAATGTGAGATTAGTGTTTTCTGGAGTCTTTCTCTGGAGAACAATCTGAAAAGCAGGAGAAATGAATGAGAAATTATCTTTATAGAGATCTCATTTGATCTTGGGAGAACTTGATGAGCCATGTTTGAGTTCTCTGAATGCAGATTCTCAAATATGAGTTCTGAAAGATTATGATACAAATGTAAGATTCGTCTTTTAGTCTTTTTTCCCCAGGAGAACAATTTGAATAGCAGGAGAAATTATTGAGATATTAGAGATCTCATTTGGCCTTGGGAGAAATCGATGAGTCATGTTAGATTTCTCTAATAACAGATTCTCAAATATGAATTCTGAAACATGATACTTATTCACATTAGTGTCTTCTGCAGTCTTTTTTGTAGCAGAACAATCTGAGAAACAACTGAGATATTAAAAAAGATATTGCTTTGTTAGGGAGAGATAAAAGCTTTAATTTGCATACAATCTGCTTTGTAAGTGAATGACAGATCAATTATTCTTTGTACTTCAGAAAACATCAGTTTAAATATGCTAGGCTTGGCATGGTTTTTCCTGTTTGTTGATAGTATTTCTTCATGCTTGTATGAAAGCTTACGTTATAAAAGGGTACAGTACAATATGCTAATTCTTTTCGGCCTCTTTCATGAGTCCTGAGGTGCTGCAAACATCAAGGATCAAACCGAAACCCCTGGCGGACTAAAAGCGCTCATTGGGCTGAATGGTAAAGTTCTGCAACCAACTCCAAATCCAAAGCGAAAGCATATGTGCGCGGTAGTGCGTGTGAGCGAAGCAGGCAGTAATTCCCGGGCCTAGAGAAATATGCTGTAATGAAACCTGCCTATACAGTCACCTGTGCAATATAGCTCTCGGCGTTCTCTTTGATCAGCCGAGCACTGTGCGCAAATAAAAACAAAAAAAAACAAAAAAACACTTTATCCACTGCCCGTTGTTACTTTTGCATATTAGACTTTGTATTAATACGTCCAAGACTTAATGCAAGGCATATTTTGCGCGTAACAGATGCCATCTGGAACAAGTCCTCTTAAAACAAAGGGTTTATAGAGGCATCATGTCAATGTGCTTTGCTCTAACCCTGTTGCTTGCTACCTACTTCTCTCTGGAAATTCATAGTCAGGATTTCATAGTCGGCCTGAAGCCGTGGGGAAAAATGTATCTGCCACTTAGTTAAAACAACCAAGGAAAACAAGTATATTCTGTTGAAAGTTGTAGCAAATAAATGGCTAATAGCTAGTATCAATACCAAACCATCAAAACAAATGAGAGGTCCACTGTTTTGTTTGGAGAGCGAGGTTAACATTTTTATTGGAAATTTGTCGGCATTGTTTCTGTTCTGGCATGAAGTAAAAATCAAGGATGTCAAATGCCAAAAGAAAGTGAGAGATTGGGAAATTTTGAGGCCCGAGACTATTCCTTTGGAAATAACTGAAATGCAGCAGTCGACAAGAAATGTGGTAATCATGGGTTGTGAAAATTCTTTTTTTTAAGGCCAGATCAGGTCAGCAACTAGTTGCACAACCGCCTGCAGAAGATAACAATGAACTCCAAACTCTGTCCTGTGCTTCTCTAATAAAATTCACATTTCACTTTACTTTGTTGTCCCCCCCCCCAAAACAAAACAGTCCCCTGGTGAGCTTGTTGTAAAGGTGTCGGCCCACCTTCCTTCCAACTCGTTATTTTCCTCTTTGCCAATTAAACTTCCAGACCTTTAAAATTAGACAATGTGCATCACATGTTTCCAAGGTGCAATTATTGGCCGACAGATGTGACTTGTTTATGTGCGGCATCTTGTTTACTCCAAAGAGTGATTGATATGCACTACTCATAAAACACTTTGAAACCATGGGAAAGCTGGGGCCCATTGACTCCAGAAGCGAGGCGATGGACCCCTTGAACTTACACATCCTTTTCTGCATGGTCACCAACAGGTTTTTTCCAATTTTCCATGCCGATTTGGAATAACCATTGTAAATATGGTAAAATGTGTTAAAAAGAGCTGAGAGGACCAGCTGAAAGCATTAAGTTTGCCAAAACATTTAAAGAATTTACTCAATAGCGAATAAGAAATACTCACATGGCCCCAAATTGCAATGGTCGAAAATACAACAAAAAAGTAAATAACCATTTAAAGTGTAACCTAGCTGGGAGGCTGTTTGAGTCCATATGTGATTTCAAATATCATAGGGACAACAGGCGAACAAAATGTACGCTGTGATGGCTGATTCACAAACAAATTATATGAACCGGTTCTTTTTTTTCATGGAGTACTTTAAAAAGAGTCACCAAACAGTCTCCAAATCAGCTTGAATCAGACACACAGACTCGGTAACACTCTCGGTAATTGAGTGTTACCGAGAGTCGTTTATCAGTAATCAACAACATTGTTTTGGTGCAGTCAATTAAAAATTGTATTGAAAAAAACATTGAAATACTTTTAAAATATATTAACTATTGCTTTGCACGAGGTTGTAAATTAGCCATTTGGCTCCGGTTTTATTTTAGTTTTCATTTTTTCAGAGCCCTGACACATTTGTTAATGTGCTCATTAAATGCTGGCCATCTTATTGGCCAAACACATAGAAGCTCCTTGATGATGAAAGTTCAAATTTTTGTAAACCAGATGCACAGATTACCGTCAGCCTAGTTATGGATCAAAGTTAAGTAAACATCAAGTAGAGAGAGACACGTAACATGCAATAAAACACAGAGTGCAAAGTAAGTTTTTTCTTTACTATATATATATATATCTTTTTAACAGTGCAGCTATTAAGACTTACAAAATCAATTTGGCACATATCAGACTATCATACTTCATCCCTTCCTCTGATCTGTTCTTTGTTCCAGACACTAAATACACAATGGCTGAGTTATTCCCTTGGCTTTACAATAATGTGCTTCTGTCACAACTCCTGGTTTGGCATTTATTCCTCACACACATACAAAAAAAAAAAGAAAAAAAGGCATTGATTCATAAACAATTCTTTGAATGTTCCTGAACCGTTCCGACAAACATAAAAAGGCATTTATTGCAGCCAACTCATCAGCCGCAGATGAAACACTGGACATGACAGATTAGACAAAGCATTTCCATGTATTGCACTATGAATCCCTTATAATGACATTCGTTGAACGAAGGTTGAGGGCTAAGTTAATACTAAGGCTTCAGCCCCATGTGCCAATAATTACATGGAAGCTAAATCTGCATAGAAACAAAAGATACACATCATACCAACTCACTCGAGCACCAGCTGGAATCTCATATTTTGAAGTTATACGGGATCACTCAAGTGTTTTAGTGCTACCAAGGGGTCTCAAACCAAAGTCAATCTGCTACCAACCTTTGAAAATGGAAATATACTGAAATGTAAACCACACAATCCCGGTCAGACCCCCGAATCGGAGTACATTCCATTGATGAGATAGTCGACCTGAGTGTAGTCCTTCCGCTTGTAACTCTCATATGCTTGTTTGAGAAACAGCGCCACTGTGACCACGAAGAAGAGGAGGCCAAACAGAAGAACGGTCAACAAGGAGCTTGTGTTCAACAGGTGGCTGGTCAAAGGGTCCCCGGCCACCTCAATCAAGGCTTGGTCCCCTTTGGGAATGCTCTTAGGCAGTGCTGATGCCACTACTGAGGGGCTCAATGAGGTTTTTGACATGGTCTGTGTTGGCTTCTTATCTGATGATGCTGCAGAAGTTTGGATTGGTTTTGTGGAAGGAGTGGGTGAAGGTGTTGTAGGCACTGATGGTGAGATGCTGGCGGACATATTGGTCCCTGATGGTGACGGTGAAGAAGGCTGTTTTGTAATTATGGTTTGTGAAACTCTTATGGTGGTGGTGGTTGTGCTGGTAGTTGTTGGAGAGGGTTTAGGGCTGGTTGTGGTTGGTTTAGGTGTAGTTATGATGGTGGATGTCACGGCTGGTGTTGTCGGAATGGCTGTGGTGATCGCTGGTTTTGGCACTGCATCAGTTGTGGCAGCTTTCTCTGTTGGAGTTGTCTGCAGGTTGGAGGTTGCTATAGTTGTAAAGCTGATTGGTAAAGTGGTCGGATCTGTGGTAGTGGAAGTCCTGGACATCGAGACGTTAAGTTCAGTTGGCAACAGTTGTATTACATTAGTTGAAGAGTTGGTGCCAGCAGAGTGATGGAGAAGCGCTGATTTATCAGTGTGATTTTTGCCCACATTGATAGAGTCTGCAAAAACAAAGTTTGGGTTGATAAATGCTGACATCTGGCTAATATTCACATAACCTCACAATTTACTTTTTTTAATTAGTGTGACAAATCAGAGGTAAAGTTAATAAATGAAACAAATAGAAACACACTTGCAAGAGATGAAAAATTATATTATTTAAAGCACAAACAGAAAAAAATGCAGACAATCCAAGGAGAGGTATTACCTGTTGTGTTCACACTTGATTCCCCTAACATGTCGTCGAAATTTGAGATATTTTCACAAGAAAAGTTCTGGGTATTATTCAGGCAGTTGATCAGAAAACACACAGATTGATTTCTATTAGGAATAGCCTTCGTACAGATTTCATCTTGAGGACCTGAAAAATGAAGAAAAAAGGAATCAACAGAACGTTCTCTTAGAAAAATCAAATATTGTTTCTTGAAATAAACCTCGTTTGCAGTCAATTTCGATGGACTTAAAATTATATCAGATTGCTGAACAGGCACAGTTGCTAATGAATCAGTGCCACGGCAAAATAAACCTTATTTTAACAGGATTGTGAATGTGAATTGAAGACCGTATTGACTGGTGAGCTAAAAAGACAACCAGTCTAACATGATTCACAAATAAATGACTCTTATGGGCCAGTTCTGAATAAATCTTTTAAAAAGTAGACAAGTTAACGGTTTGAATCAGTCTGAATCCTGACAAAATAGGAGGTAATAAATCACATACAAATATTTTCACAAGAGATGAGAAATTCAAGGTGCAAACATATATTGCACCAATTTGGACATACAATACAAAAAGATTCTGCGCCATCATCAAAATTTCCACTCCATAAATCATCAAATAGCAAAACTGGACACTTTGTGCAACCATAACCCAAATTTAAGAGAACAAATAACCCAAACCTTTAGTTTCTAAAGGCTGTTTTCAGAGTATCATGGCCAAATATATTTTACAGCTCGCTCTAAAATATGAAATAAAACGAACAGTGCAATCTGTGACTCGTCAACCTCGGTTGTTTTCATTGGGACAGAGACGTTCCCCCGAATGCTCATTACTGGATGTCAAACTGCATATCCTGAGCTCTGCAGTCTTTGGGAACGATCCATGTCTAGGAGGAAAAACAGACCTTTCTTTGATCCCCTCCCAGCAGCCATGTGTGCGTTAGGTACAGCACACCTCAACCTCCACATCCGTCTCCACTCTTTCCCTTATTCCCACTTCCCCTGATTACTTAACCAGGTGGCTGCAGCACAGCAGGACCAACGGGACTATAAAGAATTTGCTTGCGCTGGCACTGCAGAATGCTCCAAAATGCCCCCATTTCCCTTTTTGTACCTTGCCAACGGACAATCATCCAGCGTTTAAAATCTCCAGGTGAATCAATAATCAGCCTTGGTGAAGTGAAAACCCCCGGCTGAATCATCTCTTGGTCAGCGTTGACACTAAATTGAGGGGCCAGCTGCATCGCGTGCATTTTTTTTTTCCTTTTAAACACTTCTCCAGCTGTTTGATGCAGAAAACGCACAAAACCAAAGACAAAAGGAGAGCGGTGTGAAATAGTAGAGGACCTGGCCTGATTTTTTGCAGTCGCCACAGGTTGCCCTGTAATACGTTTAGTCTTTGACGTGTCCAAAACACACTGTTCCCTGCAGTGGAATGTGGAATGCTTATGTATTTATAGCTCCCCATCATTCCAAACATTTCAGACTTCCAGATGGCGGTGGCGATTCTGACCTTGCTTTCGATCTCTGTACGGTTAACGTGATGGAAACTCAATACCGGCAACGTACGTGCGTGTTATAGGGCGGGGGCAGGGCTAGTCTCGCTACCCCCGAACACAAAGCCAGCACGCCTCAGGGTAATTTCGGCTGTCTGCGTGTTTACAGAGGTGGCGAGATAGTCAAGTGCAACGTGTGTGGTCAAAGCGAGAAAAAAAAAAAAAAAAAAAGCAATTTAATTAGAAAAAGAGCATGTCTTGACGAAGACTGTAGAAGGGTATGGCCTGCTGAAGCAACGCCTGGCGCATAAGCAGAACAGCCCAACCCAGGCCTCCCTTTCATCTTAAATGCAAAACACATGGCCTTCTTTGAAAATGCACGTCCTTCAAGGGAAAAATGTGATGTATAAAAGACAAAACACAACATATGGCTTTACTTAAAAAAAAAAAAAAAATGATATTCCACAGGTACCCCGTTTTATCTCTGAAGGTAGCACGCAGATTGCATTTCATTCTCAAGCCCACAAAGAAACAAAGAAAAAGAAAAACAGGCTGGTTTAACTCTTGGAAATAGTGGAAAATAATCAAACAATTATGTTTGTGCAGGGTTCAACAATAAGGATGGCCTGTGTGAGAGAGTTTGAGGCCAGTTGATGGAACTGCCAAGACAGAATTTAGCTGATCATGCACATATATAAAATAAAAATAAAAAATCTGTCATCATTTACCCAGACTCATGTCAATTCAAAACATGTATAACACACTTTGAACAACATCTCAGTGTTTTTCCTTTTTTTGTCCATACAATTAAAGTCAATGGGGTCCAAATATTTTTTTTGTTTATTTTTGGGTGAACTATCCATTTAAAAATTATTTAATTAAAATTAAAAATTCAATAAAAAAAGTTAAATTAAAATGTATTGAATATTGTGCTGATGAAGATATGGCACAAAGGTAAAGTTCTCAAGATGCTTAGATAAGGTTTTGTGCGAAAAAAGTAACCATGTAATATTATATATTTATTGCAATATATTTCAATATAATACACACACATACACACAATTTATTCAATGGTCCCATTGTATTTTGCATAATATAATTCATTTTTAAATAGTTTCTGTGTTAAAAAAAAAAAGATTGATATTAAATGACAAATACAAATAAAAACCTATTAGTAAATATAAAAAAATATGAGAAAATGTTTTTCACACACACAAAAACACTTTTAAAAACGGTTTCTTAAAAATGTGACATTTTAAAAATACCTAGAGAACCTCATGGCTCATCCTTTGTAGTTACCTTTATCTAAATATTTTATTGAAATCCAAGAATATTTATGCAGAAGTATTACATTTATAAAAAAAACAATTACTGAAATGCAATTTAAATGAATCAATCAAAAGGATATTTGAGGTGCAGTAGAGATAGACTTACAATATTTTACGTCACAATCCCTTGTGTTGTTAATAGTCACATTAGCCACTATCCTGAGGCCATTCTCCAAATGAAAGGGTGCACATGGAAGCACAAGGAGCCCCAGAATGGGCAGCAGGACCAGGACGGGATGGACAGTCATGATCACATGAGTGGCAGAGACCATAATTTGAGAGAGGGTCACATTCCCAACACCTGCGAGATATACATAAACAACAATCAAACTGTAACTCAACTCAAATATATTCATTTTTAAAATACATTAGATAATAGAAAGATAGATATGAATTGTATCAGAGAAGGTAGTGAGAATAAACATAAATGTGATTCAATTGCGCCATCTAGTACAAATTCCAAAACACTACAAAGAAAATTTCGGAATTTCGTCTGCTATACCTGCTGTTTCAATCCTGTTCAACTAAGACTAGACCACAAGTGCTATAAAATACTGAAGCATAATATAAAGTTACCTTTTATGTTTTTTTCACATTAGAAGATCCCATTTTAAAGTAACATAAGCCCTAACCTCTTCTAAGTGCTTTGAACTGGAGTTGAACCTGCAGTTATAAGGAAGTTTCAAAAGTGAACAAATAGGTCTTGGGTGAAGCACATAAATGTCTGTCACACCCCTCCAAACGCCTGGTTACAGCCATCACTGCAAACAGCACTGAAGGGCTCACTAAACCCGTTCCAGGATGTACAGATCATATGATGTCCACCGAGGCTTGAACAAAGGAATGAAACTCAACTCACTAAGAGATTAAGTAGATTATTCACGGATGGTCCGTCCTGAGCTGGAATTAGAGAAGACGGAAAATAAAAAGCAGTTTGTTGCTATAGAGAGAGAAAAAAAAATTAGAATAGAATTAAATCACTTCCATGCCAATGCGTTATTGCATATATATTTTTCTTAACCTATAAATGGTAAATTAAGACACACGATACCCATTACTAAAGGTTTTTATCAATTTAACTTCCAAGAAGTAATTATGCAAATGAATGCTGTTACAAATCACAAATGCACCCAAAATACTTATCTGAGAGTATTATTATGATTACTTACTTCTAAAGAATCATACCTATGGGAATGTAGGTCAGTTAAGAGGTTAATTGTTTGTTGTTTACAATGTTTTCTATCTCACACTTGGATCTATTTTTCTTAGAGAGAGTATAAATAACATAAAATATTCATATTACTTGCATTAAGTACAAGTATATTTAATTAAACAAGCAATTGAATGGCCACAGTAAAATTATGATACAAAAACGGTATTAACTATAAAGCAAACATAAAAACACTCACGAGGATGCACTTACCAACAAATACAAAGCGTCCTTTCGCGATATAAATTTCAGTTTGTATACATATAAACAGCAGCGTTTCCAAAACACTTTCTTTACTGCAGTTCACAAGCGTGAGCAAATGCGGTGCGTGTTTATTGTCACTCTCCTGTCAAGTGTTTCATATTTTAATTCGGGTTGTTTATATAAATAAGAGCTAGCTGACAGACACGACACGCGAGTGACGCGACAGCAGGAAACGCAGGACTTACGGGTCACGCAGCGTGCCGTGAACGCGTCAAAATAAAAGTCCTAAACTCATTCATTAAACGTAGGTGGAAATTGATTTAAAAATCATGAATCATTACAAAAATTACCACGGCGGTCATAGCTTGGATTATCTATAAAACAATGAATACTAACAAATACCGCCAAATATTGCAACGTGCAATGTACTTTTATATGCAAAATCACGTGACACGGAAGTACCTAGAGTCGTTTTTTATTGACAAGCTGAAGCTTAGCTAAAAAAACAAGGAGTAACCACATAAAAATAATCATACGGCAAGGATGATTAAGGCTATTCTCATTTTTAACAACCATGGGAAACCCAGGCTCATCAGATTCTACCAATATTTTGTAAGATAAGTGCATAAAAGACACTGAAACAGCATTGACCAGCTATTGCCATTCTTACTATACTGATTAATTTAATTCATTGTCTTTTAGTCAGTATATCATAGATGAACATACAGCTTCATAAATATAATGTTTTGTGATGTGGAATATTTATTTTTGTCAGCTTCTTACTGGAAAGTCAGTTCCTCAATTTGTTTTTGCTTATTTATTATATATGTATAAGCTCATCTATATCAATGTAATAATTTATTACATATTCATAGTAGTTTTTTTTATATAACGTTAACCCACTAATGTTTAATTCGCTCCTCTGTATATTTTAATGTGTTTATGTGGAAAATCTAAGGTAAACTTAATCATATTTAAGTTGATCATAATATTCAAGTTGACCATCACTTCATATTTCTTTCCCAGGCAGAAGACATGCAACAACAGATCATTAGAGAGACCTTTCATCTGGTGTCCAAAAGAGATGACAATGTCTGCAATTTTCTAGAGGGCGGAAGGTGACAATATGCATAATAATATTACACATTACGACTCACTGTTTTGATCGTCAACCGTATCTCTGTATATAGTACTGTACTCAACAAATGTCAAAAGTTATCTTGAGGTGCTCAATAAAACTCAAAAGGTATTTACTGTAGTTTTTATATTCACTTTTAGTTTGATCGGAGGCTCTGACTACAAGCTGATCTACAGACACTATGCCACCCTGTACTTTGTGTTTTGTGTGGACTCATCAGAGAGCGAGCTGGGGATTCTAGATCTTATACAGGTGAACATACTGCATTTTACATGCTGTACTTGTGGCCTACAGTCACAAGGGGGTGGTGAATGTATCTCATATTCCATTCATGCATCAACTTTTTCTTGAAGATGTACATAAAAACAAGGCAGAGTTTAAAACCCTTGTTTTAGTTCAATGGTCGTTTAACACATCAGGATGCATTAGTTCTCACTGACCATACTAATTCCATATTACATGTAAGTAATATGTAAATACCATTCTTTTAGTATGGTATATATCAGAATACCATCTGAATGGTAGTAGTAGTTAATTAGCTTTTTGTGTGTGTAACCTGAAACATTACTTAGTCTTTTGAAAATCTCTCTGAAAGAACATGTTGTTATTCACAATTGTGTATAATTTTGTCGTGCAGGTCTTTGTGGAAACCCTGGACAAATGCTTTGAGAATGTGTGTGAACTGGACTTAATCTTTCACATGGATAAGGTCAGTTTTCAGCTTATTATCATTAACGAAAACTAAAATGAAACTAAAACCATAAAAATATGGTTTATTTTAAATATAACTATAAACCAAAAAAAATGTTACTTGAAATAAAATAAATGTTAACTGAAATAAATAATAAATAATAAATATTTCAGCAAGGCATCATTTCAAAATTTTTAATTTAGAAAAATGTAATTTATCTTGAAATAAAAATAACTAAAACTGAGTAAAATAACTAAAAACAAGTAATAACTACATAGATATAGGCTAACAAATGTTATAACTATGTAATAACAAAAAAAAAAACACTAATAAAAACCATAATAGTATATCATGATACTAAAATAACCTTAGTTTCTTTCATAATGACTTGTGTAACTTCTTCCTTAGTTACCAAAAAGTGCTCTTTGGTGCTGTTAAATGTTCATCAGGGCATGATTAATTGGCAGTGATCGTAATTCGATCCAGTATATAAGGGCAAGGTTATATGATGGTCAGCACTCTTTCTGATAATTGCCTATTGGATTATGGCACCACTGTAAAACCTGTTCATGATAGAAGTGTACACTACATTGCTTTTGTTAGTTATCTAATCAGTAAATCTGTTTTATGAGGGGAGGGAATTACTTGGAAATGGCAATGTATGGCTTTATGGTAATTCGTCTGAGTACGCCATATGTAACATGTGATCCTGGACCACAAAACTAGTCTTAAAAAATTGAGATTTATACATCTGAACGCTGAATAAATAAGCTTTGCGTTGATGTATGGTTAGTTAGGATAGGACAATATTTGGCTGAGACACAACTATTTGAAAATCTGGAATCTGAGTGTGCAAAAAACCTAAATATTGAGAATATCGAAAATGAAAAACAAAGGTTTGAAGGTTAATGTTTTTGTTGTTTATTCCAGGTTCATTACATTCTCCAGGAAGTTGTCATGGGTGGGATGGTTCTGGAAACTAACATGAATGAAATAGTTGCCCAAGTGGAGCTGCAGAACAGAATGGAGAAATCTGAGGTGAATTCACATTGACAGAGTAACCGGTAGTCGCTCCAGTTTATTCAGACATCTATTACATGCTTTGCTGTACCTCAACCCAAACAGGAAGGGACATTTTTAGATTGTTTTCTGTGAAAGATACGTACTAATTTTTAACCAAAAAAATAAATAAATAAATAAATCATGTTAAATAATATTGTACATATTAACTTTATTTTTAGTGCATGGTTGACACAGAGCCTTGGAAATGTTTGGGAAAAACATGAATGATATCTCAAAAAAACATTTTCATTAATCTTGTTTAGCATCACTTCCCTTTTCCCTGCAAATCTTTTGGCTTTATCAAAGATGAAAGGCCTAAAATGGTGAAAGGTATCTGAGCTGATAACAGTGGTTCACAGTCATTGTGTTCCTGATATTCTATCTTGAGTCGAGGTTATTGATAATGTTTGACATCACTAGACGCACTCTTATGTATACATGGAAGGGGTTAAAATGAGAAAATGTTACATAAGACAATACAACACACATTAAAGAGAACCAAACAACATCCATCCACAACATTTGGTTAAAGACCGAAGAAACAGGATGGTGGTGGTTCATAAACTCTACCGTACTTTGACAACACAATGCAGTGTTTAACAGTTCTGTTGAGGTCAGGCCGGGTCATGTAGTTTTTCTTGTATTTGTGTTTGTAATTTTGTTTGTTTTATATTAATTGTATCATGTTTTGTTTTGGGGCAGGTTTAGCCTGAAATCTTTCACTGGACTTATAAGATTGGGTTATAGAAAACTGTTTTATGGGCCAAGTTTGGGCTTCAGTTTAATGCTGAATAAATCCAGTATGATCGTTCATGAAAAAACTCGAATTTTGAGGTTGATAACAGTAATGAAATATTTTTGTGTGTGTGTTTTTGGCAGGGTGGTCTGTCTGCCGCGCCAGCACGAGCTGTTTCTGCTGTGAAAAATATGAACCTTCCTGAAATACCCCGTAACATCAATATTGGGGACATCAATATAAAAGTGCCCAGTCTCTCCCCGTTTTGAGTTTGCATGTCTGATCATTGTGTTTTTTGTGTGTTGTTATTGTGTGTTGATATTCATTGCCATAGATACTGTAGATAATGCCATTTACGGACTGATGACTCTTAAAAGTCCAAAGCACACTACTGGGTCCAATCATTTACAATCTACTTTTTCAATTTCAGACTTTAGTTTACAGACAAACCATTTCCAGTTTTGATTATAGTGTTGTTTTGTATTTTGTCTGTGATGTAGCAAAATTCCACAATACTGTACTAACGTGTCATTTATGCCAACAGACCTGCTACTAATGTTACACATTAATAATTTATATTAAATGTTACTTGGTCATTAAAAATGTTTTTGTCCAAATTTAAGTCTTACTTTTTTATAGGTTTTATTAATTACTTAACAGATATGGACCATGAAAGGGTTCTTCAATGTTGGCAATATCTTATGGTTACATTGTATTTTGGAGACAAGTATGAGCTGTATTTCTGAACTTCTCCACATCTTGTCTTGTACCCTTCAACATTTCATGTTAAAAACATTTCATTGCCACAAAGAATCTGCAGTGTCACCAGATCTAAATGTAGATTTTGTGCATTTACTGCCTCTAAAAATTGTCAACGATCATGGGGTAAGAGCTGTTTCATATATGACAGTCTGTCAGCAAATTTTTGACAAATCACAATAGCGTATCTAGAAATCTCTGATACTCTGTTATCTTTGAAGATTGCAGTCTATCAAAGGTCCAGAACCTTTAGATGATGCCAAGAAATCATGAACTCCATCTCTTCTGACTTTGAAGATTCCAAATATTTAATAACAAAACCAGATTTCATTTTAATCAATTTAAATAACAAGACAACTTTTATAAAAACTGGAAATCACTGCTGAGGTCCTGGGATCCTTTAGATTTAATGAGGTAAATATTGCACAAAATACAAACCCGATTCCAAAAAAGTTGGGACACTGTACAAATTACGAATAAAAAAGGAATGCAATAATTTACAAATCTCATAAACTTATATTTTATTCACAATAGAATATAGATAACATATCAAATGTTGAAAGTGAGACATTTTGAAATGTCATGCCAAATATTGGCTCATTTTGGATTTCATGAGAGCTACACATTCCAAAAAAGTTGGGACAGGCAGCAATAAGAGGCCGGAAAAGTTAAATGTACATATAAGGAACAGCTGGAGGACCAATTTGCAACTTATTAGGTCAATTGGCAACATGATTGGATATAAAAAGAGCCTCTCAGAATGGCAGTGTCTCTCAGAAGTCAAGATGGCAAGAGGATCACCAATTCCCCCAATGCTGCGGCGAAAAATAGTGGAGCAATATCAGAAAGGAGTTTCTCAGAGAAAAATTGCAAAGAGTTTGAAGTTATCATCATCTACAGTGCATAATATCATCCAAAGATTCAGAGAATCTGGAACAATCTCTGTGCGTAAGGGTCAAGGCCGGAAAACCATTCTGGATGCCCGTGATCTTCGGGCCCTTAGACGGCACTGCATCACATACAGGAATGCTACTGTAATGGAAATCACAACATGGGCTCAGGAATACTTCCAGAAAACATTGTCGGTGAACACAATCCACCGTGCCATTCGCCGTTGCCGACTAAAACTCTATAGGTCAAAAAAGAAGCCATATCTAAACATGATCCAGAAGCGCAGGCGTTTTCTCTGGGCCAAGGCTTATTTAAAATGGACTGTGGCAAAGTGGAAAACTGTTCTGTGGTCAGCTGAATCAAAATTTGAAGTTCTTTTTGGAAAATTGGGACGCCATGTCATCGGGACTAAAGAGGACAAGGACAACCCAAGTTGTTATCAGCGCTCAGTTCAGAAGCCTGCGTCTCTGATGGTATGGGGTTGCATGAGTGCGTGTGGCATGGGCAGCTTACACATCTGGAAAGGCACCATCAATGCTGAAAGGTATATCCAAGTTCTAGAACAACATATTCTCCCATCCAGACGTTGTCTCTTTCAGGGAAGACCTTGCATTTTCCAACATGACAATGCCAGACCACATACTGCATCAATTACAACATCAATTTTTCTCCATGTAAATATCATATATCAATAAGCTATTCATAATTTTTCTCTCCCTCATATTGCTGCTATTCAAATACCCTGTACAACTTTTTGCACATTATTTTTTGCACATTCCTCTCATTACTATTTGTCAACAACATACTGACCTGCACATTTATATTTTTTATCTTATCTTATCTTATCTTATCTTATTTTATCTTATCTTTTATTTTATTTTATGTTTGTACTTCTTCTTAATATTTGTATTCTTTATAATTGCACTGTCCTTGGAGCGGACCTGACCTACATTTCACTGCTGGATTTCTGTATAATTGTGTATGTGACAAATAAAACTCTTGAATCTTGAATCTTGAATCATGGCTGCATAGAAGGAGGATCCGGGTACTGAAATGGCCAGCCTGCAGTCCAGATATTTCACCCATAGAAAACATTTGGCGCATCATAAAGAGGAAGATGCGACAAAGAAGACCTAAGACAGTTGAGCAACTAGAAGCCTGTATTAGACAAGAATGGGACAACATTCCTATTCCTAAACTTGTCTCCTCAGTCCCCAGACGTTTGCAGACTGTTATAAAAAGAAGAGGGGATGCCACACTGTGGTAAACATGGCCTTGTCCCAACTTTTTTTAGATGTGTTGATGCCATGAAATTTAAAATAAACTTATTTTTCCCTTAAAATTATACATTTTCTCAGTTTAAACATTTGACATGTCATCTATGTTGTATTCTGAATAAAATATTGAAATTTGAAACTTCCACATCATTGCATTCTGTTTTTATTCACAATTTGTACAGTGTCCCAACTTTTTTGGAATCGGGTTTGTATATGAAATATTTATTGTTCTAAAGGTGAGTTTTATGGAGTCTGGTGGCTTTATTGAACCCCTCATTTATAGCTGATACGCGTTAATATGATGAGGGTGAGGTACTGTAAAGACTGATAATCATTACACCCATGCATTTTCAAATGAATGGTTCCTCTTGTGCTAGTAGTTATATTTTCTGAGATACTTATCTAAATAATAAACGTCATCCTTGATACAATGTTCCTCTAAATAATAAATGTCATCCTTGGTACAATGTTCCTCCATAAAATAAATATTCCAAAGGCCAAATCTTTGTATTACTTTCATCTTTTATTTTACAGTTTTTGACATGTCCAACTTTAAAGTCCAGCTTGATGCCTACAGAGAGTGGTATTTTTTACAAGATCATTTGTTACTAACCTTGTCCTTTCCTCCTGGTAAACATGAGGTAATTTGGCCAAACTAAGGTTAAACTGTAGTTTTTTCACTCAAACAGTATAGTTATTTAGAGCAGGATTATTTCTGCAAATGAAATTCACCTTGAATGGATTCACAACAGTGCAATTAGATGCTTTTCAGTATGAACTGCCATAGTGTGTGTGTAGCCTACAGAATAGATCCCACAACTGGTCTGCACTGATCACTAATATTTAGTTTAAATCTACAATATACACTGCCCTCCACAAGTATTGGAACAGTAAAGACAAAATTGCTCTGTTGCTGTGGAGTCAAGACATTTGCAAATATGATTAAAAGATGAATATGAGACAAAACTACAGAATGTCACGTTTTATTATTAGCCGGTTCAACAGATACATGTTTTACCAAATAAAAAGAACAGCACTTTTAGAGTTCATCCCACTCATTGATGTGAGCATAAGTATTGGGACAGTTGAACATAAGGCAGATACAAAAGATTAAAAGCTATTATTTAGCTGCAGATCCCTTGCACACAATCACAACAGTGAGTCTGTGACCCATAGACATCACCAGACTCTTGGTCTCATCCTTTGAAATACTTTTCCCAGCCTTTAATGCAGCCAATTCCAATTGTTGCTTGTTTTGGGGAGTTTCTGCCTTTACTCTCCTCTTCAGCTGGTGAAATTCATGTTCAATCAGATTTAAATCTGGAGACTGACTTGGGCAATCTAAGACTTTCCATTTCTTTGCCCTTATAAATTCCTTGACTGAACTAGCAGGGTGTTTTGGGTTATTGTCCTGATGCAATATGAAGCACTTCCCAATTAATCTGGTGGCATGTTCTTGAATATTGGTAGGCAAGATGATTTTGTACCCTTCCAAATTCATTCTGCTACTGTCATCATACATTAAAGCGCTATATAAATGCATCATTCATTCATTCATTCATTCATTAAGTCAACAGTTAAGTTGAGAGGGCCTGTTCCAGAGACAGCATGCATGCCCATGTCACAACACCACCTCCACCATGCTTTACAGATGAGGCTGTATGCTTGGGATCATTTGCAGTTCCTTTTTCTCCACATTTTTGCTTTCCCATCACTTAGATAAAAGTTCATATTTGTCTCATCGGTCCATAAACACAGTTCCAAAACTCTTCTGGCTCACCTTTGTGCTGTTTTGTAAACTTTAATCTTGCCTTTCTATTTTTGGTGCTGGTCAGAGGTTTACATCTTGCTGTGTAGCATCTGTAATTCTGTGTCAAAGTCTCCTGAGGACAGCTCCTGTCAGAGAATCACCCCAGCTTTCTGGAAGTTGTTGGTGATTTTACAGACACGTCTTTTAGGGTTCATTTTCACAGCTTTTATGATTTGTCTGTCATCAACTACTGTTGTTTTCTCAGCCGATCAGGTAATTGTTGGTTGCTGGTGGTTTCCAAACTCTTGATTTCTCCATGCCCTTTGTTTTTGCTAGAGCTCTAATTGACTTCCTCTTTTCTTTTAGCATCCAAATTGCTTGCTTTTCTCTCAAAGTCAGCTCCCTCATCTTCATCCTGGTTTGTGTGCGTCATCATTGATTGCAGGATACAGAAGTAATGGATATAACTGATACAACACATTCCCTGCTTTTAATATCTGAAGAATTATTGCAACAGGACACAGCTGATCACTTAGAAAGACCTGTGAGGCAACTGTAATACTTATGCTCACATCAGATAGAGGGATGAAACTCTAAAAGTGCTGAACTTCTTAGCTGGTAAAACATATATGTGTTGAATCACCCAATAATAAAATGTGACATTCTGTAGTTTTGTCTCATATTCATCTTTTAATCATATTTGTGCATGTCTTGACTCCACAGCCAACAGAGCAATTTTGTCTTTATTGTTCCAGTACTTATGGAGGGCACTATATATATATATATATATATATATATATATATATACATATTTGTTTAATCATGTTTTTTTAAATATAAAATATTTATATAAACATGTTATGCATATGCACTGATTAGCAACAACATTAAAACCACCTGCCTCTGTAAGTGTCCTGTATCTGGCACTAAGACATTAGCAGCAGATTTTTCAAGTCCTAAAAATATTTTTAGCCATATGGATGTGATCACATCACTGAAAAAGTGTGAGTAACAAAACTTAATTGTATTTTACAAACAGAACATGTGGCCTTACCACGTTTTGATAACAGGTATCAATGACCCTCTGATGCCCTCTTGTACACTGGAACTGTGATGTGTTGATCGATGAACCATTAATTAATGTGGGAGGGGAATCTTATCATGCCTTAAATAAAAAGCTGTGCAGATGTTTCACTTCTCTCATCCTGAAATTGCTGAAGCATGGGGAAGGGTTTCTACATCAGTAAAACTGTCGGGATAGTAGGAATTGTGTTAGCGGCTGGAGCGCTAGCCACAATCACTGCTGTCCCGGTGGTCTACTCCCAAGAGAAGTCCAAGAACAATGAGGTTAAACCCAGAGGTGCAGTAACATCAGTTCCAACAACGGTACCATCCAATGAACCATGGGACCAGTGGCGCCTTCCTCAGACTCTTAGTCCACAAACCTACAAAGTCACTCTGTGGCCACGTCTCCAGCCGGATCCAACCGGACTCTACATCTTCACAGGGATGTCCAGTGTGGTCTTCAGATGTGTGGAAAAGACAAACCTCATCCTCATTCACTCTAATAAGCTGAACATGACAAAGCAACCCACCTTGACGGCTCTTGGAAGCAAGCCAGCTCCTACCATTGAATCAATTGTGATGCATACAAAAACGCAGTATATGGCAATTCATCTGAAAGAAGAATTAACTGAAGGGGAAAGCTACGAGCTCTACACAGAATTTGTAGGCGAGCTTTCAGATGACTTGGGAGGCTTCTACCGAAGTGAATACTATGAGAATGGAGTGAAGAAGTAAGATGTTTCTTTGTCTTGTCAGTTCCTCCTATTCTACAAAAGGCCTTTCATATATAGCTAAAATTCTCCTTCTTTCTTTTTTAGAGTGGTCGCCACAACCCAAATGCAACCAACAGATGCTAGGAAGGCATTCCCTTGCTTTGATGAACCTGCAATGAAAGCAGTATTCCACATTACACTTCTACATGATCCAGCAACCGTTGCCCTCTCCAATGGTGTTGTGATAGGTAAATGAACACTTTAGTTTGTACAGGAGAAGTGTTGGATAACTGCTTTGAAAGTGTAGCTTACCAAGCTACAAGTTAATCATAATTTGAAAAGGTAGTAGTTATCTATACTGACAGCTACAAACAAAAAGTAACTACATTAAAGGGGGAGCATATATCGTTCTAATTACAACATATAACATAACCACTATACATTCATCATTTATTCAGAGATGTATTTTTTGTAACATTTGTAATTTTGTAAGTTCTCCTTTTGAAGAAGATTCCACTCTGAAGTGGCAGCATATGTAAAGGAGGCTTTACCAAGCTCAGTTCTGACAAGGGGCACGCAAAGATTATAATTTGATTGAGAATGTAAGGAGTAATTGACAGAAGAAGTCCTTTGAATGAAACAGAGATAAAATGGCAAATAACCCAATATGGCTTTATATATCAAAACATACCAATGCATGTTTCTCTGAATACTCGAAGGAGGCCATGCAACTCTTTTGTATTGTTCACCGATGAGTTGAAAATTTACAAACAGTTATAAATTTCAGAGCACATTGGTACAAAGCATCCGTAGACTACACCCCCATAATCGAGAACACGAAACACGACTTTTAAAGTAAAACCCTAACATTTTCTTAAATTTTTTCCTCAAATGCTTAATGTGCAAACCAAAACGTATTGTGTTATCAATATTACCCAAGTTTTTGTACTCTGACATTGAAGTAATTTGGCTCCCCTGAGAAGTCCAAAGAACAATAGAATTTTCTGAAGAAGATTTAGAATTTAAAAACAACATGCGTTTTGTGTTTTAAACCGTTAAAACCAGCTTCAAAGCACAGAACCTATCTTGAATAATATCAAAAGCAGACTGAAAGAAGCCACAGATTGTTGCTTAGAGAGGGCTAAGCAAAAGTACCATAGTAAACTATTGATTAGTCAAAAAAAAGACAAGCACAATGTTGTTTGCTAAGGACTCCACAATATCATTTAAAACTTTTAAAATGGCCTTAGTAGTACTGTTCCCTTTGATTGGTTAATAGACAAAATATTTGGACAGTTTACTAACTAGGTTTTTCAAAGGTTAATAAAACTCTCTTGTTCATAAATAATTCCTTTAGCTTTAAAACAGCAATTTGGTTGCCGTACACTGCTACTCCTTTGCTAAAGTAGTTTATTTCTGATGAATCAGTTTGCTTTATTCCTTCAAACTGATTTCAAGAATATTAGATGTTCAGTGTTTCATCAGTCAATGTCTCTTTTTGACTTTCAGAAGCGGTTAACCTCACAGTGGATGGCACTCTTGTAACCAGAACAACATTTGCGCCAACAGAAGTAATGTCAACATATTTGCTGGCATTTATTGTCAGCGATTTTGGCTTCATTGAACAAAACATTGAAAATCTGCAGGTAACTTATCTTTTCAAAGGATCTTCAGTCAAAATTCCACCAATGTAATAATGAAACCTACTGCTCTATGCACTACCTAATTTAGTGAAGTGAATGTGCTCATCTACTAAAATTTATACAGATCAGAATTTTTGCCCGTCAAGAAGCTATAAATGCAGGGCAAGGGCAGTATGCGCTCAGTGTGACTGGACCAATTCTCAGATTCTTCGAGAAGTATTACAATGTCCCCTATCCACTGCCCAAATCAGGTAAGAACCTATGATATGACCTATAATTTATGAAGCAATTCAATATATATATATTTTTTTTAATCAAAATGACAATTTAAGTAATATTTGATTTTATAATTAAAATTTGTAGGCCTTTTTTAGATGTTTTGTTCTCATATCTCAAAATATTGCACAGATCAAATCGCTCTGCCAGACTTCAACGCTGGAGCAATGGAAAACTGGGGTTTAATCACATACAGAGAGACGGCCCTGCTGTACGATGAAGAAGTGTCCTCAAATGAAAACAAAGAGAGAATCGTTACTGTTATCTCCCATGAACTTGCCCATCAGGTAAAATCAGGAGTCCTTTTTTATAATTTGAAACTTTATTTTTATCAACTTCACAACGGTACAGTTTACATTCCCTGTAATTCACCTTTTCACCACCTTCCTCTTTTTTAGTGGTTTGGAAACCTTGTGACTATCAGGTGGTGGAATGACCTTTGGCTCAATGAAGGTTTTGCATCTTATGTAGAATATCTTGGGGCAGATGAAGCTGAGCCGGATTGGAACATCGTGAGTGTTTGAAGCAAAAGCCAGAGCAATAAATGTAAAATGCAAAAAGCGAAGAGCAGATGAAATCATAACTGACTCTTCTATTCCTATCCCACAGAAAGATTTGATCGTTCTTAATGATGTGCACAGAGTTTTTGCCATAGATGCATTGGCCTCGTCTCACCCCTTGTCGTCTAAAGAAGAGGAGATCCAAAGACCAGAGCAAATTAGTGAAGTGTTTGATACGATTTCCTACAGTAAGGTAGTGTGGGTACTCTTTTCTATGTTGACTATAATAATGTCTAATAATGAAGAACATACAGACTACATGTAGTTTGTCTGGTAATGCAAGTCTCTTCCTCTAGGGGGCATCAGTACTTAGGATGTTATCTGATTTTCTGACTGAGAAAGTGTTTACTCACGGCCTCCAGGTAAAAACCCTTTGTACACTATTCCTTGTTGTACTGTCCACTAAAAATGTAATATGCTTTTGCAATGGAGAATGGTTTTGTATATTCACAACAAATTGTTTCAACAGACTTATCTGGATCATTTCAAATTCAACAACACAGTGTACACAGACCTTTGGGAGCATCTTCAAAGGGTATGCTGCAATTAAACAATGCCGTTCAACCATGTCATTATCTGATTTGTTGTCACAAAACACATGTGCTCATATCTGAAATGTTGTAGGCTGTGGACAGCAGTGATACCACTCTACCCAGTACTGTGCAAGAGATTATGGACCACTGGGTTCTTCAAATGGGCTTTCCTGTGGTCACTATTAACACGGCAACTGGCCAGATCACACAGGAGCACTTCCTCCTGGACCCTGAAACTAAACCAGACAGGCCATCAGAATTTAAGTATGTCAAAAAGTATTTAGAAAAAAACAACAACAAAAAAACGCACCTGTTACTGATTTCAATCAGAGTGCAGTTTACTAGATACAATTAAAGTCTACTTCATATGAAACTGAAGTAGCTTCTTCCATATTGTGACATACATTTAAGTACAACAGACAATCAACAAATAAAAAAGTAGTATGGGGACTCAATCAGTTGTTGATTGGATGGAGGTAGATTATTTTGAGTTTGCAGTCGATTGTAAGAAAGGGGTGCGGTTTAAACAGACTAAATGATTGGAAAAGTCTGGCATACTTCACTAGAAAGAAGTTTGTAGTATCACCAGAATGAAATATATGCACAGATGAATTGTTCACTATTAGATCATAACATATATTTCGAATTATTCCTTTTTTCATACCAACTTATGACATGTATCCCACTTGTGGAATTACTATATCACAATATGCTTCATTTTTCAGTTATGAGTGGTTTGTACCAATTTCATGGACAAAAAAAGAAGCAGCACAAGCCCTATATTGGCTGCTACAGAAAACTGGTGAGTTTAAAGATGTATATTTACTGTGGAAGTGATGGGTCATCCAAAAATTACAATTCTGTCATTACATATTCATGTTGTTCCAAATCCTTATGACTTTGTTTCTTATGTGGAAGTCCAAAGAAGTCATCTAGCACAATGCCCAAACTGTTCTGTTCCATACAATGAATGGGAATGGAGACTTGAGGCTAAGTCTTCTACACACTGTACGATTTTAGCAATCCTATAAGATCATTGCAGAACACTCCGTGCAACATGGATCTAATAAACTGGGGTACGACATGCATGTAGACTGTACGATGATGACACCTATTGACTCGTACGCTACAATGCACGTTTCTATAGAAGAATAAAACGTCACCAGCTTGCGCTAGTGGTAAAAAAAGAGCACGATGAATCACACTTTGGCAGTTGTAGTTTTTATGTATGCTGAAAAAAAGTGGAAGCGGTGAAAAAGGAAGGAATAAGAGCTTGATGTAAGCCGTTTTATGTTTTAGCGCTGTGTTGTGTTGATTTCATGTTGCAGTTTTATTAGCTGGTCAGTAAACGTGGGTCATAGCAGCAAACACACAGTGTGATGATCATGCTGAATTTCTGACACTGTCACAAAATTATCGTGGGCTATCTTTGGTCACAAGACCGTGACAACTGCTGTCCTTGAAACTCTCTTACTGTACAGCCCGAGACACACTGCATGATTTTCTGATGAATCGATTCCTGATTCGCCACGACTGTTTCACGATGCCAATCTTTCATCTGGGACAGCTGAAAATCGTGCAGTGTCTTTAAGGCTTACGACACAGGACCACTGATTTGGAGCCACGATCACAGAAATTGTCATGATTGTTTAACGATACCAATCTTTCGTCTGGGACAGCCGAAAATCGTGCAGTGTGTTTTGGGCTTTAAGCTCAAAAACGCAAAATAAAAGTATTCCATACTATTTCTATACTATATTGAAATTCTTCTGAAAGCATATGATAACTATTTTAAAAATATGGACATTCTGTTCAACTTTTTTTATGTTCCACTGAGCTATGATGATGGGTAAATGATGACAGGTTTTTCATGTTTTGGTGAACTTTGCTTGTAATTGTATTTGCAAATTATCATTGAATGTCAAAAAAGGGCAAAACTGTATTTGCTTTAACAAATCTATGTATTTCTGCTCTACATTTCTAATTTAGAACAATCAGATCACATGAAAATTAGTGGTGATGAGTGGGTTCTGGCCAACATCAATGTGACAGGATACTACAGGGTTAACTATGATAATGAAAACTGGCAACGCCTACTTAATGTACTCCAGACTTCAAGACAGGTGAGAAGAATTATTTAATTAAAACAGAAGGGAATATTGTTGAATATACATTATATATAACAGGCAGATTTGGATTGTTTGGATTACTTTTCATTCAGTATAATAATTGACAGTAACCTTTTTAATTTGATTTCATTTAGAGCATTCCAGTTATTAACCGGGCACAGATAATTGATGATTCTTTTAACCTGGCCAAGTAAGATCTGAACTCCATTCTTCAAAGTTATGAGTGTAATTTCCAGTCACTCCAAATGCTAAAAAGCATCTTTACCTTTACAGAGCAGGAATTGTTGAAACGACACTGGCTCTAAGAACTACACTGTTCCTAGCCTCTGAAACGGAGTACATGCCGTGGGAGTCTGCTCTCGATAACCTGGACTACTTTTACCTCATGTTTGATCGCACAGAGTTGTACGGCCCCATGCAGGTAAGTTTGTCTCTGAATATTTCATAATGTCAACTCAACTGAGCTTGAATTCTAACATCACATTATTTCATACCTGCAGACATATGTTGGAAATCAGGTAAAACATTTGTTTGAATACTTCACAACGCTTACAAATTGGGAAAATGTGCCTCCAGGACATACTGACCAGTAAGTCATGTAAATACACAGTAGTAACAATAAATGCTCAGATTTGCTCTCAAGCATGTATTTATTGTATCAATGTCTTTGTATCTGCAGATATAATCAAGTAAATGCACTCAGAGTTGCCTGCAGCACCGGCCTTGAAGCCTGTACCACTCTCGTCAAAACATGGTTCCAACAGTGGATGGAAAATCCAAATATCAACCCGTGAGTTTCACTCAATACAAATCTTATAGAGTATCTGATGATGTGTCCTGAGTGCATCACAGTTAAATATATATAGTGATGCACACTATGCAAGCTTATTACCTTAAATTAAAGAAATAATTCACCCAAAAATGTAAATTCTGTCATTAATTACACACCCTCATGTCGTTCCAAACCAGTAAGACCTTTGTTCATCTTTGGATCACAATTAAGATATTTTTAATGAAATTCGAGAGCTTTCTGACCCTGCATAGACAACAATATAACTGAAATTTTCCCAGGCCCAGAAACAGGACATCAGTAAAACAGTCCATGTGACGTCAGTGGTTCAATTGTAATTTTACAAAGAATTGTTGAATAACGTTGTTATTTTTGCTTTCTTTGCGCACAAAAAGTATTCTCATAGCTTCGTAACATTACAGTTGAACCACTGATGTCACATGGACTATTTTAACGATGTCCTTTCTGCCTTTCTGGGCCTTGAATGGGGTAGGTGTGTTGCAGTCTATGCAGGGTCAGAAAGCTCTCGGATTTCATAAAATATCTTAATTTGTAATCCCAAAATGAACAAAGGTTTTGCAGGTTTGGAACGACATGAGGGTGAGTAATTAATGACAGAATATTTTTATTTTTGGGTGAACTATCCCTTTAATAGATTACCATTTAACTGTCATTTTAATTTCTCACTGCTTCAGGATTAAGCCCAATTTGAGGTCTGCAGTGTACTGCAGTGCTATTGCTGCAGGTGGTGAGAGGGAGTGGGACTTTGCTTGGGAGATGTTTGAAAAAGCCACTGTTGCTTCAGAGAAAGATAATCTGAGAGCTGCCATGGCATGTGCCACCGAGCCCTGGTTACTGAACAGGTGAGCTCACTGCAGGTTAATGCTGACAAATACATACAGTTCTCATTGTATTTAGCTAAATACATGTGCTTCAATTTATGTTGTAGGTATCTTAAATACACTTTGGATCCAAACAAAATTCGGAAACAAGATGCCACCTCTACCATCATCAGCATCGCAAGAAATGTGGTCGGCCAACCGTTGGCCTGGGATTTTGTTAGAGCCAACTGGGAGTACATCTTCAATCAGTAAGAAAAAATACTGGGGGACTCTGTTTGCTTAATAATACAGATAGCAGTATATAACTTTCTATAACTGCATATCCACTTCTTTTATTCTCCATTAGGTATGGAGGTGGATCTTTCTCTTTCTCTAATCTGATCAATGGCATCACAAAGAGATTCTCAACTGAATTTGAATTGGAACAGGTATGTGATCTTCCCCAGGACTGCTTTATTTTTTTTGACTGTCATCTTGTACAGAAGAAACGTATATTTGAATGTTTCTTAATCTACTTTCCTGTTTTAAAAACACAGCTGATACAGTTCAGGGATGAAAATGCTCACGTAGGTTTCGGTTCAGCAACCCTAGCCATTCAGCAATCCATCGAGAGGACTACCGCCAACATCAAATGGGTCGAAAAGAACCAACAAGCAGTCTTAGAGTGGTTCAAAAATCCATTGCAACTCTAATAGATGCACATACTATAGTTTGTTTGCTCGGAGGAGGAAATGAACACTGAGATATTGTTTTGCTTGGCCAAGATGAGCATTAAAGAAATTTATTACTGATGATGTTCTAAATCCCAATATTTCCCAGAGCTGCTTTCTTCTTATGATGATGTATGGCATGCAAATATCTTTCTTTAAGGCGTGCCTTGTTATAATTATCTGTTTTCCCTGTTTTTTTTTTTGCATAAAATAAATTGTTTAATGCTAAAACAACTTTGTAGAATGAAATGGAACTGAATATGCAAATAGTACAGAAGTCTTTGGTACTTATAATTTTGATATTTGAAAATAAAAACCTCAATACATGTATTAATTTGTATTTTTCTAACCAATTTGGATGGTAAACAATAACCATTTTTTTTTTGTAATATACCATTATTATTTTTATATTGGGAATATGTATCTTTAATTACATGTTGTCAACTGAACAACCAGCCAGTAAATAGCGTTATCTCAAGAAACCTATCATGTAACAGTTTCTGGTTTCCGTAATCAAAATTTCATATCAGACATGACCAATAAATGACTTGCAGTGAGGAAGTAAATTATCAAATCTGTAACAGCTCTAAATGACTGACAGACTGAGTGAGATTAGCTGCTACCTCTAATGTGAGTTCAAGGCTGTTTCATGAATCTTTCAGACTAATTCATTAAAAGGAACCAATTCATGGAGTAATTTTTTAGCAAGTCATAATGTGATGATGTCTGATAATACCTCACAAAGTTTTCCAGATGTTTGCCAATAAAACAGCTCTGTTTATTAGGTATGATTTCAGAATATGGCCTAACATCTAATACAAACATAAACAGTTACACTGACTGAACACATTCTGATTAAAATTGGTGATGATTTCATAGCTGTGATGCTGCCATGCTTGTTTTTCTGACCAGGTTTAAAAAAATTTATCAGGTTATCAGATTCTTTCACTGGCTAATCTCAGTGTTAATGGATAAGCCATTATACCCTTTGATAGGAGAAAATCCATTTTAGTGAAATGTGTGTTGGATGCACTTTTCTAGGGATGGCATCACTGGTCACTATTGTTGGGTTGTGGACCGTTCAACTCCTACCTTCTACAGAAGCTCCTGCTGAGCCCTGGAACGAGTATCTTCTACCAGACACTCTGGTTCCAGACCACTACAATATCATGCTCTGGCCTTGACTCCAGCCTAACATTCATGGCCTCTTTGTATTCACTGAGAAGTCCACAGTGGTCTTCAAATGTCTGAGGGAAACCAACCTCATCCTCATTCACTCCAATAAGCTAAACCTGACCTTAATAGATGGATATCTGGATGCAGACACAACTCGACCACAGACAGTCTCTCTTCATGGTATTAAAACGCTCAATTATATATTTTGAAAGATTGCCCTGCTCACACTAAGGCAATATTTAATCTGATGATGACTTTTGTGTGACTGATCACGCTGTACTGTTGCTAGTATGAGTTTCTATGTGTCCAGATTTGACTGCAATAATAATAATAATAACTGACACTTCAAATCAACATATAAATGTCAACTTTTACTAAAAGTAGTCTTTATAATGTCATTATAATGTCTGAAAATGTATATCCAAAATGAATAACCTAATACAAGTAATTTGCTGTATGTCTAAAGTTCTCACTCTGCAGCAAACTCTTTATATGTTTTTATATATAGGGCTATACGGCCATCCAGTTGTTACACCGTGGTATTGCAGATGTTCAGTATTTAAAAACACTAAAAAAAAATTAAAGTGACAGTCACACAAAATTTCAACTATAAGGTGAATTCAGGTGAATGTTAAGGTGAATGAAATATTTGTAGAATTTTAATAGTAAATGACTGCAAATGATCTGTTTTTACTTTTTTTAAAGAAGAAAATATAATAAAACTGACATGTTCTACCTTAGAATTAAAAACATGACATGAATATGATTAATTAATAAAGAAAATGCCTTGTGCCAGGGTCTTCATCATGTCAGGGTTCTCAAGTTTTTTGCGATAATTACTGAAGATCACAGGTATTGTAGTGGAATAATGTCTAAAAAAATCAACACCCATCCTTAATTTTTGGTGAAACACCTTTAAACACATAAACAAGCCTTTTTTGCCCCTATGCTTGACTTTTTTATGTGATATTAAATGGTTGCAAGATCTTACTAATAACTAGCCAGAATGAAAACTTCTATATAACAATTAATATAATTTAATATGCATCATAATTAAGTGTTGGTATTTAATATCTATCGTTCTAGCTTTTGAACACAGTCCAAATCTTAATTTACAATGTACCTCCATTATATGCATACATTATATACATTTAGAACTAGACTCAAGTTTCTAAATGGTTCCTCTGGCCAGATGTGTTGACATATCTTTGTTTCTTTCCATACAGGTCATGTAGTTTTTCAGGTAATGGGGCTTTGTGAACAGTTTGACAATGATAAACCTGGACAAATGATCACCTGGAACACATTTAGAGACTCAATTGATAAACTGCATTTTTTAAGGGAAAATTAACATATCAGGGTTCTTTAAATTACACGGCTCAATAAATAAAATCATATCTAGAACTGTCCATGTGGCATCATGAGAATATATTCTACCCAGCCTGCATAAAAACTAAAGAAATAAAGAATTGCATTGAAAAGAGAGGAACACAAGTAAACAGAAAATGTCAATGTATTGTCTTTAAATTTAGAGAAAAATTCAGTGATACATATGCAGCCATAATATGAGCTGTAATTTTTCATGAACATTCATTAAATATATTTAATTTTCAGCATCTGAAGAAAATGTGAAAAAAGAAAGATGTGATGTCCTGTCCCAAAACATAATGGTTGAGTGGAGGAACATCTTCAAACAACAAACAAAATATATAACCTACTGATAAACTGTAAGACGAGAAGAGAAACTATTCACTACTTTTTCTGGTATTTTCTGTATAAGGATGGAACGAGACAAATAATTCAAATTTGATCATATATATGTCAGTGAGTGCTGACTGAAAGCATACAGTATGTATATATGCAATATGAGCACAATTCTTTAGATTTTTCTGTTTTTACTTCCAATAGCTGCTTAGGATTTTAAAAGACTTTCAAAAAACCTGTAGTAACTTTGATTTAAATTTGCTTGCACTTATTTAAATTTAATTTACACTGCAGATATCTCCTTAAATCACCTTTTCTCCTGCTTCTTCACCGTACTGACAGTGCAGCATACAGTACAGTAGCAAAAAGAAACAAATTAAACAGAAGATCACAAATTAACTAGTGTAACTAGAATAATATGCTTCCAGTAGGATAACCTATTATTTGAAGCCTAATTTTTTTAAATGAAAATTAAACAATGATTATTTATGTAAATAAGTATTTTAAGTATTTTTTAAGCATGTGAAGACACTTCAAAATGTATTTTTCCATCCTGTGCGCTTAATGTATGTACATGTATTTGTTTCTGTCGGCTAAAACTTTGACTAAATAAAAGTACATGTTATGAAAACACCAGTAAACTTGATTTTTCACATTGTTGATTTTTAGTTAATCTGTATATCTGCATATCTAGTTACATACAGTAGCAACTGCTGATTCCAAAAAGAACTTAATGGAACACATATCAGTTGTTTAACATATGACAGTTTTGTTGATGGTGCTATTGTTTTCAAATTTTGTGTTATTATATCAGTCTCTCATTCTTTGTGTTTGCTAGCAACATACATTAAAAGACAAATGCCATTTCCTAAATTTAGCTATGTAGCAATGATGACAGAATTATATACTAAAACCAGTGTTGAGGAGTAACTAGTTACATGTAACAGTATTATGTAATTTAATCCTAATATAAATGTAATTGTAATCAGTTACAGTTACTGAGAAAAAGGGGGTTACGTCTAATTTTTTTCAAACATACTATGCTCTAAAATATGAGACATGAAAAAAGTTTAACGAGTTTAGGACATAGAACAGGATGCATGCTTAATTGAAAACTGTTTTGGGTTTTTGTATATGCTTTATGTTTTAAGATTAACAATTTTCCCCCCCCCCAAGGCATTGTTAGATTTCAAAAACATTTTCTGTTAAACTATTTCTTGTTATGATTGTAAATCTGTATTTAACCTCAGAATGATCTCACACAGCAAGTGGTATTTTTACATGATCATTTACTAACCCTGTCCTTTGCTCCTACACAAGGTAATTTAGCTAAACTAAGGTTAAACTGTATTTTTTCACACAAAGAGTATAGTTGTATGGCAGTGACGTTTAGTTATCCTTTAACAGTTAAACCAGAAATTAAGTGTTTGTGTTACACAAACTGATGCTTTTGAGGACATTGTCTTTTTAGTTATGTCAGCAAATCAGCTTGAAATGGAGTTACAACGGTGCACTTAGATTCATTAAATATTTACAAATGGCTATGTATCAAGGAAATATATTTACATAAACATGGTAATCATATGCACTGATCAGCCAAAACATTAGAACCATCTGCCTAATATAGAGTCCACAAGACCTCTGAACATGTCCTGCTGTATCTGGCACCAAGACATTAGCAGCAGATCCTTCAAGTCCTGTGAGGTGGGGCCAGCACATCCCATAGATGGTCAATTGGGTTGAGATCTTAGAAATTTGGAAGCTAAGGCAACACCATGGAATTTTTGTTATTTTCCTCAAACCATTCCTGAACAAATTTTGCATTGTGTTAGGGTGCATTATCTTTCTGAATAAGCCTACTTCCATCAGGGACCACCATTGCCATTAGGGTGTATGTGGACTGCAACAATCTTTAGGTAGGTGGTATGTGTCAAAATAACATCCACATT
This sequence comes from Barbus barbus, assembly GCF_936440315.1. Lineage (NCBI taxonomy): Eukaryota > Metazoa > Chordata > Actinopteri > Cypriniformes > Cyprinidae > Barbus > Barbus barbus. The sequence goes on along the minus strand of NC_136728.1, from coordinate 15,572,179 downwards.
AATGCCAGAACTTAAGATTTCCCAGCAGAACATTGCCCAGATCATAACACTGTTTCTGCCAGTCTGCCTTCTTCCCATAGTGCCTTAATTGTATCTTCAAAACAGAATATGTGGCCTTACCACATTTCGATAACACAGGTATCAATGACCCTCTGAAACCCTGAGGTTCTAGATGCCCTTTTGTACACTGGAGCTGTGATGTGTTAATTGATGAACCATTAATTCATGTGGGAGGAGAATCTTCCCAAGCTTTAAATAAAACCTTGCGCAGATGTCTGTTTCACTCCTCTCATCCTGTCACTGCTGAAACATGGGGAAGGGTTTCTTCATCAGTAAAACTGTCGGGATAGTAGGGATTGTGTTAGGTGCTGGAGCACTAGCCACAATCATCGCACTCTCGGTGGTCTACTCTCAAGAGAAGTACAAAAACAATGAGAATGAGTTTAAACCAACAGATGCAGTAACATCAGTTCCAACAACGGTACCATCCAATGAACCATGGGACCAGTGGCGCCTTCCTCAGACTATTAGTCCACAAACCTACAATGTCACTCTGTGGCCCCGTCTCCAGCCGGATCCAACCGGACTCTACATCTTCACAGGGATGTCCAGTGTGGTCTTCAGATGTGTGGAAAAGACAAACTTCATCCTCATTCACTCCAATAAGCTAAACATGACAATGCAACCCACCTTGACGGCTCTTGGAAGCAAGCCAGCTCCTACCATTGAATCAATTGTGATGCACACAAAAACGCAGTATATGGCAATTCATCTAAAAGATGAATTAACTGAAGGGGAAAGCTACGAGCTCTACACAGAATTTGTAGGGGAGCTTGCAGATGACTTGGGAGGCTTCTACCGAAGTGAATACTATGAGAATGGAGTGAAGAAGTAAGATGTTGATTCATCTTGTCAGTTCTTCCTGTTCTACAAAAGGCCTTTTATATATAGTTAAATCTCCTTTCTTTTTTAGAGTGGTTGCCACAACTCAGATGCAGGCAACAGATGCCAGGAAAGCATTCCCTTGCTTTGATGAACCTGCAATGAAAGCAGTATTCCACATTACACTTCTACATGATCCAGCAACCGTTGCCCTCTCCAATGGTGTTGTGTTAGGTAAACCTATTTATAAATGAACACTTTTTTTTCTGTACAGGAGCAGTGTTAGCTAACTGCTTTGTTACTTATTTGAAAAAGTATTTAGCTATACTAACAGCTACAAACAAAAAGTAGCTACACTGAAGGGGAATCATGTATCTTTCTAATAATAAGATATAACAGAATCAGAATCAGAATGAATCAGAATCAGAATGAGCTTTATTGGCCAAGTATGTTTACACATACAAGGAATTTGTTTTAGTGACAGAAGCCCCACAGTGCGACAGAGAGACAGCAACAGGACAGGACACAGATAATAAAGAATAATACAAATATCCAAATAGGCAATGTACAAAACAGCAAAAATACAATATATAATATAGACAATTATGTGTGTACAGGTCTGATATGTACAAATTTGAAAAAAAAAAAAAAAAAAGCAAGCAAGTGTGGTGAATAAATAATAGAGTTGTGTGTTATTAAGTGTTCATGAGATGGATTGCCTGAGGAAAAAAACCGTGTCTGGTCATTCTGGTTCTCAGAGCTCTGTAGCGTCGACCAGACGGTAACAGAAGAGGGAGTGTGCTGGATGTGAGGGGTCCAGAGTGATTTTACCAGCCCTTTTGCTCACTCTGGATAAGTACAGTTCTTGGAGATTGGGGAGGGTTGTACCAATGATTCGCTCAGCAGACCGGACTACTCTCCAGAGGGCCAGCCGCTGAGGTCAGATTTGGTAGCTGAGCTGAACCAGACAGTTATTGAAGTGCAGAGGATGGATTCAATGATGGCAGAGTAGAACTGTTTCAGCAGCTCCTGTGGCAGGCTGAACTTCCTCAGCTGGTGAAGGAAGTACAACCTCTGCTGGGCCTTTTTCAGTATAGAGTCAATGTGATTGTCCCACTTCAGGTCCTGGGAGATGGTGGTGCCCAGGAATCTGAATTACTCCACTGCAGTCACAGTGCTGTTCATGATGGTGAGTGGGGGGCGTGCAGGGGGGTTTCTCCTGAAGTCCACTATCATCTCCACAGTTTTGAGCGTGTTAAGCTCCATGTTGTTAAGACTGCACCAGACAGCCAGCTCCTTAACCTCCTGTCTGTAAGCAGACTCGTCACCGTCCTGGATGAGGCCGATCAGTGTGGTGTCGTCTGCAAACTTCAGGAGCTTGACAGAGGGGTCTTTAGAGGTGCAGTTGTTGGTATAGAGGGAGAAGAGCAGTGGGGAGAGAACGCAGCCCTGAGGAGCTCCAGTGCTCATGGTGTGGGTGCTGGATGTGAATTTACCAAGCTTTACTAACTGCTGCCTGTCTGTCAGATAGCTGTTGATCCACTGACGGACAGAGGTTGGGACGGAGAGCTGAGTTAGTTTATTCTGAAGGGTGGCCGTGATGATGGTGTTAAACGCGGAGCTGAAGTCCACAAACAGGATCCTCACATAAGTCCCTGGACTGTCCAGATGCTGCAGGATGAAGTGCAGTCCCATATTGACAGCATCATCCACAGACCTGTTTGCTCTGTAGGCAAACTGCAGGGGGTCCAGTAAGGGTCCGGTGATGTCCTTCAGATAAGCCAAAGCCAGTCTTTGATTTCATGGCCACAGATGTTAGAGCCACAGGTCTGTAGTCATTAAGTCCAGTGGGACTCCATGGGAAACCTTCTTAAGGCCGTAACACACCAAGCCGACTTCTGAGAACTAGCGTCTAAAAAATCCAACGGTGTTGTCACCTTGCATCTTCGGTGTCTGGAGCAAAAAGCTGTACTTGAACACACCACTCAGACTACAGCCGACTGCAAACTAACACATGTGTTCTGTGCCTGCATGACAGGAATTAACTGTCTCTCAGCAGCTATCAATAGTATATATTCGTCATTCAAAAGGAGAAACCCGAAATAAGGAGATACAAGTTATAAGCAGACATACGAAACGTAAAGAAAGCAGTGCTTGCTTACCATTTTGAATATCAGTTATGTTGATAACTTTCTTCATTTTAAGCAGCTCATGTTGTTATGAAAATATTCCCATATTGGAATGCTTGAGGAAAATCATGTAACATTAGAACAGCCTCCTCCCTGTGCCTCCTTCATTTACTTGCTCATTATTATATCTGTACTGATTCTTCTTCATCTTCTTCTTCACGAATGGGAGTCAATGTCAGCCCTATGAAGGGAACATAGGAAAATTATGAAATTTGGCACACTTGTAGTGATGGCCATGATTAGTGATCTATCCTTAATAGAACAAGTGAGGCAAGGCAAAAGCACACCTTATGAGGTGCAAGTTGAAGGAAAAAATATATGAATCAGTTAAGAGGAGAACAACTGCACTCTCACTTAAGCATGTTTATTAACCAATGTTTCGGCTAGTAGCCTTTTTCAAGGTATATCAGCTACTAGCTGAAGCGGCAACTATCTTGAACCCCTTATTCTAGAAAAATTAAACTTAGTACTAGGGTTATGCAGTGAAGACAGTATTTGTATTGTATCTGTAACAATCACAAAATTATTCGTATCTTTTTCGTAGTTAGCACTGAACAAATATGCCTTGTTTAACTAAAATAATATATTTTTTTATGATTTTAACATTTATCTAATTTATTTAATTTAAATATCTTCTAATTAAAACAGTAAGGGTTCCTACGCAGTTTAGAAATATGGAAATTGATTTAAGCAATTTCCAGGAAATGCATGGAAAAATGCAACTGCTATTTCATTAAAAGAGTTTACACTCACTTCACACACTTGTCACTGTGTTGTAATTTTAGAATTTTATGTAAAACAACATGCTTTCCTTTCGCTCACCGGTTCCTGCGCAGTTTTAAAAAGTATTTCACTAATTTGCAGGTCTGGAAAAGTATGGAAAAAAGAGAACAGTGTATGGAAAAATATGTTTCAACTATTTCTAAAATCTAAAATGATTAATTTCTAAAAAATAAATTTATCATACAAGCAAAGAGATTTCATTAAAACATTTAGTGAACACGACTCTTTAAGCAAGTCTTTTTTTTGAACTTCAAATGTGCATGTGCCACGCGAACCAGCAAAAAGATAAAGAAGAAAACGTGTAGGCCTAGTAGAAAATGTATCTGTATCTAAGTTGATTATTACCCTACTCTTGAGAGAGAGTTTGGATTTTAAGAGACTGAGACGTGCAACGCGGCTGTTTGATTGGTGATCGCACTGTGCTTCTTCCATTCATTCGTGTATCATATTATAGCCTATGAGGTTTAAATCATTGCCTTTTAAATATACACAAATAATAGAACGTGTATGTTGTATTATTTTAGTTGATATTACTGCTAAGCTCTGATTTCTGAGAGATGCACTGAGAGGCAACAGCAATGCGGTGTTTGATTTGCGCTCTTTTCATTCATAAAGTTTACATTCATTCACTTCACACACTCATTATTGCGTGACTTTAGAGGTTTGTGTAAAATATCATGCTGATCCCCTGGCTCACCTGTTATCTAGCAAACACCAGACTGGGCCAGCCTCAGTCGAATATTCGAGCAGAATTATTCGTTAGAATAATTAGTTTTTGAAGCCATTATACGTGCCTTTCCAAATAAGGTATTTGCCTTTGGGCACACCCCTAGTACAGCTCACATCACGGAGAAGGCATACATCTCAGTGGGACATGCAGCATCTGCCCTCCACGCTACTCCTTCAAAATTAGTCCAATTCTTACAAAAATTGGTTCAGATATGGGGCCCGCCGAGAGCCGAAGTGTGGAACACACCAAACAAACTAGCCTGAAAGATCCTCACCAATGGCCCGACGTCGGCCGATGGCCGATCGTCTGCTTGGTGTGTCCCAACCTTTAGCACAGTTTACGAAACGACTCCGGGTCCGGGCCCTCCTCGACCAGAGACTTCAGGGATCGAGTCTGGAAGACCTGCAGGATTGCCATCATGTGGAGAGCAGATGCTGCATGTCCCACTGAGATGTATGCCTTCTCCGTGATGTGAGCTGTAGCTCGACATGGCTTAGAAGGCAGTGATGTGTTTCAAGTGAAGCGTTTTCCAACCACAGGACAGACACTGGTGTGCTGCGATGACATCCTTTACAAGAGGCAGTCGTGTGTAGCCCCGTTTCTCCACCCCCTACACCATCATCAGCAGTTGGGTTCCCTGTGCATGGGCTCGGGCTGAGTAAGGGGTGCATAATGACCGTTTGAGCTCCTTGTGAAGCACAGAAAAGAAAGGGGTGGGTCTCTGTGAGGCGTTTGGCAGCTCGCACCGAGGAATGACCCATCCATCCAACGCTTTGTAGGCTGCTCGGGGACTGCCCAGTTCAGTCCAATATCCGCCAGAGTCTCCGTGAGAATGCTCACGAGCTCGCGTCCAAAGAGGTGGGGATGGAGCTAGACTTTTCTGTATTGGTCTCTGACCTGGCACCCGAGTCAGAGGTACCCGTAGACATCGTATTGTCCTTCGCACAGTCGAAAGAGACCAGGTCCTGCGCTTTAGACGGACAGCAGAAACTGTCTTTGGTGTAGGAGAGTGGAGGCTCTGGCGTGCGAAGGTGATGTGGGCGTTGGGCCGATGTCAGTTTATCAGCAGAGCTGGGGAGGCCATCTGTGATCTATCTGCCCACGGCTCAATGGGCCGCCGTTGCACACAATGGCAAGCCTCGCACGAAGGATCTGGATTCCAGGTCCTCACAGGCTCAGCAATACGACCCTTCCAGTGCCGTCTCATCGTGGGCACATCCAGAAAATTGATGGGCCCGCCACACATGCGGCATCAACGAAGAGACATCTTCTAGTTTGTTTTCTACTTCCACCAGAACACAGGAAGGGATTGCTTTCCGTGTCATCCGCTCTCGTCACACAGGTCAAAAGTGAAACCATCTCCAGGTGAAGAAAGATTCTGAGGTAATTTGGCACCCAATATCGCCTATATAGTGGAAGAGCTCACCAATCAGGTGAATACCCGAATGCCATTGGCTATTGCAGAGCAATAGAGTGATTCAATCAGGCTTCAGCATTCTGGAGGAAAAGGGTTTCCCCCATACGTAATGTCGAGAGATCGACTCGATAAGGGAACAACGAGGGATTCTGCATGAACAAACAATCTCAATAAGAGTAACAGGATTAAATTGAAATGGTAAATTATATTAAATACAGCAAAACACCATAATTTACATAACCTAGTCAAAAACATACTACACGGGGACTCGAATTGGTGATTTATGTGAACCTGTTCATTTAAACAAACTGTCATCATGAAATGATTTCCCAGAATGAATAAAACTTTTAAACAATAAATATGAATGAGAGAGCAAAGTTCAAGATGAATCGATTGACTAGAATGAATCTGACTTTCCTACACCATATGTGACAGAACTGTTCAGGAAAATCCAATTCACTACAATAAAAGAGAATTTCCTACACAAGTCCTACATAACCCCTTTAGCTTAAAAACAGCAATGTAGTGTTTGGTTGCTCTAGCAACAGCTACTCCTTTGATAAAGTAGTTTAATAATTTTTTTGCTTCAAACTGATTTCAAGAAATTTATATGTTTTGACAATATTTTTGACTTTCAGAAGCGGTTAACCTCACAGTGGATGGCACTCTTGTAACCAGAACAACATTTGCACCAACAGAAGTAATGTCGACATATTTGCTGGCATTTATTGTCAGCGATTTTGGCTTCATTGAACAAAACATTGAAGGTCTGCAGGTAATTTATCTTTTCACAGGACCTTTAGAAAAAACTGCAACAATTTAATAATGAAACCTAATGAACAATTTACCAAAGATTTGAAAACAGCATGCGTTCATCTAAAATACTCCATATTATAATTTATGCAAACAGATTCGAATTTTTGCCCGTCAAGAAGCCATAAATGCAGGACAAGGGCAGTATGCACTCAATGTGACTGGACCAATTCTCAAATTCTTTGAGAAGTATTACAATGTCTCCTATCCACTGCCCAAATCAGGTATGATATAACCTAGAATTTATCAGGCAATTCGGTCCTTCTATTATCGAAATTACAGTTTATGAAAGACTAGGTTAATACTTAAACCTTTTACGCTGTTTTAGATATTTTACTCATTCCTCAAAATACTGCACAGATCAAATTACTCTGCCAGACTTCAACTTTGGTGCAATGGAAAACTGGGGGTTAATCACATACAGAGAGACGGCCCTGCTGTATGATGAAGAAATATCCTCAACTGGAAACAAAGAGAGAATCGTTTCTGTTATTGCCCATGAACTTGCCCATCAGGTATAATCAGGATACGTTTTTTATATATATAATTTAAACCCTAAATGGAAAATGCTTTACATAAGTTACTTTTAAGAAACTTGAATTCCAAAGTTCATAACCCCTGTAATTCACCTTTTTACCACCTTCCTCATTCTTTTTTAGTGGTTTGGAAACCTTGTGACTCTCAGGTGGTGGAATGACCTTTGGCTCAATGAAGGCTTTGCATCTTATGTAGAATATCTTGGGGCAGATGAAGCTGAGCCAGACTGGAACATCGTGAGTGTTTGAAGCAAAAGCCAGAGCAATAAAGGATAATTGTTAAGAGCTATCACTAAGAGCAGATGAAATCTTAACTCTTCTATTCCTATCCCACAGAAAGATTTGATCGTTCTTAATGATGTGCACAGAGTTTTCTCCATAGATGCATTGGCCTCGTCTCACCCCTTGTCGTCTAAAGAAGAGGAGATCCAAAGACCAGAGCAAATTAGTGAAGTGTTTGATACGATTTCCTACAGTAAGGTAGTGTGGGAACTGTTTTCTACTTTGACTACAATGTTTAGTAACGACGAACATACAGACTACCTGTAGTTTGTCTGGTAATGCAAGTCTCTTTCTCTAGGGGGCATCAGTACTTAGGATGTTATCTGATTTCCTGACTGAGGAAGTGTTTACTCAAGGCCTCCAAGTAAAAACTCTTTGTATTTTATTCCTTGTTGTGCTGAACAATACAAATGTAATATGCTTATGTGATTTAGAATGCCTTTGTACATTCACAATCGATTAATTTTAACAGACTTACCTGGATCATTTCAAATTCAGCAACACAGTGTACACAGACCTTTGGGAGCATCTTCAAAGGGTATGCTGCAATTAAACAATGCCGTTCAACCATGTCATTATCTGATTTGTTGTCACAAAACACAAGTGCTCACATCTGAAATGTTGTAGGCTGTGGACAGCAGCAATACCAGTCTACCCAGAATTGTGCAAGAGATTATGGACCGCTGGGTTCTTCAAATGGGCTTTCCTGTGGTCACTATTAACACAACAACTGGCCAGATCACACAGGAGCACTTCCTTCTGGACCCTGAAACTAAACCAGACAGGCCATCAGAATTTAAGTATGTCAAAAAGTGTTTTGAAAGAAAAAAAAAATCTGTCATACACCACCAGAGAGAAGTTTGTAGTTTCACCAGAAGATTGAGCAGACATTCTGATTAAAAACTTCAAAAAAGAAAAAAGAAATATATGCACAGATGAATTGTTCACAGTTAGATCAATAACATACATTAATGAATTATATATCCTACTGAAGAATCAATCACAAAGTTTTGTTGAAATGTGGAATTACTATTTCACAATATTCTTAATTTTTCAGTTATGAGTGGTTTGTACCAATTTCCTGGACAAAAAAAGAAGCACCACAAGCCCTATATTGGCTGCTACAGAAAACTGGTGAGTTTTAAGATGACAGTGACAATGACATTGACAGTTATATGACCCGAATTCTGGAAATGTTGGGACGTTTTTTTAAATTGGAATAAAATGAAAACTAAATGACTTTCAAATCACATAAGCCAATATTTTATTCACAATAGATAACATAACAAATGTTTAAACTGAGAAATTTTACAATTGTATGCACAAAATGAGCTCATTTGAAATTTGATGCCTGCTACAGGTCTCAAAATAGTTGGGACGGGGGAAAGTTTACCATTGGTGTAGAATCTCCTCTTCTTTTCACATATGGCTTTGTTTTTGCATGATAGAGCTTTAGTTGGCATCTGCCGATGGCACGGTGGATTGTGTTTACCGACAGTGGTTTCTGGAAGTATTCTTGGGCCCATTTAGTAATGTCAATGACAGAATAATGCCGATGAGTGATGCAGTGTCATCTGAGGGCCCGAAAACCACAGGCATCCAACTAAGGTCTTAGGCCTTGTCCCTTACGCACAGAGTTGAGGAACATTGTTTTTAAAGTGTTCCACAATCTTTTTACGCACTCTTTCACAGATTGGAGAGCCTCTGTCCATCTTTACTTCTAAGAGACTCTGCCTCTCTAAGACATCCCTTTTATAGCTAATTATGTTACAGACCTGATGTCAATTAACTTAATTAGTTGCTAGATGTTCTCCCAGCTGAATTTTTTCAAAATTTCCTGCTCTTTGTTGCCCCCGTGCCAACGTTTTTGAGACCTGTAGGCATCAAATTTGAAATGAGCTCATTTAGTCGATAAAAGTGTAAAATTTCTCCATTTAAAATTTTGTTATGTTCTCTATGTTTTATTGTGAATAAAATATTTGCTCATGTGACTTGAAAGTCTTTTAGTTTACATTTTATTCAAATTTAAAAAGCCTCCCAACATTTCCGGAATTCGGATTGTATTTACTGTGAAAGTGATGGATCATGTAAAACTAACAATTCTGTCATTACATATTCATGTTGTTCCAAATACTTATGAATTTGTGTCTTATGTGGATCTCCAAAGAAGAAGTCTAGCAGAATGCTCAAACTGTTCTTTTCCATAAAATGACAATGAATGGAGACCTGGGGCTCCAAAAGAGCAAAATAAAAGTAGTCCATACTAATTCTATACTACATTCCAAATCTTCTGAAAGCATTAGATTAGATTAGATTAGATTCAACTTTATTGTCATTTATGCAGAGTACAAGTACAGAGCTAATGAAATGCAGTTAGCATCTAACCAGAAGTGCAAGAATATAGTGTTTTATATACATATAAGTGCAGAGTAAGTGAAGATATGATTTACAGAATATACAGTGGAATTGCTATATACAGTATTGAGCAGAGTATATACAGAATATAAAATAGGAATGCAATGTAGGGATTGTATGTACATTATGAACAGAGCAATGTAGATTATATAGATTACAGATTATATATACACATTATGAACAGCAGAAACGTGAGAACAGTGGTAATAAATAAATACAGCTGGATGAATGTGCAAAGTATTGATAGAACAATGTATTCTATGCAAAATAGCAGTAGTGCAATATTTTATAGAAATAGTTTACTGTGCTTGTACAGTAACAACTTTAAACAGTTTATAGTGTAATGACTTTAACAATGTGCAGTCTGTGCAAAATATGAGTAGTGCAAATGCATGTGTTTAAAGTACTGTGACCAGTGCAGTAATAAGCAGGTGCAGGTTAGATTGGTGGTGTGGCGTTCAGAAGTGTCACAGTTTCGGGGAAGAAGCTCTTCCTGAGCCTACTGGTGCGAGAGCGTAGGCACCTGTAACGCCTGCCGGATGGAAGGAGGGTGAAAAGTCCATGGTTAGGGTGAGAGGCATCCTTGATGATGTTTCTTGCCCTGCCCAGACAGCGCTTATAATAAATGTTCTCAATGGAAGTTAACTGGGTGCCGGTGATCCGTTGAGCAGTTTTCACCACCCGCTGGAGTGCTTTGCGGTCAGATGCGGAGCAATTGCTGTACCATACTGAGATGCAGTTCGTGAGTATGCTCTCAATGGTACAGCGGTAGAATTCCACAAGGATCCTGGGATTCAGGTGAACTTTCTTAAGGCTCCTTAAGAAGTAAAGGCGCTGCTGTGCCTTTTTGACCAGAGTAGAGGTGTTATGGGACCAGGTGAGGTCATCAGAGATGTGGATGCCAAGGAACTTGAAACTCGACACACGCTCCACTTCAGCTCCGTTGATGTAGATGGGTGTGTGTGCATGACTCCTAGTCCGCCTGAAGTCCACAATGATCTCCTTTGTCTTCTGGGTGTTTAGCTGTAGATTATTGGTGGCACACCATACAGCCAGGTGCTGCACCTCATCCCTGTAGGCTGATTCATCGTCATCCTTGATCAGACCTACCACCGTGGTGTCATCTGCAAATTTGATTATGGTGTTGGAGCCATAAACAGGAACACAGTCATGGGTGAAGAGGGAGTACAGGAGAGGGCTCAGTACGCAGCCCTGTGGCACGCCGGTGTTCAGGGTGATGATGGAGGAGGAGAGGTTATCTAACTTGACGGACTGAGGTCTGTTAGTCAGAAAATCTAGAATCCAATTACAGATGGGTGTGCTGATTCCAAGCTGGCTGAGCTTGGAGATCAGCTTGGAGGGGACTACTGTATTAAATGCAGAACTGAAGTCCATGAACAGCATTCTCACATGTGTGTTTTGACTGTCCAGGTGGGTGAGGGCAGAGTGAAGCGCTGTTGAGATGGCGTCCTCTGTTGACCTATTGTGGCGATAGGCAAATTGGAATGGGTCCAGTGTAGCAGGGAGACAGGATTTTAGGTGGGATGCAACCAGTTTCTCAAAACACTTGGCAATGATGGGGGTGAGTGCAACAGGACGGAAGTCGTTAGGGACCGAGGCAGTGGAATGTTTCGGTACTGGTACGATGGTGGAGGTTTTGAAGATAGTGGGGACAGTTGTTTGGGCCAGGGACAGATTGAAAATGTCCGTGAAGACCTCAGCTAGCTGCTCCGCACAGGCTTTAAGCACACGACCAGGTATTCTGTCAGGGCCAGCTGCCTTCCGTGCATTCACCTTACGCAAAGTGGAGTAAACGTCTGATGTGGAGAGAGTGAGAGGCAGTTCACTGGGTTGATGCTCAGCTTTGAGTGAGATCTCCTTATTATTTTGATCAAAACGAGCATAAAAGTGGTTGAGCTCGTTTGGGAGGGAGGCAGAGCTGGAGGGGGGCACAGAGTTAGGTGGTTTGTAATCCGTGATAGATTGTATGCCTTGCCACATACGCCGGGGGTCTGAAGAATTGAAGTGTTCTTCAATCTTCTGTTTGTGTGTGAGTTTGGCCTGGCAGATACCCTTCCTCAGGTTGGCTCTGGCTGAGCTGTAAGCCTCCTGGTCTCCAGACCTGAAGGCTGCATCTCTTGCTTTGAGCAGGAGGCGAACCTCTCTGTTCATCCAGGGCATATGATAACTATTAAAAAATATGGACATTCTGCTAAATTTATTTATGTTCTACAGAGAAGACATAATGATGTAAATGATGACACATGTTTTGGTGAACTTCTTATCCTTCGATGTTAATAAAGGACAAAACTGTTTTTGCTTTAAAGGGTTCATATGATGCTTTTTTAAAGATCATTATTTTGTGTAACAGAATATGTTAACATGTTTTATTGTTCAAAAAACATTATTTTTCAAATACTGTACATTATTGTAGGTCCTCTATGCCCCGCCTCTCTCAAACGCTTTGTTTTCTACAAAGTCCCTCCTTCTGACAAGCGCAGTCTGCTCTTATTAGCCAACTGGCACAGTGCATTGTGATTGGCCGAACACCACAAGCACTCGTCGGAAATGTAACGCCCCTTTCCATAAAGCTTCAGCTTTCAAAATTATGGTAAAAGAAAGACAGTAAATAATGTCCTAAGTTTTACCATTAGTTCAAGCCCGAGAGGGGAACAGAGTCGCGTGACAGACACAGTGATGAAGCTCATATGTGTTTGCACACAAGCCGTGATTGTGTGACAGTTTCTCTCTCTCTCTCACACACACACACAGACACACACACACACATACACGACGCGCAAAATTCTGCATTTAAACAGTCAATAGCAAATACTTATAACTTATACTTATAACTAATAACGAAACATACAGTCGCTGATTAAGAAGCACCAGATTGTCATAGCAAAGTCAGAATTACCTCCTCTCCTAGGTTCACGAAACGGTCGTCCATATGTGTTGCTGTTCTGTTGTAAGTAATCTTAATGATCCGTAAATGCATCTACTTTCTGAAGGCCAAATAACGTGCTTTTGCTTTCACCTAGAAACACACAGCGTCTCCCTGTCATGACTGCATCAACACTACTGCGGTCACTGAAACCATGCCTTCTTTCCTCGCGTGAACAGTTGGGCTGCATTATGCAAATATTTCCACATCTTGACGTCAAGATGTGGGGGCGTGTTTGAACGAGCCGTTTTAGGGGGGCGTGGCAGAGTCTTAACTTTGATAAAGAATATCTCTTTGGTTTTGAGACTTTAGTCTTTGCAACTTCAGGGATCTTATTGGATTGGATTGGATTGGATTCAATTTATTGTCATTGCACATGTAGGTACAAGGCAACGAAATGCAATAGAGAAGAAGAATACAGCACAACATGAGGAAAGAAAGGAGAAAAAAATAATCCTCACACTATGCTCCAAAACGGGAGTACAGTGTGAGAACAGACAAAAACCTCAGCATAGAGCACAATCAATATAGGAACACACAACTTGCAGTAGGGTGATAGTAATCCAGATCAGACGAACAGCCATCCGGTCTGCAGCCATTACAGCGCCAACACAGACCCGTTTATCAGACTGACGGGAAGAAGCGGCAAAGGCATTGGATGGGGGTAATGGGAGGTGAATGAATATCTGTATGTATGAGCGTATGAGTGTGTGTATGTGTAAGTTTGTGTGCCTAGAGATCCGCCGCGCTGGCATTCCAAACAAGTTGTCTCAGTCCGCAGATTTGTGGTGCGACATAGCAATTGCCATGGAAACAACCTTGGCCGGAACCCAAACGCTCGACAATCACAAGGTGTCTGTTGAGGGGGGAGAGAAGAAAGAGCGTCTCCCTGCAGCATTCATCCAGGGAGTTAGATTCCAGAGCAACCTTGCCAAGCTGTCTGTTGTTTTGGGAAGCCGAAAAGAGATAAGATTGTTTGGTCTTTGGGCGAACAGCTGCCTTCTAATTTCACAGCTATTCTCATTGTCCATTCTGATCTCCTTGTCCATCAATTTTCCTTTCCAAAGCCGAGAGCTTAGCCGTGATCGAATCCATATTGCAGTTAATAGTCTCTGTCTCAGAGCCGACCGCTCTGCCCACTGCTTCAATCGTGATGGGCAGCCTTGTGAGGTTTTGGACAGCTGTTCCCGTCTCCTGAATTCTCCGATAACCCAGGGCAAAGCCTAATCCAATCAGCAGAAACCCAGTTATCATGGTTCCGAATAGGTAGATGTCTTCAATGTCCTCCACGGAAAGAGCCGCCAGACACACGACCCGCCACCTCTCCCATGCGTCCATCGTGTAGCCAGCTGCGAAAGTCCCAGCAGGACACTTGGGTTCTCCCGATCCCAAACTTCTAGTCGAGAAGATGGTGTCAATTGCGTTAAGAGACCAGTTGATCAGATCCATAATTTCGGTTTTGTAGAATAGTGCAGAGAGAGTCTCTTAAGTGTTAGACAAGGACAAGACGAGAGAGCAAGCAGGGGAGATAAGGGTAGGGAGAGGAAGAAAATGCGACCCACCTTTGCTGAGAGCCAAACGAGAAACACAATCTATGCACAATCAGCTTTTAACCCTCCAAAGAGAAAGGAAAACTTGAAATCACATCATATGACCCCTTTAACAATTCCATGTATCTCTGCTCTACATTTCTAATTTAGAACAATCGGATCACATGAAAATTAGTGGTGATGAGTGGGTTCTGGCCAACATCAATGTGACAGGATACTACAGGGTTAACTATGATAATGAAAACTGGCAACGCCTACTTAATGTACTCCAGACTTCAAGACAGGTGAGAAGAATTACCTTTATTAAAATAGAGGGTAATATTGATGAAGATACTTTGAGAAAGATAAGATTTTGATTAGATTCTTTTGAGTTCAGCATAATAATTGATGGTAATCTTTTTTAATTTGATTTCGTTTAGAGCATTCCAGTTATTAACCGGGCACAGATAATTGATGATTCTTTTAACCTGGCCAAGTGAGACCTGAACTTCTTTCTTCAAAGTTATGAGTGTAATTTCCAGTCACTCCAAATGCTAATAACATCTTTACCTTTACAGAGCAGGAATTGTTGAAACAACACTGGCTCTAAGAACTACACTGTTCCTAGCCTCTGAAACGGAGTACATGCCGTGGGAGTCTGCACTCGATAACCTGGACTACTTTTACCTCATGTTTGATCGCACAGAGTTGTACGGCCCCATGCAGGTAAGTTTATTTCATAATGTCAACTCAACTGAGCTTGAATTCTAACATCACATTATTTCATACCTGCAGACATACGTTAGAAAACAGGTGAAAGGTTTGTTTGAATACTTCACAACGCTTACAAATTGGGAGGATGTGCCTCCAGGACATACTGACCAGTAAGTTATGTAAATACACAGTAGTGACAATAAATGCTCAGATTTGCTCTCAAGCATGTATTTATTGTATCAATTTCTTTGTATCTGCAGATATAATCAAGTAAATGCACTCAGAGTTGCCTGCAGCACTGGCCTTGAAGCCTGTACCACTCTCGTCAAAACATGGTTCCAACAGTGGATGGAAAATCCAAATATCAACCCGTGAGTTTCACTCAATACAAATCTTAGAGAGTATCTGATGATGTTCCCTGAGTGCATCACAGTTACATTGTAAATGCTGTTGAGGTTTACCATAATCACAGATATTATATTTAATATTATTAGCATTCAATTTTATATTATCCAAATATATTTTCTTTATAGTCATTTAAAGTTGCCCCAAAAATTATTTCACACTTAAAAATGTCTGAATGTCATTGCATTAGATACATGGTAAACTTCACAAAACAAAAGATTTTAAAATGGTTAAGTTGTAAAGGTTAAAGCAATAAATATTTTAAGAAATATTTTAAAATGTAATACAAGTAGTGTTTAGACACATTTTGATTGTCAAACATTATTATAACATGTCTGTAGTGTGAATTATACTTGAATTATACTCAGAAAATAATTATTTTGGACACTTGGTACATTTAAATATTTCATTGATTCATTCACTCTATTTTATTTAATGAATCCTTGCAGCATTTCAGTACTTTAGTAATTTTGTAGTTCATAAGCTTATTACCTTAAATTAATATATTACCATTTAACTGTCATTTTAAAATTTTCTCACTGCTTCAGCATTAAGGCCAATTTGAGGTCTACAGTGTACTGCAGTGCCATTGCTGCAGGTGGTGAGAGGGAGTGGGACTTTGCTTGGGAGATGTTTGAAAAAGCTACTGTTGCTTCAGAGAAAGATAAACTGAGAGCTGCCATGGCATGTGCCACCAAGCCCTGGTTACTGAACAGGTGAGCTCACTGCAGGTTACTGCTGACAAATACATACAGTTCTCATTGTATTTAGTTAATTTATGTTGTAGGTATCTCAAATACACTTTGGACCCAGAAAAA
Organism: Barbus barbus; assembly: GCF_936440315.1. Taxonomy (NCBI): domain Eukaryota; kingdom Metazoa; phylum Chordata; class Actinopteri; order Cypriniformes; family Cyprinidae; genus Barbus; species Barbus barbus. The sequence goes on along the minus strand of NC_136728.1, from coordinate 15,555,722 downwards.
ATTCGGAAACAAGATGCCACCTCTACCATCATCAGCATTGCAAGAAATGTGGTCGGCCAACCGTTGGCCTGGGATTTTGTTAGAGCCAACTGGGAGTACATTTTCAATCAGTAAGAAAATATTTGGGTCCTATGTTTATATTTGCTTAAAACACAGAGTAGTTTTCTATAACTGCACATCTTCTTCTTTTATTCTCCATTAGGTATGGAGGTGGATCTTTCTCTTTCTCTAATCTGATCAATGGCGTCACAAAGAGATTCTCAAGTGAATTTGAATTGCAACAGGTATGTGATCTTCCCCAGGACTGCTTTATTTATTTGACTGTCATCTTGTACAACAGAAACTAATATGTTACTTATATTTTATATTTTTCATAATCTACTTCCCTGTTTTAAACACACAGCTGATACAGTTCAGGGATGACTACACTCACATAGGTTTTGGTTCAGGAAGCCTAGCCATTCAGCAATCCATAGAGAGGACTACCGCCAACATCAAATGGGTTGAAAAGTACCAGAAATCAATCTCTGAATGGTTCAGAAATCCATTGTAACTATAAAAGATGCATGTAGTTTGTTTGCTCTGAGGAGGAGAGGAGCACTGGAACATTGTTTTGCTTGGCCTAGATGCATTAAAGGAAATTATTATTTATTATAATAATAATTTGCTGAATAATAATGCCGGATATTGCTGAATCCTTGTATATTCCAGAGCTACTTTCTTATTAATTGTCTTTTTTTTTGTAAAATAATAAATTGTGTAATGATAAAATAACTTCGTAGAATGAAAGAGAACTGAATATAATAGTTCAGAACTCTTTGGTATTTATCAATTTAATATTTTGTCTGATGAAAATAAAAACCTCAATCCATGAACTAATTTGTATTTTTGAACTATAATACTTTATATGTTACAGTACTCTAGGGATGGTAAACCATAACCATTATTTTATTTTTTCTGTATTTTTTTTGTAGTATACCATTATTATTTTTATATTGTGAATATGTATCTTTAATTACATTTTGTCATTTGAACAACCAGTCAGTAAACAACCTTGTCTCACGAAACCTATTGAGCAACAGTTTCCCAATTTCATAATCAGATTTTCATATTAGACAAAAAAACAAAAACAAAAAAACTCACATTTCAGTGAGGAAGTCAGTTGTCAAATCTGTAACAGCTCTAAATGATTGACAGACTGAGTGGAACAAACCTCTACCTCTAAAATGGAATTAAGGCTGTTTTGTGAATCTGTCATTAAAAAGAACCAGGGCTGCGTTTCTATGGGATCTGAAGTCATCAACTCCATCTCTTCTGACTTTAAAGATGCAGAATATTTAATAGCAAGATTTCATTTTATTTAATTAAAACAAAATATATATAAATAAATACAAATAAAATATGTATTGTGTTCAGAAAATTTGAATTATATCTTGACCTGTTAAAAATAATTTATGACATGGCAAATAAAAAATGATCATATAAAATCTTTATATTTTTAAGGGATTGCTAAGGTGAGTTTTATGGAGTCTGGTGACTTTGTTGAACACCTCATTTATAGCTGATACGGGTTAAATTGATGAGGGTGGGATGCCGTAAAAACTGATAATCACTACACCCATGCATTTTCAAATGAATTGTCTATCTTGTGTTATTGGCTATATTTTCTTAGATACTAATCTAAATGATAAATGTCACCCCTTGTACAATGTTCCACCATAAAAAATACAAATCCAAAGGCCAAATCATTGTATTACTTTCATCTTTTATTTTAGTTTTGACGTCCAATTTCAAAGTCCAGCTTGACGACCACAGAGAGTGGTATTTTTACAAGTTCATTTGTTACTAACCCTGTCCTTTGCTCCTACGCAAGGTAATTTAGCTAAAATATGGTTAAAATATAATTTTCCATCAAAGAGTATAGTTGTATGACAGTGACTTTTAGTTATCCTTTAACAGTTATGCCAGAAATTAAGTGTCTGTACAAGCAGTTACACAAGCAGATGCTTCTGAGGACATTGTCTTTTTTGTGAAGTGCAGGTTTATGTTAGCAAATTAAAATCAGCTTGAATGGATTTACAGCAGTGCACTTAGATTCTCATTAAATAGGCAAAAATGGCTATATATCAAGAAAATATATTTATACAAATATATTATGCTTATGCACTGATCAGCCACAACATTAAAACCATCTTCCTAATATAGACTCCACAAGACCTCTGAACATGTCCTGCTGTATCTGGCACCAAGACATTAGCAGCAGATCCTTCAAGTCCTGCGAGGTGGGGCCAGCACATCCCATAGATGATCAATTGGGTTGAGATCTTAGAAATTTGGAAGCCAAGGCAACACCATGGAATTTTTGTTATTTTCCTCAAACCATTCCTGAACAAATTTTGCATTGTATCAGGGCGCATTATCTTTCTGAATACGCCTACTTCCATCAGGGAGCACCATTGCCATTAGGGTGTATGTGGACTGCAACAATCTTTAGGTAGGTGGTATGTGTCAAAATAACATCCACATTAATGCCAGAACTTAAGATTTCCCAGCAGAACATTGCCCAGATCATAACACTGTTTCTGCCAGTCTGCCTTCTTCCCATAGTGCCTTAATTGTATCTTCAAAACAGAATATGTGGCCTTACCACATTTCGATAACACAGGTATCAATGACCCTCTGAAACCCAGAGGTTCTAGATACCCTTTTGTACACTGGAGCTGTGATGTGTTAATGGGTGAACCATTAATTCATGTGGGAGGAGAATCTTCCCAAGCCTTAAATAAAACCTTGCGCAGATGTCTGTTTCACTCCTCTCATCCTGTCACTGCTGAAACATGGGGAAGGGTTTCTTCATCAGTAAAACTGTCGGGATAGTAGGGATTGTGTTAGGTGCTGGAGCACTAGCCACAATCATCGCACTCTCGGTGGTCTACTCCCAAGAGAAGTCCAAGAACAACGAAAATGAGGTTAAGCCCACAGGTGCAGTAACATCAGTTCCAACAACGGAACCATCCAATGAACCATGGGACCAGTGGCGCCTTCCTCAGACTATTAGTCCACAAACCTACAATGTCACTCTGTGGCCCCGTCTCCAGCCGGATCCAACCGGACTCTACATCTTCACAGGGATGTCCAGTGTGGTCTTCAGATGTGTGGAAAAGACAAACCTCATCCTCATTCACTCCAATAAGCTGAACATGACACTGCAACCCACCTTGACGGCTCTTGGAAGCAAGCCAGCTCCTACCATTGAATCAATTGTGATGCACACAAAAACACAGTATATGGCAATTCATCTAAAAGATGAATTAACTGAAGGGGAAAGCTACGAGCTCTACACAGAATTTGTAGGGGAGCTTGCAGATGACTTGGGAGGCTTCTACCGAAGTGAATACTATGAGAATGGAGTGAAGAAGTAAGAAGTTGATTCATCTTGTCAGTTCCTCCTATTCTACAAAAGGCTGTTCATGTATCGTTAAATCTCCTTTCTTTTTTAGAGTGGTTGCCACAACTCAGATGCAGGCAACAGATGCCAGGAAGGCTTTCCCTTGCTTTGATGAACCTGCAATGAAAGCAGTATTCCACATCACTCTTTACCATGATCCAGCAACCGTAGCCCTCTCCAATGGTGTTGTGATAGGTAAATGAACACTTTCTTCTGTACAGGAGCAGTTTGGGCAAACTGCTTTGAAAGTGTAGCTTGCCAAGCTGCAAGTTAATCATAAATTAAAAAAAAAAAAACTACAGTGAAGTAGCTTTGAAAAAGTAGTTAGCTATACTAACAGCTAGAAACAAAAAGTGGCTACATTGAAGTAATTTAGGGGGACTGTATGTCTTTATAATTATAAAATATAACAATCATTATACATTCATAATTTAATCAGTCATATTTTGCTCATTCAATAGCAATGAGGGATTTTACATGAATTCATTTCAATTAGTGTGACATCACATTTGAATGGGTAAATTATATTAAATTAATACAACAGAAACACTATAATTTACATAACCTAGTCGACAACATAATACACAGTATGGGGTCTCATAATGGTGAATTAATTAGCGAACATGTTAATTTAAATGAATTGCCATTATATGCCGATTCACCAGAATAAATCAGATTTTTCGATGATAAATATTAGTGAAAGAGCAAAGTTCAAGATGAATCGATTGACTAGAATGAATCAGACTTTCCTACACTGGAGGAAAAGTGAGAGTTAGAAAGTGGGATTATTTCTTTAGTTTAAAAACAGCAATGTAGCATTTGGTTGCCGTACACTGCTACTCCTTTGCTAAAGTAGTTTATTTCTGATGAATCAGTTTGCTTTATTCCTTCAAACTGATTTCAAGGAAATTAGATGTTCGGTGTTTCATCAGTAAATGTCTCTTTTCAACTTACAGACAAGGTTAACGTCACCGTGGATGAAACTTTTGTTACCAGAACAACATTTGCGCCAACAGAAGTAATGTCGACATATTTGTTGGCATTTATTGTCAGCGATTTTGGCTTCATTGAACAAAACATTGAAAATCTGCAGGTAATAGATCATTTAACAGGATCATTAGACAAACCTGGACCACTTTAATAATGAAACCTACTTTACAATTTACCAAAGATTTTAAAACAGCATGTGTTCATCTAAAATACTGCATATTATCATTTATACAAACAGATTCGAATTTTTGCCCGTCAAGAAGCCATAAATGCAAGGCAAGGGCAGTATGCGCTCAATGTGACTGGACCAATTCTCAGATTCTTTGAGAGTTATTACAATGTCCCCTATCCACTGCCCAAATCAGGTAAGAACCTAAGATATGACCTATAATTTATGAGGCTGTTCAGTGGTCGAAATGACAATTTATGTCAGACTAGGTTAATACTTAAACCTTTTAGGCAAATTTAGATGTTTCACTCATTCCTCAAAATATTGCACAGATCAAATCGCTCTGCCAGACTTCAACGCTGGAGCAATGGAAAACTGGGGTTTAATCACATACAGAGAGACGGCCCTGCTGTACGATGAAGAAGTGTCCTCAAATGGAAACAAAGAGAGAATTGTTACTATTATTGCCCATGAACTTGCTCATCAGGTATAATCAGGAGTCCTTTTTTCCAATTTGAACCATAGGAAATGCTTTACATAAGTTACTTTTATCAACTTCACAACTATAAAGTTTACATTCCCTGTAATTCACCTTTTCACCACCTTCCTCTTTTTTAGTGGTTTGGAAACCTTGTGACTATCAGGTGGTGGAATGACCTGTGGCTCAATGAAGGTTTTGCATCTTATGTAGAATATCTTGGGGCAGATGAAGCTGAGCCGGATTGGAACATTGTGAGTGTTTGAAGCAAAAGCCAGAGCAATAAAGGATAATTGTTAAGAGCTATCACTAAGAGCAGATGAAATCCTAACTCTTCTATTCCTATCCCACAGAAAGATTTGATCGTTCTTAATGATGTGCACAGAGTTTTTGCCATAGATGCATTGGCCTCGTCTCACCCCTTGTCGTCTAAAGAAGAGGAGATCCAAAGACCAGAGCAAATTAGTGAAGTGTTTGATACTATTTCCTACAGTAAGGTAGTGTGGGAACTGTTTTCTATGTTGACTATAATAATGTCTAATAATGAAGAACATACAGACTACGTGTAGTTTGTCTGGTAATGCAAGTCTCTTCCTCTAGGGGGCATCAGTACTTAGGATGTTATCTGATTTTCTGACTGAGACAGTGTTTACTCAAGGCCTCCAGGTAAAAACCCTTTGTACACTATTCCTTGTTGTACTGTACAATAAAAATGAAATATGCTTTTGTGATGGAGAATGCGTTTGTATATTCACAACAAATTTGTTTCAACAGACTTATCTGGATCATTTCAAATTCAGCAACACAGTGTACACAGACCTTTGGGAGCATCTTCAAAGGGTATGCTGCAATTAAACAATGCTGTTCAACCATGTCATTATCTGATTTGTTGTCACAAAACACAAGTGCTCACATCTGAAATGTTGTAGGCTGTGGACAGCAGCAGTACCAATCTTCCCAGTACTGTGCAAGAGATTATGGACCGCTGGGTTCTTCAAATGGGCTTTCCCGTGGTCACTATTAACACGGCAACTGGTCAGATCACACAGGAGCACTTCCTCCTGGACCCTGAAACTAAACCAGACAGGCCATCAGAATTTAAGTAAGTCAAAAATTATTTAGAAAAAAATACTATTTATCACAAAGCACCTGTTACTAATTTCAAATCACAGCGCAGTTGACTAGATACTTTAAAGTCTTCTTTTCTTCCATATTGTGACATGATACATTTGAGTAAAACAGACAATTGGTTGTTGATTGGATGGAGGCAGATTAGTTAAATGTGAGATTGCAGTTGATTGTAAGAAAGGGGTGGGGTTAAAACAGACTAAATGATTGGACTTGCATACGTCACCAGAGAGAAATCTGGAAGATTGAGCTGACATTCTGAAAAAAAAAAAAAATGAGATAATAGTATTTTTTTATAAAATATGCAGAGATGAATTGTTCATACAGTAATTAGATCAATGACATGCATTTAGAATGAATTCTCTTTTCATACCAACTTATTACATATATTCTACTTGATAAGTTCTGTTGAAATGTGGAATTACCATATCACAATATTATTCATTTTTTCAGTTATGAGTGGTTTGTACCAATTTCATGGAAAAAGAAAGAAGCAGCACAGGCCCTATATTGGCTGCTACAGAAAACTGGTGAGTTTAAAGATGACAGTGGCAATAATGTTAGCATTATATTTATTGTGGAAGTGATAGAATTAAAATTATAATTCTGTCATTACATATTCATGTTGTTCCAAATCCTTATGACTTTGTTTCTTATGTGGAACACCAAAGGAGAAGTTTAGCAGACTGTTCTGTTCCATACAATGACAGTGAATGGAGACCTGGGGCTGTCAAGCTCCAAAATAGCGAAATAGAAGTAGTCCATACTTTTTGTATAATACTATATTCCAAATCTTCTGAAAGCATATGATAACAATTTAAACAAATATGGACATTCTGCTAAATTTGTTCCACAGAGAAAAGAAAGCCATGATGTAGAGTAAATGATGACAGGTTTTTCATGTTTTGGTGAACTTTGCATGTGATTTTATTCGCAAACTATCATTTGATGTTAAAAGGACAACACTGTATTTGCTTTAACAAATCCATGTATCTCTGCTCTACATTTGTAATTTAGACCAATCGGATCACATGAAAATTAATGGTGATGAGTGGGTTCTGGCCAACATCAATGTGACAGGATACTACAGGGTTAACTATGATAATGAAAACTGGCAACGCCTACTTAATGTACTCCAGACTTCAAGACAGGTAAGAAGAATTACATTTATTAAATTAGAAGGTAATATTGATGAAGATACTTACAGCAATATTTGGATTGTTTTTTATTCAGCATAATAATTTGATTTCAATTTGATTTCATTTAGAGCATTCCAGTTATTAACCGGGCACAGATAATTGATGATTCTTTTAACCTGGCCAAGTAAGATCTGAACTCCATTCTTCAAAGTTATGAGTGTAATTTCCAGTCACTCCAAATGCTAATAGCATCTTTACCTTTACAGAGCAGGAATTGTTGAAACGACACTGGCTCTAAGAACTACACTGTTCCTAGCCTCTGAAACGGAGTACATGCCGTGGGAGTCTGCTCTCGATAACCTGGACTACTTTTACCTCATGTTTGATCGCACAGAGTTGTACGGCCCCATGCAGGTAAGTTTGTCTATGAATATTTCAGAATGTCAACTCAACTGAGCTTGAATTCTAACATCACATTATTTCATACCTGCAGACATATGTTGGAAAACAGGTAAAACATTTGTTTGAATACTTCACAACGCTTACAAATTGGGAGGATGTGCCTCCAGGACATACTGACCAGTAAGTCATGTAAATACACAGTAGTGACAATAAATGCTCAGATTTGCTCTCAAGCATGTATTTATTGTATCAATGTCTTTGTATCTGCAGATATAATCAAGTAAATGCACTCAGAGTTGCCTGCAGCACCGGCCTTGAAGCCTGTACCACTCTCGTCAAAACATGGTTCCAACAGTGGATGGAAAATCCAAATATCAACCCGTGAGTTTCACTCAATACAAATCTTAGAGAGTATATGATGATGTTTCCTGTGCATCAAATTTAAAATGCATATTTATGCAGACTATTTACTTCTTAGTTTTATATGATTATTATAATAAATGTTTCTGATGTTTGTAATACTCACAGATATTGTAATTAATATAATTGGCAATCAGTTTTATTTTGTCCATAGGCTTTTAAAGTTGCCCAAAAAAGTATTTGGATATTTTAGACACACTTAAAAATGTCTCGATGTCATTGCATTAGATACAGGATAAACTTCACAAAACGAAAGATTGCTACTGGTTAAGTTTTAAAGTATAAAGCAATAAATATGTTAAGAAATATTTTAAAATGTAATACAAATAGCATTTAGACAAATTTTGGTTGTCAAACATTATTAGAACATGTCTGTAGTGTGACTTATACTTGAATTATACTCAGAAAAGTTTTCAGAAAAAGTTTTGAATCATTTTGGACATTTGGTATATTTAAATAAATTCAGTATTTTTATAAATTGTAATCTTATTACCTCAGATTAATAGATTACCATTTAAATTATCTTACTGCTTCAGGATTAAGCCCAATTTGAGGTCTACAGTGTACTGCAGTGCTATTGCTGCAGGTGGTGAGAAGGAGTGGGAATTTGCTTGGGGGGAGTTCGAAAACGCCACTGTCGCTTCAGAGAAAGATAAACTGAGAGCTGCCATGGCATGTGCCACCGAGCCCTGGTTACTGAACAGGTGAGATCACTGCAGGTTACTGCTGACAAATGCATACATCTCTCATTGTAGTTAGCTAAATACATGTGCTTTGATTTATGTTGTAGGTATCTCAAATACACTTTGGATCCAAACAAAATTCGGAAACAAGATGCCACTTCTACCATCATCAGCATTGCAAGCAATGTGGTCGGCCAACCGTTGGCCTGGGATTTTGTTAGAGCCAACTGGGAGTACATTTTCAATCAGTAAGAAAACAATTTGGGGCCTATGTTTATATTTGCTTAAAACACAGATAGCAGTTTTCTATAACTGCATATCCACTTATTTTATTCTCCATTAGGTATGGAGGTGGATCTTTCTCTTTCTCTAATCTGATCAATGGCATCACAAAGAGATTCTCAACTAAATTTGAATTGCAACAGGTATGTGATCTTCCCCAGGACTGCTTTATTTTTTTTGACTGTCATCTACAGAAAAACTTATATTTGAGTGTTTCTTAATCTACTTTCCTGTTTTAAAAACACAGCTGATACAGTTCAGGGATGACTACGCTCACATAGGTTTTGGTTCAGGAACCCTAGCCATTCAGCAATCCATCGAGAGGACTACCGCCAACATCAAATGGGTCGAAAAGAACCAACAAGCAGTCTTAGAGTGGTTCAAAAATCCATCATAACTAAAAAAAGCACACACTATTTGTTTGCTCTGAGGAGGAGAAGAACCCAGGGACATTGTTTTGCCTGGCCAAGATGAGCATTAAAGGAAATGATTATTTATTGTAGGTAATGCTGAATCCCAGTATATTCCAGAGCTCCTTTCTTCCTATGATGATGTACAGTATACAAATATCTTTCCTTAAGGCATGCCTTATTTTATAATTATCTATTTCCCTTTGATTTTGTTTGTAAAAAAAAAAAAAAAATTGTGTAATGATAAAACAAGTTTGTAGAATGAAACAGAACTGAATATGCAAATAGTACAGAACTCTTTGGTATTTATCATTTTGATATTTTGTCTAATGAAAATAAAAACCTCAATCCATGAACTAATTTGTATTTTTTCTAGCCAGTTTTCAACTTGTGAAATATAGTACTTTATATGTTACAGTATCCTATGGATGGTAAACAATAGCAATTTTTTTGTCTTTTTTATGTATACCTTTATTTTTATATTGTGTGAATAATGTATCTTTAAATACATATTGTCATTTAAACAAAGTCAGTAAATAGCCTTATCTTAAGAAACCTATCAAGTAACAGTTTCCCATTTTCATAATCTGAATTTAATATCAGACAAAAAAATAAACTTGCGTTCAGTCAGTTGTCAGTTCTGTAACAGCTCTAAATGATTGAGACTGAGTGAGACAAGCTGCTAACTCTAAAGTGAATTTTTCGTTACTCTTTCAGACTTTTCAGTCATTTTTTAGTGGGTTATATAATGTGATGATGTCTGATAATATCTCCAGATGGTTGCTAATGGTGATTTTAAATTATTAAAAAAAAAAAATTCATTTCAATATTGGTCTGGGTCCCTGTTTATTAGGTATAATTTCAGAATATGGCTTAACATCTAATACAAACATAAAATTACATTAACTGAAAATATTTTGGATTACATTAGATGATTTCATGGCTGTTATGCTGCCGTGCTTGTCTTTCTGAGCTTTTTCCCACGATTCTCAGCATCACACTGTACTAAAGAGTATAGCTGCATAAACATGTCAGGGAAGACACATGCCATAATATATTATCTTAGTGCACCTCAACTTATCAGGTTACCAGATTTTTCACTGGCTAGTCTCAGTGTTAATGGATAAACTATTATACCATTTGGGAGGAGAGAAGGTGGGAAGAATAAATAAAATGCCATCACAGTTTGGTCTGATCTTTACTAATCTGTGGTGAAGGGGAACATGGTGAGAATCCATTTAAGTGCAATGTGTGTTGGATGCACTTTTCTAGGGATGGCATCACTGGCCACCATTGTTGGGTTGTGGATCGTTCAACTCCTACCTTCTACAGAAGCTCCTGCTGAGCCCTGGAACGAGTATCTTCAACCAGACACTCTGGTTCCAGACTACTACATCACTCTCTGGCCTCGACTCCAGCTGAACATTCATGGCCTCTTTGTATTCACTGGAAATTCCAGCGTGGTCTTCAAATGTTTGAGGGAGACTGATCTCATCCTCATACACTCCAATAAGTTGAACCTGACCTTAATAGATGGATATTTGGCCAAACTCTCTGCGCTTGGTACCTCAGTGGCACACTCAATTCATAACACCTGGATGCAGGAGACAACGCAGTACCTTGTCATACAGTTGAAGCTGAAAGCTGGAGAGCTCTATGAGCTTTACACAGAGTTTGTAGGAGAACTTGCAGATGACCTGGCAGGGTTCTACCGAAGTGAAAATGATGAGAATGGAGAGAAAAAGTAAGTCTGACTATTATTTTTAAGATCTACAGATCTACACTTCAATAAAACCAGTCAGGAACTCTAATGGATGAAAAATCAAAGCTGTCAAAAACTCAAAATCAGCATTGAGGCTATTGTTGTTGGCAGGTCACATGTTTGTTTGATAAGTCTCTTGCCAGCTGTATGCCTGTTAACCTTTGTACTGTCATATAAACATGGATGATTACTTCCTGGATCCATAAAGCATTTTTTATGTGTGTATTTGGGCACAAACATAATATCCACAAGATTTTTCAGGTGTGGGAAATTCAGTCATCATGTTGTTTGGACAGAGAAAATACATACAGTTTCCCAAAATGGCATACTAATAATAACCCATTTTATGGTCTATACCTACCATTGGTGTTAGGAACATTTGTGATATAACAATAATTACTTCCTCCAGCATATTAGCCACCAGCCAGATGCATCCCACACATGCTCGCAAGACCTTTCCATGTTTCGATGAGCCTGCAATGAGAGCGGTTTTCTACATCCCTCTCATCCATGACAGAGGAACCGTGGCCCTGTCGAATGGAATGGAAATCGGTCAGTTCTACCAAAAACAGTTTCATTTTACACACAATGACTATGTTAAATATGGTAGTGTGAACACTGGGTTTAATAAATCGGGACCCCTGGAGCATCCGTAGAAAAATTTCAGACAAAAAAGGAAATAAAAACTCTCTCTGCTTTCTATTGTTAAATTGATTTTAAATAAATAGATAGACAGAACGACAAATAGATAGATATCTAATAAAACAGAATCTAATTTACAGCTTGTTTTCTTCTTCAGAGAAAGTGGACACTGTTCTTGATGGACAACCTGTTACTGTGACAACATTTGAACCCACAAAGAACATGTCCTCCTATCTATTGCCACTGGTTGTCAGTGACTACACAAATGTTACATCAGCAAATGACACCTTGGTATGACCATCATTCATCTTTCATGAGCTGCTTTAAAGATAAAAATCTCACATTTATTGACCACAAAGTGTGCTTTACAGCATATTTGCTAATGGTGCATATGACCAAAGTATGTTTGCTCTGAACAGATACGAATATGGGCTCGTAAGAAAGCCATCGAGGATGGCCATGGTGATTATGACCTGAATATAACTGGGCCAATCCTCAAGTTTTTTGAAAAATATTACAGTGTACCATATCCACTCTCTAAATCAGGTATGTTTAAACCATATTTTGAAGATTATTGCCTGGGGATAAATAATATGTATGGATTTTTAATTCTCTAACTTGGAGACCAGATTGCCCTGCCTTATTTTTACTTTGGAGAATTGGGGGCTGGTGACGTACAGGGAGACAAACCTTCTATATGATCCAGTCATCTCCTCAAATGCAAACAAAGAGAGAACGGCCACCATTATAGCCCATGAACTGGCACACATGGTACTTAAATTTATAAAAATATGATATAATAGGTTTTAAACGGCTATAATAAGTGTAATACAATAATATTATGACTTGTTTGTCTTCTTGGTCAGTGGTTTGGCAACCTTGTGACTCTAAAGTGGTGGAATGAAGTTTGGTTAAATGAAGGTTTCGCATCTTATGTATCATATCTTGGTGCAGATTTTGCTGAACCATCCTGGAACATGGTGAGTGTGACATATTTGACATAATATATATTAAAAATAATTACTCATAATTCAAAATTGTATATAGATTTTGCACATTTTATTTATTATCTTTCTCCCCTTATCGCTCTCACAGAAAGACTTGATTATCCTTAAAGACGTGCATCGTGTTTTTGCTGTGGATGCTCTGCCCTGTCTTCTAAGGAGGAAGATATTATAAATCCAGAGCAGATCACTGAGCAGTTTGATACAGTCTCCTTCAGCAAGGTGGCGGACGCTTGATAAATTTAACTTTGAAGTAGGCTACATTGATCATTATTAGTAGCCTATTACACTTTTTCTCTGGTAACCTGCAGGAGGCGTCGGTGTTGAGAATGCTGTCAGACTTCCTTACCGAGCCTGTGTTCGTGCAAGGACTAAATGTGAGCAAATTACAATCCATTTATGACTGAAAATAAGATAAACACGTTTTGTTTTGAATCTGCTATATTTCTGATATTTTTCTCCCTAAAAGACATATCTCACCATGTTCGCCTATCAAAATACAGTGGGTGAGGACCTGTGGAATCACCTTCAAACTGTGAGCTGCATCAAAAATAAAATCAAAGCCTGTAATATCATACTAATAATTACCACATAAATGATTTGATTATTCATACAACACGAATTACTCAGAAATCCAAACTAACTCAAAAAGCTGGCCAGTACTTCCATCTAGTGGTTGATTAATCACTCATTTATCACCTCTAGGCTGTTGAGAAGTCTGGAGCAGTTCTTCCCTTAAGTGTCAAAGAAATCATGGACCGCTGGGGTCTTCAGATGGGCTTCCCGGTGGTCACTGTCAACACTACGACAGGCCAGGTCTCTCAGATGCACTTCCTTCTGGATCCTGAGTCTTCCATTCAGAGGCAGTCTCCATTCAGGTAGGTCTAAATTCATCTTCAAAGCTACCTAAGCAGATTGTGTTGTTTTTAGATCAGTTTCCTAGTGTTATGTTCACTTTTTTTTTTTTTTTTAGTTATGAATGGATTGTACCCATCAACTGGATGAAGGCAGAGGCCGAGCAGTCACGCTTTTGGCTCACAGAAAAAACTTGTATGAACACAAAATAAGTTTTATAGTGTCATTTGTTCCATACATTTTTATACATGATTGTCTTTTCATATACAGCTTTTCAGTCTGAAATGAAGACAACTGGAAATGACTGGGTGCTGGTGAATCTGAACATCACTGGATATTACAGAGTGAGCTATGACACTGAGAATTGGGAGCGTCTCCTGAATCAACTGAAGTGAAGTGAAGTGACATTCAGCCAAGTATGGTGACCCATACTCAGAATTCGTGCTCTGCATTTAACCCATCCAACGTGCACACACACATCAGTGAACACACACACACCGTGAACACACACCCGGAGCAGTGGGCAGCAGCGCTTGCAGGACAGGTTTGAAAACCACTGCATTAACAGGTAGATGCATTACAATCCACATTACAGTTAGTGGTTGATCTGCTGAATTAAGTTGGTAGTTTGTTTTTGTATTTCTGTCGGTAATTATTTGCTCTCAGTATTCTAAAAGTCCTAACAACTTGTACAGATTATCCACGTTAGAATGTTTAATACAATTATTGTACCCAATCAGATCTAATTAGATCTAATATAAATAAATAACACCAAATTTGCTGTTGTTGGCACACTTTGTAGAAGAAAAAAACAAACACACACAAACACACACATGTTGGTTTTTGTGGTTTATGCGGACTCTCCATAGGCGTAATGTTTTTTATACTGAACAAACTGTGTGTGCTATTGCCCTACACCAACCCTACACCTAAACTTAGCCCTCACAGGAGACTTTGTGCATTTTTAGATTTTCAAAAAAACACCATTTAATATGTTTTTTAAGCCTTTTGGATTACGGGGACATAGGCAGTGTCCTCATAAACCACCTTCATATTGTAATACCTCTGTCATACCCATGTCATTATACAAATTTGTGTCCTCATAACCCACATAAACATGCACACACACAAACAATGCCTTCACAAAAAAGGAGAAAGAGAGAGAAAGAGCAAAGGGAGACTGTTAAAGGCAAGTCAGGTAAATCATCATAGCATATTTAGCAGTTTGTCACACTTTAATTCTTATAATTATGTATATTTCCCATTATAATAACTTGTCTTAGTTAGCCTAGTAATCTAACACATATATTTTATTAAAACCATATTGATAAGGTAAATAAATGTTCTAAATGAGCTGTTTATAGATTTATGCTGTATAATATTGAATTAAATGTCTAATACTTCCATTGAAGATGAGGCAGAAGCTGGCTCAGAGAGTAAGGAAGAGACCACTCTATCAAAACTTATGAAATTATTACAGTGCTGTCTTCTCTTTTAATTGTACACTACCAGTCAAAAGTTTTTTAAATGTTTTTAAAGAAGTCTCTTCTGCTCGCCAAGCCTGCATGTATTTTACACAAAGTACAACAAAAACGGTAACATTCTGAAATATTTTTTTACTATTTAATATGTAATATTCTATTTGAATATATTTTAAAATGTAATTTATTCCTGTGATTTCAAAGCTGAATTTTTTGCATCATTACTCCAGTCACATGATCCTTTAGAAATCATTCTAATATTCTTATTTGCTGCTCAAAAACATGTATTATTAGTATTGTGTTGAAAACAGCGGAGTGAAATTGTTTACAGGTTTCTGAAGTTCAGAAGAACAGCATTTATCTGAAATATAATTTTTTGTAACATTATAAATTCTTCATTCATTATAAAGTCTTTATCATCACTTCTGATCAATTTAAAGCATCCTTGCTAAATGGATAACAACTGGATAATTTGTATTAACAAGCACCCACCCCCTTAGGGCCCCCTTTTTTTTTTTGGTTTGGGCTACTGCCCCACAAAATGTCTGTGCACGGCCCTATGGAGTAGGATGGAGAAATAAATAGAAAACTACTTATTGTTAAAAAGCAACATTTTGTTTTTCAGCTTCTCACTCTTTGGCGTTGCTTTCAACTTACATTGAGGGAGAAACACAATTTCCTAAATTTAGTTACACAACCGCTCTGGATGACATTACAGTCGGATACTATAATTCAGAGACTTATATTCCAAGAGGGAATACGACGAATGAGGATGATGTGATTGATTCAGATTACATAAAGGGTGTAAGTGACTACATGTATAACTCCTTTATAAGACGATCTGCTCTGTTCAGGCAACACAACCAAAATGACGGTAAGTAGCCTATGTGATTATGTAGGTTCTTTCTTTCTTTCTTTCTTACTTTCTTTCAGTTCTTTTCTAAAGTTTATAAAAATGTGCCAGGGCCTACATACAGTTAATTTTGCCTGTGTGATGAGAGAGACCAGCCCATCACAATCTTCTCCCTAATTCTCCTCACAGGTGGGCTTATTGATGTTTATCAGACACTAGTTGTCTGTGAGCTGCTGGAACTTGACAAGCCTGGAAAGATGCTTACTAAAGATGCTGCCGGAGGCTGTACCACAGATGAGCTGTGTTACTTTAACAACAAATTTACTTATACAGTGACTGTAAATATTACACAAGAAAAGCTCAAACCCCACCTGGACGAATTCAAGCAGAAATATGAAAATTTCTTTTACAAAGTTTGTATAGATACTCTCAAGAAGTACCTCAAAAAGAGACAAAATGAAGTAAATAGAAAGTACTCAAGACCTGAAGACCACTACTTACAACAAACATTTTTGCTGCTGTAAACTGTGTTAAATGTACCAGTTTCTAATGTTTGTTTCTGATTTATGAATATGACCGAGGATGCATTTTTAAAATATATCTGACATTATACCTGACATTTTCCAGAGTGCCATCATTTTAAGTGAAAACCAAATACTGAATACTAACATTAAATTGTATCATTTATGATATAAAAGAGTGTATTCCCATATTCATGATTATTTTTAGTTTTTTCTGCAGGGAAACCTAAAATCAAATTCATTCAGAAAGCAAACACAGATTCTGGAGGGTCTCGTTTGAGTTGTTTGGCAACAGGATTTTACCCTCGTCACATCAACCTGACCCTGTTCAGAGACGGGCAGCCTGTAGCTGATCATGAGATCACTGGAGGAGATCTGCTTCCCAATGGTGACGGGACGTACCAGATGAGGAAGAGTCTGGAGATCAGTGCTGCAGACAAACACAAATACACCTGCTCTGCCACACACCTCAGTCTGGACAACACACTGGTTATTGATTTAGGTAATGAAGTATTACAAGTACACAAAGTCTCAATGATCTCTTAATGATCTTAATCTAAATTCTTCCTTTTTTCCAAAGATAAACCTTACAGTTATCACACAGGTGTTCTGCTATCTGCTGTTGCTGTCCTGCTGTTGGTATGTGTGATTTTGGCAGTAGCCATTTGCACGAGCAGGCGTTCAAGGCAAGCAGAAGGAGCGAGAGGTAGGCCTAATTTAAAGTTCTGGTATTCTTTCCTTTGAGGTTACTTCAAGGTTTTTTTATTTTTTTTATTTTTACAAGATCACTTTATGTATAATGACATATGCTTTGTTTATATGCTTAATGTCTGCACATAGTTTCCTGGAGTGTGATCAAATTAAAATACACCAATTTTGATACAAATTAGCATTACTTTACTATCCTCAGAATGGAATAACAGCTATGCAGGTTTTATGTTAAATAACATTTATGTCCATGTACAGATGATGATGAAGATGATGATTTGTAATCTTCCGAAGACATCCATCCTATTTGCAAGGAGATCAAACAATCACATCTTGTTTTATACAATGGAGATGTCACATACGAAGGAATAATAATCTGAGATTTGTTAAAATACATCTGAGCTGTTGCAGTATTTGCTTTTGAAAAGCTGTGAGATTTCCAGTTGAGATTTACTTCTCATGCAGTATAATAGGAGAATAACAGTGAATTAGCAGCTACTTTGTAAAATTTTACAAGGAATTTAAATGAATTTATTTATAGACAGGAGTGTTGTCAAGAGGGTATATTAGTTTATTTTTCAGGTAGCATTTTATGGTGTATGCATGTATTAGTATTTAATGGTTATCTGTATTTAGAGGTGTTGGTGAGGACAGCAGGGGGTGCTCACCCTGTGGTCTGTGTGGGTCCTAAGGCCCCAGTATAGTGACGGGACACTATACTGTCACCACCGTACTTCAGATAAGACATTAAACCGAGGTCCTGACTCTCTGTGGTCATTAAAAATCCCAGGATGTCTTTCGCAAAGAGTACAGGTGTGACCTCGGCATCCTGGCCAAATTTGACCATTGGTCTCTGACCATCATGGTCTCCTAACCATCCCCATAGACTGATTGGCTTCATCATTCTGTCTCCTCTCCACCAATAAGCTAGTGTGTGGTGGGCATTCTGGCGCAATATTATGGGTGTCTGCTAATAAAGCGCACGACGAAGGAGAGTAATCAAAATAGTGTCTTTTAATGAAAATTCAAACAAGGAACAGAAGTAATCCAGGAGCAAGGGGTAGCAAAACGCATAGGTAAAACAAATAGCAGACAAAGGACCAGGGGAGAACACAGGCTTTAAATACTAAACGTAATCATGGGGAAACAGAAACAGGTGAGGAACTAATTTGGAACTAAGCAAAGCAAAACACAACAGAAATGTGACACAATATGGCTGCCGTCGCATCATTCAGGTGGATGCTGCACACTGGTGGTGGATGACGAGATACCCCCTGACAATGTAGAGCGCTTTGAGTGCTTAGAAAAAGCAGAAAAGCGCTATACAGGGTTCCCACTCTTTCATGAACACCAGATTCAAGGGCTTTTTTTAAGGAACATTTATTTTATATCAAGCACCTATTCAAATTTAGGTTTATAAATAACTCGTCAAAATTATTTTGTAAATCCCATTTTTTTCATCTTTGACCTAGAGGAAAGCAGGTGCTCAAACATGCAGCTGCTCAAAACTTCAATATATATATATATATTTTAATATGCCAAAACAATATACTTTCTGTTTGCTTTTAAACTGTACACACTTTTCACTAAGCTGTTTTTCTTATTTTTCAAGCTCCATGTCGCAGTAAGTTTTGAGAGCTCATTTTTAGTCCATCTCCTATCCTGAAAAGTCTGTCTTGCAGAGACCGACTAAAAAAGAGCTCCTAAAACTTACTGCTATTCTGGAAGATCAATTCTTCAAACAGTGGTACAAGAGGATGTGGTGCTGGTCCTTCAAGAGTCACTCACAACTTATCCGTCTATGAAAATTAGTCTTCATGTATTTTACAACACTTCAGCGTGTTATTCTTATACGTGAGTGAGGGTAATTTTTTTGGATTTTTTTTACCCAAGCAAAGTCCTGACACATTGCACTTCTGGAGACTCCAGGAAGGTTGCAGTTCGGGAAAATAGTGGCGCTGGAGACTAAAGGTTTGATGGTTTACACCTAATTCTTCACTAACTCTTAATTATTTTGCAGTTACCGTGTGTCTTTTCTTCTCC
The DNA here is from genome assembly GCF_936440315.1 of Barbus barbus. Taxonomy (NCBI): domain Eukaryota; kingdom Metazoa; phylum Chordata; class Actinopteri; order Cypriniformes; family Cyprinidae; genus Barbus; species Barbus barbus. Next base: position 15,536,304 of record NC_136728.1, on the reverse strand, counting down.
ACCTGTTTTTGTCTAACCCCGCTGACCAATGGTCATGTCTTAACTTTACAAATTTCTGTATTGCATTAGTTTTGAATATTTCTCATTGGGGATTTAATCATTTTTGACTTTTCAGTTAAATCTCTTTTTTGCTCATTTTATCTGTAAAAGATAATACTGTAATAATACCTAATAATACTGCACACATGAATACAAGGAGTTTTTCACTTCCAGCCTTCATGGGCAATTATCACTTATAAATGATTAAATACAAAATTAATAGTAGTTATTAAGATCGATGTGGTTTGGAATTGGTAAAATATGCTTGGAAAAAATATGATCAGAATATCAACGTGCCTAATAATTAGTCACGCACTGTAAAGATGTGCTCACTTCACACAGAGTGTGATCCCCAATCATTTGTGCCGTTTCGCTCTGTCTTTGAAATAGCCCAATAAACTACACTTATTTCAAATTTAATTCAAGCACAGGGTGTGTTCATTTTGTTGTTGACGAAAACACCTGTATAGCCTCCCCGTAAGAATTAAATTTCCCAGAGTAGCCTACTCTGCACCCCAATTTCCAAAAGTTACAACTTCAGGCAGGGTTTTGGTCCTCGTACTATCCCAAATCGCTCACACACCCAACCTACACTTGACTGTGGGAAAGGCTATAAGTCTACTGAAGTGGTTATCGATGGCGCTCGGGATCTCTTTAAACCTAAAATGACGAATGGGACGCCATACAATAAATTTGGATTAAAAAGACACGCGCACGCCGCGGCCAAGTGAGCTGTGATTCTCAAAAATGTATTTCTCAACATTCTCTGTGATTATCAAAACCAGTCTATACAGGTGTTTTCGCCAACAACAAAATGAACACACCCTGTGCTGCTATTATGTGTTTCCTTTTGGCTCCAGTTCCTGTTTTAGCAGGTATGATTTCACAAGAAACATGTTTTGATTTATTTGAAATGTTCATAATTAGATTATTGCTTAACAGTGGCCGCTCCTGGGTTTTAAAATAGGGGAGGTACACTAACCCTGCTGATTGATATTAGCATTTGCTTAACCACTTTAAAGTGGCTTTTTGGTTGCTTTTAGTCAGAAAAAGTAAAGAAAAGTAAAGATATATTTTATATTTTTAAAAATATATTTTAATTTTTTTAAAGACTGAATCTAGTAATACGCATATTTTACTATTCAAAATCTGTATTGGTCCATCTCAGGCAACTTTATTCATTTTATTTTTTTGCACAATTTTTAAGTGGAAGATGGATGCATTTTTCTCAGTCCTGTTACTCTTTTAAAAAGCATGTTTAAAATAAATCAACAAATTCCTTCATTTTCCTCTCAGGGTTAGGGTTAGACAGGTGTTTATTTTAAAGAAATTGTTGGTTTCATGGTCACAAAAGATTATTTTATTCATAAAAAATCACTTTTTATCTACACAAGGTGTATTTCCTCAGCCACAGTTACAATATCATCAAATATACCTAAAAGAAAACGAGGCCACATGCTTTCGATCAATTCATTGCCTTCAGAAGATCCAGATGTTGCAATATTATGTTGAAAATGTGTATTGTGGAATTTTCCCAGTTTTTTTAAAGGGGGAATGTGTTAGTGTGACAGGACTGAGTGAAAACCTGGGGACATTATTTTGAAATAAATATATTTAAAGCACAGCTGGGATATGGAGGTATAAAAATGCAAAATAAAAATGATTTCTGAAGGATTTTAAACATTATATTTCATGTTAAAATGTAGCTTTAAACACTGGAGACATGTACAGGTGCTATATATTCAGTGTTTTAGGTAGTTTTTACTAATTTTTTTAATTATATATTTTAAATTAGCAGTTCGATTAATGTGCAGGACACTTTGCTTAATAATAAAATGCATTTTATAGTTTTTATGCATGTACATATAATGTCCTGGGGACTTCGTGTGGAAGCTCATTCGCTTTTTGTGTCTGCCAGTATGGGGGTTGTCTTGAAACTGAACTACAAAATGTATGTTGCTAGCGTCATGTGAAGTAGGGGTGCTTTTCATTTCTCGTTTCCTTTCCTTGCATCTTGGCTCTTCACCCCTTAGGAACGAGAACGAGGACAGGAATCATGCTCAGGTCAGGTTTTTCGACAAAGGTTTTTCGCATAGGATAAACTGTTACCAAAGGACTTTGTTGCCATGAAATCACCCTATATACCCTCATCAACTATTCCCTACATTAGTCCAGTAATATAGTGTACTTGAATGAAACTGGGTGCACTGGAAGTGCTGTCGCTTTTGCATAGTTTGTGCTTGCCTTTTAATAATCATTTGAAATGAGCAAACTGGCAGCTCCAAACTAGTAATGCATTTATCTCAAACTCTGTCAAGAAAACTTGCATGTATAAACCGTAATTAAACTATTTAATATTCAATTAAAAAGAAATATGCACCTGTATGATCAGGGCCATTCTTAGGGTGGTGCAACTGCACCAGGCCCCATGCTTCAGGGGACTTTGTCTCCTCGCAGTGCAGTTAGAGATTTGAGATGTCTTCAAGATGGCTAAGTTTGATCAGTTTCCAGGTCATGGACTGGAGGACAGAGAAGCAAAGAAATGAAGAAGCATCAGTTTGAGTATTGAGAATCCCTAAATAGTTTTAATTAGCATTTTCAAATTCTTTATTCTCAAGTATTAGGCAGCTTTTTTGAGCTCAAATTATTTGAGAAAGTATGGCTTATTTGTAGTTTTGAAAACAGATATCCCACACATAACTTTTGTAGTTTAGCTCTGGCAGTATTGACATATTGGTGGTTTAAATATGAAAATTATCATAGATGTCTTGCATTTTATTTTAAAATGTGTTATTATTTCAGTATTACATTAGAATAAACCCTATCCACTGACACTAGAAGCTCCCACTGATGAATTGCTAACATGTGTTTTATCTGTTGTCTCATACTTTCATGGGGCTTGCAACCTACATGACAGGAGAAGGAGCATTTAGTGCTACAATTATGTTGGATGACATCACTGTAGGATATTATAATTCAGAAACAAAGATCTATGTTGCAAGAGGAAATGATACAAATGAAGATGATGTCATATATCCAGATGACTTCAAGTCTGTGAGCGAGAATCTGCTTGTTCATTTTATAGAAAGATCAGATCGCCTGAGACCTGACAACAACACAGAAAGTGAAAGTAAGTTGAGTTGGCTAAAGTGATTGGCTCAGATATTGCATGAATAGTTTATATCACTGCATGATTGTGTTTGATGTTTATGAATGAAGAATATGTAAATATATTAAAGCAAAAATAAGGTTTAGTTTTGTAACAAATACATTATTAGTTTACGATAGATGTGATAAAATAATCCAGCTGTGATTCACACTCACAATTGACATTTTATTTATTAAATTTTTTTTTTGCACATGGAGGACAAACACATTTCATCTCTCATGCCTTCTCCACCCACTATTTAAACAATTATATTTTGACATGATTATCTATCAAAAGGATTGATTAACATACTAAACACATCAACTCATGTCTCATAATCAAAAGAAAAAAAATCAAAAACTTGCCAAACTGGTTGTGTGGATTATTCTGCTGTGGTGACCCTTGATGAGAGAAAACTGAAATAGAAACAGAGAAAGTTTATTGCAAGATTTTCAAAGGGCTCCTGAGGCCAAATGTGTGTGTGTCTTTACTTGACAGGTCATGAAGTTCATCAGGTGATCGGTCTTTGTGAACAGAATGACAGTAAACTTGGACAAATAATAAGCAAAAGTGCTTATAGAGGCTCAACGTTTAATGAGCTGCGTTTTTTTGATGGCAAATTCACATACCAGGTATTTTTAAATTACATGCAACCAGAAATAAAACACGATCTTGAACTGTCCAAGCTGCTTCATGGGAAGTTGTATTACCCAGCCTGCATAAAAACACTGAAGAATTACCTTAAAAAGAGAGAAACTCAACTAAACAGACAAGGTATAATGCAATCTACAATCAACAGCCATATATATATATTTTAATTTATAGGTAATATTGACTTATTACTATTTTTTCTCTGCCCTTATTTCCTCCTGCAGTGAAAGCACAAGTCAGGCTCATCCAGAAAGAAAACTCAGATTCTGGAGGGTCTCGTTTGAGTTGTTTGGCAACAGGATTTTACCCTCGTCACATCAACCTGACCCTGTTCAGAGACGGGCAGCCTGTAGCTGATCATGAGATCACTGGAGGAGATCTGCTGCCCAATGGTGACGGGACGTACCAGATGAGGAAGAGTCTGGAGATCAGTACTGCAGACAAACACAAATACACCTGCTCTGCCACACACCTCAGTCTGGACAACACACTGGTCATTGATTTAGGTAATGAAGTCTTACAAATACACAAAGGATCTGATAAAGTCTTAATGATCTTAATCTAAATTCTTCTTTTTTTAGAAGATGAACTTTCCAGCTATCACACATGTGTTCTGCTATCTGCTTTTGCTGTCCTGCTGTTGGTATGTCTGATTTTGGCAATAGCAGTATACAGCTGTCTGCATGAGAAGGCAAGCAGAAAAACAGATAGGTAAACCTAATTTTATGTTCTACTATGCTTTCCTTCAAGGTTACTTGGAGATTTCTATTGATTTTTTTACAAGATCACTATGTATATAATGGGTTATGCTTTGTTTGTTTGCATGTAGTTTCCTGGAGCGTGATTCCTGATTCAACACAACAGCTCTTTAGTAGAGACTGCAAGACATGAATCAGGTGTGTTAGATACAAAATGTGCAGGGCTAGGGGTCCTCCAGGACAAGTTTGGGAAGCACTGGCCTAGGTATTTAAATAATTCAGCATTATAGGCTGTGACTTTGTGACTTCCTGCACTTACTACTTTATACTTCATTGCGACAAAGTTGTAAATTTGTTAAAATATTTATTTTATAATAAATCAAAAGACGTGTTTTTAGCATATTTCTTCATGTCGTCTTCATGAATGAAAAGTGAACTTTTAATAATGGGAATTTTACCGCAGAGTTGAGAAATAAGAAATGCTTTAAAATTTTATAAGATTTTAAAAATGTGTTCATGGCTTTGAAGGTGAGATATTGATGATCGAGAATACCATTACAATGTCCTTTAAACAATTTGCCTAACTGCCTAAACAGTCACGATAGTGTTTATTTGTCAGCATTTAAATGTACAGTTATACTTGTGAGTACTTTCCTGGGATTACCAGACTCTGCATATAAAATTATATGTTCTTCAATAACATGAAACTGTATGTTAATTCAGTCATTATTTACGGTATTGCAATTATTTTGTTTCTCAGTTTATGATAAGAATGAGGCAGGAGATGTTTCTGTGAGAGTCTCTATAGCACATATAAAATGAGCTTCACCGGAAGATTACGAGCTGGTTTATCTTTATCCGGAAGTTCTAAATAGAGCTCCGTGCATATGGTCCATTGAAAGTATGTGGTGGCATACAATAGTTGCCTGATTGAGGATTAAGTCAGTATTAAGAATCACAATTTGTGGTTTACTAAGAGGGGCTGTATATTTTCTAAAAAGCATTATATGGAGGGTATATGGCATTATTATTGCTGTCTGCCAGCAATTTGTTGTAATGTTTGAAGTCACTGAGACTATGCTGATGTTGAGTAATCCATGCTGCTATCCAAACTGAATGCATGTAGCGACATCTAGTGGTCTGATTCAGTCAATGTACAGTAACGGATGTTTGGCTTATTTAGGAAAAAAAGCATTAAAAAAATAAAAAATTAAATTAGCATTAAAAATATAAATGTGCATTTTGTGCAATTATTTGTGTTGTATTGAGCACTTAATTTGTTTTTTTAAATTCATTATTTTTTTTTTCCCCAAAGAAGTGATTGCAATGAGGATGGATGCCAAGGGTCCCATGGAAAAAATACATTAAAATTTAGGAGCTAAAGGGCTAGTTCACCCAAAAATGAAAATTCTGTCATTAAGTTACAGAGGGGCACTGTTGCTCACAGTCCACCAGGGGGCCAAAAGGAAGGCCTAGCAATCTGGTATGACTGCTTCACAGGCTCAGGGGAGCAGAGTACTCTACTCTCAGACTGAGGGGAAAACTCAACATGCTTGGAGAGTTGCATGATGGGGCTATGCGTGTGGCCTACTCATAGGAGACCCTCCGACTGAGGGGAGTCAACCATAAGGGCAGTCACATGGGAGCAGCATGCTCATAAGTGACCCTAATGTGGGTAGCAATGCCAGGCTCAAACAGAGAGGTGGCCATCATGGAAGCTAGAGGAATACTTTTAGCTGCAAAAAGGTAAGTAGGCTAATTTAATTGATTTTATGTTCAATCTAGTGTTCTTTGATGTTTTAAATGGCACAATATAGTTTTTAGATGGTATCTATTTGAAGGTTTGTGATGATAACATAACGTCCGAAAAACCATTTGGTCCCAGAGGTAGAGTGTTGATGAGTATGGTCTCTTTAAAATAACATTGTTTTTTTGTTTTTTTATTAGAAAAAAACTGTTGCGCTATAACCAGCTGTATGCAGTGCATGATAATGTTAGCTAATGAAATTATATTGAGCTATATTCCATTTTGTTTGCTAAAATTCAGTCATTCGATTTGTCCTTTTCAACAAGTGATTGCAATTGAATCACAGGAGTCAGACTGTGCTAGTGGAGCCATATCTCTGTGTGCTCTGTCTAATTTGATTCATTCAAATGTCATTTGTTTGTGAATCAAACTACACTGAGCATACTGTTGTAGCATTACACCTACAAAGACAACTCAATGGTAATACATGCAATCTGAATTTAAAAATAATATTTATTTTGTTGTAACACTGGCGTGGTGGAGCTCTGACATGGAAAAGCACTACAAGAAAGCTGTAAAATGTAAGTGCATCTTCATTTCTTCTTGAAGGTAGGCCTAATCTGTCTACTGCATTAAAACAAGTGCAATATTTTAGCATGGTGGTGGGGATTGTTATGAGCAAACATTCACCTAAAAAAAAAATTTGGAATCTGACACTAAAACTTTTTTACAGAAATTCTGAACTGCTGGATGAACTCTTGGCAACAACATTGATCAAACATTTAAGATGCTGATTCTGGGTCTGGAATTTGGAAAAACCTTCAGGCTGCTGAAATGGAGGTCAAGGGGACCATGAAGAGGTGGCTCCAACTGGCAGCTCAAGAGGGCAGATGAGAAAGGTGTCCCTAGCATTGTCCGGGAGGCTTTATTGACTAAATGGCCCTCAGCACAGAAAAAAAGGTCATCCCAGTCATCAACAGAGCTCAGATAATGAATGATGCATTTAAACTTGCAAGGTAAAAAGACATGAAGAGAACTGGGGTACAGTTTCTAGATATAAAATATAATTGTAAAACAATGTTACTTAATATAATATGTATATTTTATTTGTGAATGCAGATTTAAATTAAATCATAATATTTTTTTCAAGGGCAAAGATAATTCCTGTCACTTTAGAGCTAAAAACTACAAAGTACTTATCTGAAGAAAGAAAATATATGCCATGGCAGTCTGCTCTCAACAATCTGTTTGTTATTATTTTAACATGTTTTTTTCAGAATTTGACCCTGATAAACAATTTATGATTTCCTCAGTGCCGATAGTTATCTCTGGTGTTGGTTTGGAACTGGTGTCGTCATATATAAATCCAGAAAGAGACAAGCAGGCCATACAAAAATTGAAAATAATGATGAATAATCAAGTGTCCATTCTAAATGTGATGCAAGATACAGATAGGCTCATGTAATTTATGACACAATGTATGATGTTTTCTAGGATAATCTTTCATTATCAATCTCTCAATCTCTCCGATATTTTAGGAATGGAAAGACGCACACATTTCAAATTTCCCACGATCAAAGAGAACACTAATACACATGTGTGGAGCTCGGGGTTCTTGTGTACACAAGTAATTTATGGTGTTTCAACTGTAGCCTACACATCTCAAATGTACTCCGTCTACCCTACACTCTTAAAAAAAAAAGAGGTGCCAGGAAGAACCAAAAAGGGGGGTTAGCGGCAATGCCATAGAAGAACCTTTTTTGGTTCCCTGAAGAACCTTTTATTAAATGGTTCCTTGAAGAACAAACAAACAAACATACAAAGAAATCCAGGAATATGAATAAACGCATGTTTATTACTTTGATTGTGTGTATTTATATCATCAGTAGCTAATTAATCTAATTTTGTAATTCATATAGATGCAAAATTTAGTGAGACAAAGTGGAACTTTTATATTTTAAGATTTTGTAGCCTATACCTCAGCTTTTTTATTTCATTTTAAAACATGATTGCAGACAAATTTAGCTTTTGTTATTTTTGAGTCAAAAAACAGCATTAAAATAGAGATAATAGATATAAAAGGACTGATCTACTGGTCTTTCTTTGATTAATAAACACACTATTTATATAACTCTAAATTAATACTTTATATTGCAATATAACTGAACGCAACTAATAGAAAATGAGTTTGGAAAGACTTCTTGACCAGACAGGACAATTTAGTTTCCAAAAAAAAAAAAAAAATATATATATAGGCTATATAAATGAATGAATGATGCATATGATATATATATATTTACAACATGTTGAGTGTGGAAAAACCATTAGTCTAAAGAACCTTTCTGTGCTACAAAGAACCTTTTGTGCTATGGAAAGGTTCTTTGGATACAAAAGGTTCTTCATGGAACCATAAAGGGTCCCAAAGAGTGTAGCCTATCTGTGATGTCTTTCCTTTCAACACCAGCTAATCACTTTGTCTATTTTGTTCATTTATAGGCTAGGCTACTTGTAGTCAATAAAGTAGTTCAGTCAATATTTTCATATTTTGTGATTCGATTTATTCATTTGCAACAGGCTACATCATGGGACGTGTAAAAGACGTTAAAAACTCTCTTCTTTGTCTTTTCAAACATTTCGGTCCTTACAATCAGACTGTGTTGTTGTGATTTTTATTCATATAACTCACACAAGAACTTCATTTCCCAGACTACTCTGCGCCCCGACTTCCAAAAGTTACAACTTCACTAAGGGTGTTAGTCCTCGGCCTGTCCCAAATTGCATCCTCCCTCCCACACTTTCGAGAAGTAGTCGCCAGTAAACGCCGCTTTGACTGTATGGAATACAAGTCTGCTGCACAGTTCAACTCAGTTCAGTCGGCTGAAGAGGGCATCGATGGCGCTCGGGAGCTCTTTTTAAACGACGAAAGGAATACAATACATTCTCCTGATCTAACGAACACTCACCACGTCCACCGCATTTTCACATGAATTGACAGGGTGGTCCGAAGTTAACGGTTCATATGTTACTATCTCACAGGAAACAGCTGTGTTTATCAAAACTTTAATTCTCAAAATTCTCTGGGATTATCAAAACTACTGTACATAAGCCTATGTTTTCGTCAACAACAAAATGAACACACCCTGTGCTTTTATACATTATCTTATACGTTTCCTTTTGGTTCCAGTTTCTGTTTTTGCAGGTATGATTTCACCTTATTTTGGTAAGAAGCATGTTTTAATTTATTTTGAATGTTCATTTCTAGAACATTGCGCAGTTGATACATTCCCTCCTTCTGTCTAGGGTCTTGGGCGGATGGTGGTGGGGGGAACTTTTCTCTATTGGGTGGACATTTCGGCCACTTGAGCAAAAATATTCTTTATACCAGACCTGTACAGCGTGCACACAAAAAAGTGTAGCTTTGCACTTTAATGTGCTATTTATATGTGATTTGACCCTTGATCTAACTAAATGATGCACATTTTAGGTTACCGGAGAAAACATGTTTTACAGTAGCCTATAATACACTGCCGTTCAAAAGTTTGGGATCAGTAAATTTTTTTGTAAAGAAGTTTCTTAGGCTCATCAATGCTGTATCTATTTGATAAAAAATACTGAATAATATTTCGCAAAATAATTGTGAAATATTATTGCAATTTAAAATAACAGTTTTCTATTTTAATATACTTTAAAATACAATTTATTCCTGTGAAGCAAAGCTGAATTTTCAGTGTCACATGTTTCTTCAGAAATTATTCTAATATGCAAATGTTGGAAAACTTACGTTGTGCAGCTTAATATTTTTGGGACCTGTGATATTTTTCAGGATTCTTTAAGAAATAAAAAGTTAAAAAGAACAGTGTTTATTCAAAATAGAAGTTTTGTGTTACAATATACAGTATACTATTCAAAAGTTTGGGGTCAGTATAATTTTTTTATTTTTTTTTTATTCAGCAAGTATGTGTTAAATGGATAAAAAGTGATAGTAAAGACGTATATTGTTAATTAATATTTATATTTTTAATTAATGCTGTTCTTTTTAACTTTTTTTTTTTTATTAGCCTAATCAAAGAAAAAAGGTTCCAAAAAATAGTAAGCAGCACAACAGTTTCAACACTGACAATAAATCAGAATATTAAAGTCATTTCTGAAGGATCATGTGACACTGAAGACTGGAGTAATGATGCTGAAAATTCAGCTTTGCATCACAGGAATACACTATATTTTAAAATATATTAAAATAGAAAACCAATATTAGAAATTGCAATAGCCTAGAGTTCACAATATTACTCTATTTTTCCCCCTGTATTTTGATCAAATAAATACAGCCTTGATGAGCATAAGTGACTCCATTAAAAAAACCAAGGTCAATTGTTTATTAGGTTTATAATATAGGCCTAATATAATATAATACTAAAACAACTTAAGCATTTAAACTGATAGAAGAGAATAGAAAACAATCTGAAGTATTTAAACTAAGATCTGTAAGTTAAATATAAAAAACAAACAAACATGTGAATTCTTATATAGCTATAAAGTACAGTTTTCACAATACACCTGTGTGGCTCTAAATGTCTTGTTACCTTTCTGTGCCCATCGTCCGCTATTTCCAGCGCTTAATCAAGCAATTCGTCTTTAATACACCAGGACGTTTTATTTCAAATGGCTTTCCCAACTCATTTTTGCGTGTGCGCGGCACATTATTTCTCTTCCACCGCGCGCGCGCAGCTTAGGGATTTATTGGTTTTAACAAGCTACCAATAGAAGGCGACCAATTACCAGTAGAGATCAACAGGGTCCATTACAGTTTCCAGTAAAACCAATACAATTCCCATTATAACCAGTAAAACCATTACAAATTTTGTAATGGTGTCTATTGTTTTTTCAGCTGTTATTAACTTTTTATTTTTATTCAAAATATTATGAAATATCTTGATTCTCAAATATGTGCAAATAAACGCATTTTGCACTTTTATAGATTATGTTAGTTGATCTATAATGGGTGATGGGCAAAGTATCCTAATTGTGTAATCTATAGACTTTGCATAAAAACCCGTCTTTTTACTTAAGTACCATATATGGATGTCATACCATAAAATATTTTTAAGTTACTAATTAGCCTATATAACACTTTCAAAAAGAGAGCAGAGAATGTTTAGTTCAAGCACTCTCAAAAACTCCCATAATAATCTCAAAAGCTGTTTACACTGTGAAATTAATATATACTTACATTAGTACATCTTCACTTTGTTGTTTCTGATGAGAGAATTAGCCAGAGAATTCAGTCAGCGCGCGGTGACGAAACAGCATGTTTCAGCGATGACTCATCTGAACGCCTCTTGATTGGTCCTTGCATTCATAAGCTCAACAGAATCGTATGTGATTGGTTATAATGCACCTTACTTTAAAAACATGTGTGCCTCTGGCTCTGTGCCAGCCAACGAACTTGAATTTAGCAGCTGGCGATGTTTTTCTTTATATATATATATATATATATATATATATATAAAACGTATTTCATGTCTTTCATCGTCCTCGTAACTTTATAACTAGCAATTGTGAGTTTATATCACGCAATTCTGACAAACAATGTCAGAATGGTGAGATAAAAAGTCTAAATAACCTTTTTTTTTTTTTTTATTCAGTGGCGGAAACAGGCTTCCATAGAAGACTCTGTCTGTGCACAAATAAAATAAAACAGTATTAAGAATTTTAATTACATTACGTTTCACAGTTTTTCTCAATCGATTTGACACATTTCTCCAAAGTATACAGACAAATTTCAAATGAAATCAGTTACCATAGTTGACCATGTAAGAAATCATGGCTTCTCCTTTAGAGAAGCTACGACACAGATCTAAAGAGTTTGTCAGTACACTTATATATTTCTATATAAATATTGTGCTATGATTTTTGATGGTACATATTTGTAGTCCTCCTAGGACAACTTCTTTACATGTAAATGTACAAACATTTTTCAAAATTGAAGTTTAAGAACATTCAGGTGGTCAATCAAATATATTTTGAATGGAACAAGAGCATGGCGATCCAGAACAGCATCACCAGCCACAAAGGAAGAAGCCTGTGGAGATGTTGAGACAGGAGCTTGTCAATCATGGTTTCACCCTTCTCATATTTTTTCTCCTGTGATATAAGTGCAGCAAGAATGAAGTGTAGGTAAAATGCAGTGCAGTAGAGCAGATGAAATTCTCTTCCAGGTGTAAATGAAAGGCAAGATCAACAATTCAGCGTAATTCATGTACAACAGCAAACACACATATACACAAACACACGTGTAAATATACTGTGTGTGTGTGTGTGTGTGTGTGTGTATATATAAATAAACATATATATGGTTGGGAGGGTTACTTTTAAAATGCATTCCGTTACAGTTACAAATTACTTCATTAAAAAAGTATTCAGTAATGTAATCCAAGTACCACAATATAAAAGTAATGTAATCTGATTACTTTTGCATTACTTCAAGTTACATATTTAAATGAAGTCAAAAAAGCAATATCTAAGTACTTTTAACTATGACTTTCAAATTAAAACTATAAAATCTATGATAAAAACTATTTGAACCTATTAAAAATCGTGTCTTTTTTTCACCATCTATAGATATTACAGTCCATATATATATTTAAAAGGCTATGCAGACATCTAGTGGCTATACAGTTTAATATTACAGTTTTATTTTTGTTATTGTTTTTTTATTTCTTTAACATGTACACTCTAAAAATGCTGGGTTAAATACAAATTGAAATGTTTGATTAAGATAAGTTTGTGTTCATAGCTGTGTTAATTGTTTTGAGAACAATTATATTTGGAGAAAAGTGTCAAATCGACAGAGAAAAACTGTAAGAGTATAGGGGGTGATTTTAGACAGCCTGTATTTTATTTGCTAGCTCCCCATTCCTCGTTCCTTGCCTCCTTGAAGTGCAATTAGAGAATTGAAATGTCCTTCAAGATGGCAAACTTTGATTAATTTCCAGGTTTCACAGGCTGGAGGACAGAGAAGTGAGGAGAAGTATCAAAAGATTGACTGTTTAAATAAATTTTAAAAAATTCTCAACGATATCTTGGAATTTATTTTAAAGTGTCATTATTCCAATATTACATTAAAATAATGCCTCTAGTATCCACTGACACCAGACTCCCACTGATGAATTACTAATGAACATGTTTTATCTGTTGTTTCAGGTTCTCACACTTTGACTGGGCTTGCAACTTACATTAGAGAAGAAAGAGCATTTAATGCTTCAATTATGTTGGATGACATCACTGTAGGATATTATAATTCTGAAACAAAAATCTATGTTGCAAGAGGAAATAATACAAATGAAGATGATGTCATAGATCCAAATGATCTCAGGTCTGTAAGTGATGGTGTACTTGCTCATTTTACAGAAAGGTCAAATCTCCTGAGACCTGTCAACACAGAAAGTAAGTTCAGTTGGCAAAAATAATTGGCTCAGATATTGCATGAAAACGTTTTTATAACTGCATGATTGTGTTTGATATATATAAGTGAAAGATATGTAAGATATACAGTTAGGTCCATATATATTTTGGACGCTGACACAATTTTCCTAATTTTGGCTCTGTATGCCACCAGAATATAATTAAATTGAAACAATCAAGATGAAATTGAAGTGCAGACTTTAAGCTCTAATTCAAGGGGTTGAACAAAAATGTAACATAAAATTCTTAGGAATTGCAACCATTTTTATACACAGTCCCCCCATTTTCAGGGGCACAAATATAATTGGACAATTAAATCATAAATAAAATGTTCTTTAAGATTTTGTTGAGAATCTTTTGCAGGCAATGTTTGTGTAACGGATGCCAGCGGGTAGGTGCTGTGCAGGTAAAACCTCACTCCCCTGATCTCAAGAGGTGCACTAGCGACAGTTGCTAGTGGTTGCAGTCTTTAGCCTCCTTGTTAGTGTGCCTGCCTCCCATGCTGGAGACCCAGTTTTGAGACCTAATCAGAACAAGAAGAAGGTGTGGCGGTGATGATCCAGGGGGGTTACATTTGCCTTAAGTCTGGAACTCATGGATATCACCAAAGATTGGGTCTCCTCCTTTGTGATGCTTTGCCAGGCCCTTATTTCAGCTGTCTTCAGTTATTGTTTGTTTGTGGGTTTTTCAGCCTTTAGTTTTGTCTTCAGCAAGTGAAATGCATGCTCAATTGGGTTGAGATCAGGACTTGACTTGGCTATTGCAGAATATTCCACTTTTTTTACCTAAAAAACCCCTGGGTTGCTTTTGCTGTATGTTTGGGTCATCGTCCATTTGTACTATGAAGCACCTCTCAGTTAACTTTGGTCCATTTGACTGAATCTGGGCAGAAAGTATATCCCAGTACACTTCAGAATTCTTCCGGCTGCTTCTGTCTTCTGTTACATCATCAATAAACACCAGTAACCCAGTGTCACTGGAAGCCATGCATGCTCATGCCATCAGTGTTCTTCTCTTGGCTGGATGTTTTGAAAGGGGTTTTCTTTACCATGGAGAGGATTCTCCGATCATCCACCACTGTTGTCCTCCGTGGATGTCCAGGCCTTTTTATGTTGCTGAGCTCACCAGTGCGTTCTTTTTTCTCAAAATGTACCAAACTGTTGATTTGGAAACTCCCAATGTTCCTGCTATATCTCTGATGGATTTGTTTTGGTTTTAAAGCCTAACAATTGTCTGTTTCACTTGCATGGAGAGCTCCTTTGACCGCATGTGGGTTCACAGCAACAGCTTCCAAATCCAAATGGCACACTTAGAATCAACTCCAGACCATTTACCTGCTTAATTGATGTAGAAATATTGAAGGAATAGCCCACATCTGTCCATAAAATGACTTTTTAGTCAACTGTCCAATTACTTATGGTCCCTTGAAAAAGGGGGTGGTACATACTAAAGAACTGTAATTCCTTAAACTTTCATCACATTGACTCACGAGTCTCATATCCAACAAAAAAAGAAAAGAAAAAAAAAAGAATAGAAAAAAGTGCAAATTGGTTGTGGGGAACCCTGATGCTAACTAGCTGAAAGAGAAACAGAGAGTTTATTGCAAGACCTTTAAGAGTTTATTCAAAGGACTCCTGAGGCCAAATGCGTTGAAATATCACTCTTTTTATTTCCTAACAGGTCATGTAGTTTATCAGATGATGGGTGTTTGTGAACAGAGTGGCAATAAACTTGGACAAATAATCAGCAAAACTGCTTATAGAGGCTCTACAGTTGATGAGCAACGCTTTTTTGATGGCAAATGTACATATCAGATATTTTCAAATCACACAAAAGAAGAAATAAAACCCAACCTTGAACTGTCCAAACAGCGTTTTGAGAAGTTATATTACCCAATCTGCATAAAAACTCTGAAGAATTACCTTAAAAAGAGAGAAACCCAAGTAAACAGAAAAGGTATAAAGCAATCTGCAGTCAATAGCCATACAGTTTAAAATGTATAGGTAATATTCCCTTATTACTCATTTTTCTCTGCTCTTCTTCCCTTTTGCAGTGAAACCGCAAGTCAGACTCATTCAGAAGGCAAACTCTTATACTGGAGGGTCTTGTGTGAGTTGTTTGGCAACAGGATTTTACCCTCGTCACATCAACCTGACCCTGTTCATAGACGGACGGCCTGTAGCTGATCATGAGATCACTGGAGGAGATCTGCTGCCCAGTGGTGATGGGACGTACCAGATGAGGAAGAGTCTGGAGATCAGTGCAGTGAAACACAAATACACCTGCTCTGCCACACACCTCAGTCTGGACAACAAACTGGACGTCACTTTGGGTAATGAGCTCTTACAGAAAACACACTCTAACAATTAAAACAAAAACATTTAAAGTCACTCTCAGTCTGTGGATGATCTTTCAGAGTTTGATCACAGGGAACCATTTAAATCAGTGATTATGACAGTTTTGGCTCTGATGTTGGTGTTTGGAGCTGCAGCTGCGGTAATGAGGTGTGAAAACATAAAAAATGTCACAGAACATCTCGGTTACGTATGTATCCCTCGTTCCCTGAAGGAGGCAACAGAGACGTAACGTCAAGTGACTGACGTAAATGGGATCTCTCCCGAGAGCCCAATCACCTTCGAGTGTTAACAGAACAAGACAATGACAGTTGGGGTGCGTGTTTCGCCACGCACACCCCGCCCCGCAGCACGGGTATAAAAGGAGAGTGCGTGTAAACGCACATCAGTTTTTCGCTGAGGAGCCGAGACTGTGTGCCCCGCCCGTACAACGGTGGTACTGCAACTGTGGCGACGGGAGGTTACGTCTATGTTCCCTCCTTCAGGGAGCGAGGGTTACATACGTAACCGAGACGTTCCCTTTCAGTCAGTCGCATTCGACGTAACGTCAAGTGACTGACGTAAATGGGATCCCTATGAAAACGCCACTATTGCTGACCCCCTCCAGTGCCCTAAGGAAGCCGGCAAGTCCCCCCACACCAGTTGGGATGGAAGATAGGACAGGGCTTAGGCAGAGATGAGAGCCACTGCTGTTCCTTACAGTGGTATGGATAACACTGGGAAAGCGTACCCAAGTAGGGGAACTCATATGGAAGCCACATCCTGCATAAGGAGGTACCATGTGGAGATCACACATATGGACTGGCCAAGGGCAGTACTACATATGGAAGTCTCTGAGGTAGACTCAGCCTGGGGTGAGATCAATACACAGCAGAGACAGCAGAAGGTCTCTGCCAGGGAAAGACACGGGCTCACCGTGAGGGGAGCCGCACCGTAGAAGAATACACATGTGAGATCACCCAAAGTGCAATCACTACACACGGGCACCTAGCCCAGCACAAGGGCTGACCTTGGGCAAACACACGAGTGCTGGACCTGGCGCTCCGCCACGCCTGACTGCTGAGGGTGTGGGAGGAACTTCAACAGAGTTCGCCAAGGGGAACTGAACTGAGAAGCAGTAAAAGCGCACGTATCCGGTCCGTAGAGGGGAATGGCGCAGCAAGAGTGATCGACACCAAGCGGGTCCGGTGTTACTGGCCACCTGAGGTGAGTACATGGGAGGACACAGGCTCTACATGGAGATTATAGAATCTCGCAAACGTGTTAGGTGTTGCCCAGCCAGTAGCTCTACAGATGTTTGCTATCGAGGCGCCCTGCACCAATGCCCAAGAAGAAGAAACAGCTCTCGTAGAGTGTGCTGTTACTCTGAGGGGGCACGGTAAGCGCCGGGCTTGGTATGCCAAGATTATAGCCTCCAATATCCAGTGGGAAAGTCATTGTTTGGAGACAGCCTTTCCCTTCTGCTGTCCTCCGAAGCAGACAAAGAGCTGATCTGAGGTCCTGAAGCTCTGCGTGCGGTTCACGTAAGCGCACAAGGCACGGACGGGACAGAGCAGAGCAATGGCTGGGTCTGCCTCCTCCTGGGGCAGCTCTTGCAAGTTCACCACCTGGTCCCTAAAGGGTGTGGTGGGAACTTTGGGCACATATCCAGGCCGGGGTCTCAGGACCACGTGAATCGTCGACCGAAAATGCCTGCAGGTCCCCTACCCTCTTGACCAAGGCCAATGCAGTGAGGAGCACTGTCTTCAATGACAGAAACTTAAGCTCTACTGACTGCAGAGGATCGAAGGGCTCCTCCTTCAAGGCCGTCAGGACCAAGGGGGTACCAGATTTAACCTCCTTGCCCCTCTGAGGAACCTGATGACCAAGTCGTGCATCCCGAAAGACTTACCGTCTACTGCATCGTGATGTGCGGAAATAGCGGCAACATACACAAGACAGCTTTCGCTCCAACCCATCTTGCAGGAAAGAGAGCACGACCACGATCGGGCATCTACGGGGGTCTTCCCGGCAGGAAGGGCACCAATCGATGAACAGGTTCCACTTCAGCCTGTAAGCGTGTCTTGTAGACGGGGCTCTATCTGAAGTGATGGCACCTAGAACCTCCGCGTCCCGTCCAGGGACCACACGTGGAGATTGGGTGCCAGAGGGTGCCCCCTCTCTGAGAAAGGAGATTCCTCCTCAGAGAAATTTGCCAAGGAGGGGCTGTCGCGAGGAGCATTAGTTCCGGGAACCAAGTCTGATTGGGCCAGTATAGCACCACCAAAAGGACTTGCTCCTCGTCCTCCCTGACCTTGCACAGGGTCTGTGCGAGAAGGCTCACTGGGGGAAACGCATATTTGCATAGGCCCCGAGGCCAGCTGTGTGCCAGCGCGTCCGTGCCGAGGGTCCCCTCGGACAGGGAGTAAAACAGCTGGCAGTGGGACGTGTCCGGGGAGGTAAACAAGTCTACCTGAGCGTCCCCGAAGCATCTCCAAATCAGCTGGACTACCTCGGGGTGGAGTCGCCATTCTCCCGAAAGGGCGGGCTGACGTGAGAGCTTGTCGGCTGCACGATTGAGCTCGCCGGGGACATGAACGGCGCAAAGTGACCTCAGATGCTTCTGACTCCAAAGGAGGAGATGGCGGGCGAGTTGCGACATGCGACATGCGACGTGCTGATAGCCCAAGCATGAGACACAGCGATCGTTACTATCAGATGAAGCCAGGAAACGACCACGTCCAAAAACTCGTGGAGCTCTTTTAGAATTTGTTCTTTTCAGAAAGAAAACACACTTTTGCACGCTATCAGAGAAAGCAGCAGCACTGGACAGCAACCCCCACTGACGTGCCATAACACCAACAATGTAGCTGTCTGTAGACACTTTCGGAGATTTTGCACTGAAAGGATTGGCTCCGAAGCGAAAAGCTGATGTGCGTTTACACTAAACATGCACGCCAACTGTCATGGGCTTGTTCTGTTAACACTCAAAGGTGATTGGGCTCTCTGGCTAGATCCCATTTACGTCCGTCACTTGACGTTATGTCAAACGTGACTGATTGAAAGGGAACTGCGTTTCTAAACATTTTGTAAACTTTTTTTCAGAATTCAATTCCAGTGAACCATTTAAATCAGCAATTCTCTCAGTGCTGATAGTTTTGGCTCTGGTGTTTGGGACTGGAGCCGTCATATATAAATGCAGGAAGAGACGAGCAGGTAGGACAAAAAATGGAATTAATGATAATTAGCCTAGTTCTGTTTAGAAAATGCTTAATTTTAATGAATAACATTAGTAGTTGTAACCAATACCATGTGTCAGATTTATGACCCCCTGTCAGAGGTGATTGACAGGTTGTCATATGTCAAATGTGTACATGGTCAGATTTATGACCTGATTTATGGCTCTATGACCCCCTCTGTCACTCTGACTGTCACGTCACTGGGGTCCTGTCACGCCTGACTGACATGACAGTAGGGTGTGTAAATCAAAGATCACAACACATCTTAGATTTGACTTTTGATGGAAAAATGGCTGAGCAAAAGGTATCTATTGTCACCTTATGTTTGTTTGATCTATATGGTATATGTTAATGCCTAGTCATCAATTTGTCCCTACCGGCCCGTCTACAACCATGATGAAATGATGATAATAGTTGAAACATCCTTGTACATCTCCTTCATGTTGAAAACACAGATGTCAGCGCTTTAATCTTTTAGTAAACCATTTCAAATGACATGATACCTACAAAAGAGTCAAGCTGTATAAAACTACTTGTTTGGTGTGAAGCTTCATCTAAATCGTGAACCTAGAGATCAAGTTGTTCTGATCCTACAGAGGTGTTAGCATACACACATAGAGATGATAAAGAAAAACATGCCTGGACATAGCACCTTTTTCAGATACATATAGAATTATGGTCTTGGTGAATGCTTTAATTCTATGTTTCAGGTTTCATTCAATCAAAACAGTGATGTCTTAGCTAACAACATTTAGCCTATAGATCAAGCAGAACTAAACCGTTTAGGGGTTTGACATTAGACACGTGTTTGGATGTCTTCCAACCCCCAAACAAAGTACATCCCTGTTAACAAACATATTAAAACATTATTTCGGACGCAGACTACGTCATGGTAGGAAACAGATTGGGGAGAAGCTTTGGGCTCTGGTGTCTAGACACCAATCCACCAAAGGTGTTGACCTAAAACACAAACATGGAAGCCAGATGCCCATTTATGACAATTATCCCAGACAACCTTCTTATTCAGAGGTGGTTGTAGACGGGCCGGTAGGGACAAATTGATGACTAGGCATTAACATATACCGTATAGATCAAACAAACATAAGGTGACAATAGACACCTTTTGCTCAGCCATTTTTCCACAATCAGGAAGATCCCAACACCTCCAGACTGGAAGTAAGCAATAGGTCAGGAAGGAACTCCATAAAAAAACCCATGGCACAGGTGAGAGGTAAAAACATCATAAATCCAGTCATAAATCCATCAAAAGTCAAATCTAACATCTGTTTTGATCTTTGATTTACACACCCTACTGTCATGTCAGTCAGGCGTGACAGGACCCCAGTGACGTGACAGTCAGGGTGACAGAGGGGGTCATAGAGCCATAAATCAGATCATAAATCACCAATCTGATAAATCACCACCATGGTATATGAATTAAATGATTCTTATTACATTTTTGCATAATCAGATCATTCATTAAACTTTTTTTCACAGCATCTAAAGAAGTCGAAACAACATAAATGAAATATCATGACTTGATGTTGCAAGGTACATCATCTTCAAGCAATGAAAAATGAGTTCCAGTAGTTGCTTGGCTTTATGATGAAAGATACAATCAGATGCCAAGAGTCAAGTGTCAGAAATGCCCAACAGTTTCACATCAAATAATGGAAGAAGAAACACTTTAAAGAAACTATATACTGCCATGGAATAAAAAAAGTGCCAGTTTCGTCCTTCACTATTGTTTTACACAAGTTCCTAGTTTAACCTCAGCACGTGTAACGGAAACATGTATTTTCTAAAAAAAAAAACTGGTTCCATAATTTGTTTCCTGAATCGTATAATGAACATAACATGAACAATGTTGTTAGTTTTTATGGATGCCGTTTTAACAATTGTCCTTAAAACACATTGTGGTCTTCACAAATCATGTTCATTTAACACAATCCGTCCATATTGGCATCTTATGACATGGATTTGTGTCAAAATACCACAGAGTTTGATTGGTCGCACTGCCTTTGACATCGCTACAACAAACATAAAAAGCTCTTTTCCGCACTTTAAATCTAAGCATATATAAATTTGTCTTAAATATTAAGTACATAGACCATAACAGTGTTATTTCACTTGTGTGAAAGTGTATTTGTGAGTGAGAGATATGAATCTAAGTATGTGCTGCTTTATTGGTTATACAAGAGAGTGATTTGAATGAAGCCATTAACCCTTCGTGTTAAAGGGCAACTATTATGAAAAATTCACTTTTACATGTTGTTTGAATATAAATGTGCACACAGCCACCCTATTATACACACCCATATTTTACAAGCCCTGCCCACGACTGTTGACAGACACTGCCGTAGCAGAGACCCCATCCTGAGTGAGCCGCACACAATCCTCCATATTTACCTTCACGCTCATTTAAAAGCAGCATTCAAGTGAAAAATGTCTTCTTAATGGAGCTACAGAAATTATTCATTCCAGAACAGTGAGTGATTTTCTGTTTTTATTTTATTGTTTGGGTCATATTGTCAGAGTAGACAGCAGTAGGTACTGTATATTACACTGCTGTCCCTTATACACAGATACATATACACAGATCTATATAAGCATGTGATTTCTTTCCAGTTATTTACCTTCATAGACATAATCAACTCTGTTTTTGTAACTTATGTTTGTTTTTCAACATAAACTTGTGTGTATTTGACAGTTTAAGCACAATAAGGCACGAAAGAGAACTTAGTTTAGTACTCGCACGCCGTGTGACAGATACTTGTGATGTGTGCTTCAGATGTGTGTGCTCAGAAAACCGTATATCAGAATTCTAAACTGATATGGCTTTAAAACGCATGATTTTGGCGTCAAATACATGATAATTAAAACCAAGCAGATGTTTTTATGCATTTAAAGAGGCATGTTTCTGCTTCTACTAAGAATAGGCATTTTCAAAATGATATAATAAATGATGTGTGGGGTATTTTGAGCTGAAACTTCACAGACATATTCTGGGAACACTTGAGACTTATATTGAAATGAAACTATTGTATTGTTCAAAGTGGAGTGTAACATTATATATATGTATATATATATATATATATATATATATATATATTATATATATATATATATATATATATATATATATATATATATATATATATATATATATAAACCTTGCTACATGTACTGCGTTAGGCTAACCGAGAATTGTCATAGCATTTGCATATTATTGCTCTTTTGTTGGTTTCGATTGCTTCTATTGTCATCATTTGTAAGTCGCTTTGGATACAAGCGTCTGCTAAATGACTAAATGTAATGTAATGTATCTTAATTGTTTAGTGATTTACTGATGAACTGTAAGCCATTTAACTCTTAGATATTCTGCTAATTATCAGTTGTATATAATAAAGAACAGGAATACAATTAAGAGCTGAGGTATTATTTATTTATTTTTTGAATAATATCTTTCTATATTTTAACATTGAAATTGGTTGTTTTGGCTACTTTAGAACATTAAAGATGAGTTTTTTACTCAGCTGAACCTGACATGGCTAAAACTGAACCAAAAGTACTTCTTGTCATTATAAACTGTGGAAAATATGAACTATGTATTGGTATTGCTGATCATTATTTCTTTAGCAGACTAATGAAAGAATTATCACAATTACAAGTTTTTAACTGTTAGTTTTTGTGTGCTAATGTAAAAATCAAAATGTGTTCCAACTGTACACAGTCTACCCTACTGACTAAAATCTTCCAGATTTATTTAATAGTTAAATTAAAATTTACATAATGAGCTGCAACTTCAGAATCAGAATCAGAAAGAGCTTTATTGCCAAGTGTGTTTACACAGACAAGGAATTTGTCTTGGTGTCAGTAGCTTCCAGTATAGAAAGTGCATAGTACAGACATACATATAATTTAAGGTAATAAAACACAAATGATAAAGAGAATAGACAATAAATTATACATAATAATGTAGTAATAAAATATATAGAAAAAGAAGTCAATAGAATTTTGAATGTGGATATGTGGTATTAACAGATATAAGTTATAGAAGTTATAGATTCGGTTGTGTGTGAGCAGAGGGATGATGGTGAACCAGGACAAATGATCACACGGGATGCTGTCAGAGGGTGAACCACTGATGAACTGCTATATGTTTACAAGAATTTTACATATCAGGGTACTTTAAATGTTTCGGCTCAAGTGCGAAATATTCATCTTGGATTCAGCATGAGGCGTCATGAAGTTTTATACCAACCATTTTGCATCAAAACACTTACGGGTTACCTTAAAAAAAGGAGGACTCAAATCAATAGAAAAGGTACGATGACTGACTCCTAGCTAAACATCTTGCTTTATTAATAGGCTATTTATTAAGAAAGTCTTAAATAACAAACTTTTAACAACATAAAGGCAGATCCCTTTATTGCAGCTGATGACAATTTGAAGTGATGCTTGAGTGGTCAAGGATATTCCAGTGTACAAATAACCGTTGCCTTGTCCAAATACCCACACTCGCGTCTTTGCACTTGACCACTTGACAACTTATACGATGTGTTCAAGTGAGGATGAAGACCACAAATGTGTGTCGAACTTTTCATTACCTGATGGGACATATAGTGTTGTAAAAATGCAAGTGTTTACATAGCTTTATTTTCATTTGCTTTTAAAATCAACTTCTAAATGTCTGTTCAGCTAGTCTCTAACATGATTTAATTTATGTTTCTTAAACAAGACTTTAAGACAAGCCAGCATAAATTTGTTTTTCAAACTGTTCAATCTAGTTATTACAGGTATTCTTAAATGCTTACACTTAAATGCTTTCAAATACACAGATGACTTTCCTACCCAGTGAACACTCATGAGATCAATTACACTTAACAAAAAACTCTTATTAGGATTCGGGAATTATTTTTGCAGCTCAATGTCTATTACAGTAAACAACATAAATTAAATTACAGATAATAATAATAATAATAATTCAGCAATTAACTTTTGGGAACAGATCATTTTAATTTTACTACTGTAAAGTAATCTTGCAGTATATGAAAGATTCGGAGAATCGGATCACCAAACAATTACTGGATGAATCTTAAGACATATGCAGATAGGATTAGATTTCTCAGAGGACTTCTGAATAAACCGAGAAGCAGTATCTGATTCATGAACAAATGTAAAAACAATTCGTTAGTGAATGGGCTGCGCTTTGTGTCTTTGACTCAAAAGAACCGGTTCATAAGAGTCGTTTGTTAATGAAGCCGACTACACTGGCCGCGCTGCGTGCGCGTGCAACCATCATGCACACTTTAGTGAAATACTTTTTTTGCCATTATTTTCCGTTAGGTTGTCATCGCCGCGGGTGAAAAGTACCACATGAAACACTGCTTACATTTATATTTTATTGTGTGATAATCCTGTGGTGGCGGGTGGGGTAGATCCACCCCTGACCTCGAATAGCGCTCGGAGTGGTATTTTAAGACCAGTCTTGCGCACTTGCTGTCGCGCGCACGTGCTATCAACTGGCCAATACCGCAATCTTCTTTGATTCCTCTGCAGTGTTGCCAAGTTAGCAATTGTGTAGCTAGGTTTAGTGACTTCCCCACCCCATTTGAGACTTTTTTCTTCAAAAGTTTAGGGACAAATATATCTTGGACAAATTTCTCACCTTGCTCACTGATCTGTATTCATCTTTATATAGATCAGTGAATTTGCCATTATGATGTCATCTAGTGATATTTATCTACGTTTTAGCTACTTTCAATTGAAAGCAGTTGGCAACACTGTTCCTCTGTCCTCATTTTCTTTTCTTGTATCCTTCCAAGGGGGTGGAGCTAAGAAGCTAGGAAAGGAGGATGCCCAATTAAGAAATGAGAAGCACACTGCTTCACGAAAAGCAGAAGATAGCTGATGGCCTTGAGAAAAGGGTCTATTCTCAAAATTCTCCGTGATTATCAAAACTACATTTGCCTACAGACGTTTTCATCAACATCAAAATGAACACACCCTGTGCTCTTATGTGTTTCGTTTTGGTTCCAGTTTCTGTTTCAACAGGTATGATTTCACATTATACTTGATAAGAAGCACGTTTTAATTTGTTTTTAATGTTCATAACTATTGGGACATTGTGCAGTTATTTTACAAACACGCCTTCGCGTGGAAACTAATCAGATTTTTGTGTCTGCCAGTATGGGCATTTCATTGAGACTGAACCCATAGTTGCTAGCGCCAGGTAGCCTAAACTACAAGTGCTTCTAATTTCTTATTTGTACATCCTCGAATTTTATCTCCACTCTACTCCACCCCTTAGGATGTAAGGAAAGAGAACGAAGACAGGAATCGAAAAAAAAAACGTATATATTGGAATATTTGTGATCGCTCGAGCCTCACTTCTAAGCTCATGCAGCCGCGCTCTAGGGACCTGTCACCTGGGGCACGTTCAAGCTCACACCTGTGCCCAGCGTTTTGCTACGGTTACGGGTTGAACATGTTTCCTGGAAACGGTGTGCAACGGGGTTTGATGCTGCGTTCAAATCCTCCACGTTCGTTCTTACGAGTTGACAGGCCGTCATTACGATGTCAGGTGCATTCAAGTCACTTTGGTCGGAACAAGATGGCGATTTTTTTCTACATAAAATTCAATGATTTTTTTAAACTCTACATATACAAAATAACGAATAAATAATGTGCACCATTGTGTTTTTGTTTTTTTCTCTTTTTATTCAATTCATGAGTGATGTAAACGGAATCATTATACATTCTATGGTAGTTATACAATGATATAATATTTTGAATATGTAACTTATATAGTTTTATTGTACATTACAAAAAAAAATAATAATAATTTGATTCATTTCAACAAATTTACCGCCAATACAGACGCTGCATAACTACAGTCTTTGGCTGCGTCCATTGCATCCGACACGTTTTTTCACTGACACGCCCCCAACTCGTGTCTTAATTTTTATATATATTTTTTCAAATTTCCCACTCCTAAAAATGTAAGAACGTGCTGGCGTCCAACTCCTAAATAGCCTACATGACTTATGCACCATGAGATTTCTCTTGTTTGGTGGATGTGTCAAAAATGTCAGCCCAATCAGCAGCAACATGTATATAAACTACGCGGTATTAAAGAGACAGATCACACAATGGGTCCATGTGATTAATGTAACATAAAAATACTATACATATTTATATATTTTGCTATTGTATTGTGGAGTGACACTTTCATAAACTTTTCTATACTCCTCTTATTATATAATGGTATATACTACACTATCATAGCACAACAACAGTGATCAGCAATTATGATAAGCCTAATACTCACAATAAAAATAATGTCATATATCATAATACAGTCTTGGAGGTAAGAAGTGGATTATCCTTCACCTGAAATTTCTTTTCATCCTGAAATGCGAGGCAAATGTTGGATCACAATAATTAGGAACCACAGTTTCCACAAATCCCTTCACTCGATTGTGATCTTCTCTTTTATTCTGGATGGCAAGAGCAGTGACTGTAGCATGAAGCATATTTTGCTGTTTATACACATATTTATACCGATTTCATCTGGGTCTGAAAATTCTTTAAAAAAAAAACAAAGAATGGCCTTCTCAGCTGCCATAGTTGCAACTCTTGCTTCATCAGAACAGGGTGTTGAACGCACCACTGTTTCCGTTTAATAAATGTTTTGCACCATTTTGTCGGGGCAGCCCTTGGATTATTAAGAAAAGTAATAATAAAAATGAATAAAGCAAAATGCCCTGTCGAAATATGTGAGATTTAACGTTTATTTAAATGGCGAAAATAAAACATAAATTAAACTGATTGTAACCGGTCTGAAGGGGAGGATAATTTATATGTGCTTTATTTATTCCAATTATTCCAATATTACACTAAAATAAAGTCCCTGTTAATTGACACTAGAAGCTCCCACTGATGAATTGCTAACATGTGTTTTATCTGTTGTTTCAGGTTCTCACACTTTGATGGCGCTTGCAACTTACATTAGAGAAGGAGCATTTAGTGCGTCAGTTATGTTGGATGACATCACTGTAGCATATTATAATTCAGAAACAAAGATCTATGTTGCAAGAGGAAATAATACAAATGAAGATGATGTTGTAAAATCAACTGACATCAGGTCTTTAAGTGAAATTGTGCTTAATTTTTTTATAAAAAGATCATATTACCTGAGACCTGTCAACAACACAGAAAGTAAGCTGAGTTGGCTAAAGTGATTGGCTCAGATTTTGCAGGAACGGTTTATCACTGCATGATTGTTTGATGTTTATGAATGAAAGATGTGTAAATACATGATACATGAAAAAATATGTTAAGTAAAGGGTTTGGTTTTGTAACATACATTGCTATTTTACGATAGATGTGATAAAAATAATTCAGCTGTGATTCACAATTGAAATTAACAATTTATTTATTTATTTTTTTTATTTTACACATGGAGGAAAAAAACGTTTTGGCTCTCAGGCTTATACACCGTGTGTATAATTATTAGGCACGTTGATATTCTGATTATATTTTTTTCCAAGCACATTTTACCAATTCCAAACCACAATCTTAATTTTGTATTTAATCATTTATGATTGATATAATTGCCCATGAAGGCTGGACGAGAAAAACTCAGAATTATTAGGTATGTTTTCTTTTACTGATAAAATGAGTCAAAAAAAGATGTTTAACTCAGACTGAAATGTCAAAAATTAATAAATACTCTTGAGAAATATTAAATAAATAAAATAAATAATTAGGTGTAAAACCATCAGAAAACATTTAGTCTCCAGCGCCACCATTTTCCAGAACTGCAACCTACCTGGAGTCTCCAGAAGTGTGAGGTTTTCAGAGATTTTGCTTGGGTAAAAAATCCTAAAAAATTACCCTCACTTAATAAGAATAACATGCTGAAGTATTGCGAGATATAGTAAGACAAATTTTTTTATAGGCTTTATCGACAGATAAGTTTTAAGTGACTCTTGAATGACCAGCATCACATCCTCTTGTACCACTTTTTGAAGAATTTATCTTCCAGAATCTGGCAGTAAGTTTTAGGAGCTCATTTTTATTTCTTCCCATATCCTGAAAAGTCTGTCTGCAGAATTGACTAAAAATGAGCTCCTACAACTTGCTGTCTATACTTTCTCTTCCAGCCTTCATGGACCATTATATATCACTCATAAATGATTAAATACAAAATTAATAGTAGTTATTAAGATTGTTGTGGTTTGGGATTGGTAAATTGTGCTTGGAAAAAACATATAATCTGAATATCAACGTGCCTAATAATTATGCACGCAGTGTACAGTGTAAGGCAATTCAATATCTCCACCCACTATATATAAACAAATCAAACGTAGCGTTAGTTCTGGCAGGTCACGTTAGTCAAGCTCGCATCAGCTGACTCTCAGCTGATCCCCATCTACTTATAGGAATACGACACCTATCTAAGCATCCATATATAAGGTCGTCATTATCAGCAGTTTGCTCAATAGCAAATTACCCACCTCCATCCCCAACTCCTCCTCTGTCAGTCAGGATCCAGCCTTCTGATTCTCTTTTGAATCAGACAAATTTAAAAATGTGCACAAAAATGACTGAAATTTGTAACAAATCTGCAATACATTAGTTGGTTCTGTTCTGTTTAACCTAGGGGGTTATCGCTGCTCCCCCTGCTCTCATCCATGCTAGGCTGCATGGATGCGCAGGGAGTTCTTGCTCAAAACAGAACCATTCTGCCAATCCAAACTATATGCTAATTGTCAATCATCTTTGACGATAGTGGTCCTGACAGAATTACTTGTATTTTGATTCTATTTCATTATCTATCAACAGTATTAACAAACGATGGGCGCTAGCTGAAAGAGAAACAGATTCAATTTATTGAAAAACTATTCAAAGAGCTTCTGAAGCCAAATGTGTTGAAATTTTACTGTCTTTATTTCCTAACAGGTCATGTGGTTCATCAGGCGATGGGCCTTTTTGAACAGAGAGATGATAAACCTGGACAACTGATCACCAGAACTGCTTATAGAAGCTCTACGATTGATGAGCTGCGTATTTTTGATGGCAAATTCACATATCAGGGGTTTTCAAATTACACTGAACCTGAAATAAAACCCAATATAGAACTGTCCAAGTTACTTTTTAAGTTAAATTACGAAGTCTGTGAAACAACGCTGAATAATTACCTTAAAAAGAGAGAAACTCAACTAAACAGAAAAGGTATAATGCAATCTACAAATCAATAGGTATAATTTATTTTAATTTAGAAGCAATCTTCCCTTTACTCATTTTTCTCTGCCTGTCTTTCCTTCTGCAGTGAAACCGCGAGTCGGACTCATTCAGAAAACAAACTCAGATTCTGGAGGGTTTTGTGTGATTTGTTTGGCAACAGGATTTTACCCTCGTCAGATCAACCTGACCCTGTTCAGAGACGGGCAGCCTGTAGCTGATCATGAGATCACTGGAGGAGATCTGCTGCCCAATGGTGACGGGACGTACCAGATGAGGAAGAGTCTGGAGATCAGTGCTGCAGACAAACACAAATACACCTGCTCTGCCACACACCTCAGTCTGGACAACACACTGGACGTCGCTTTGGGTAATGAGGTGTGAAAACAATAAAAATGTGACATAACTGTGTTTCTAATCATTTTGTGAACCTTTTTCAGAATCCAACTCCAGTGAATCATTTAAATCAGCGATTATCTCAGTGCTGATAATTTTGGCTCTGGTGTTGGTGTTTGGGACTGGAGCCATCATATATAAATGCAGGAAGGGATGAGCAGGTAGGACAAAAGCTGAAATGAATACTAAGTCTAGTTTTGTTTAGAAAATACTTGAATTTTATAAATAGCATACGTTTGATTTTGTAGATTCATCTAGAAGTGATTATTCTTCTGCTTCTAGTAATGGATCAACATCTTCAAACAATGAATAAATGAGTTCCACCAGTTGCTTTATGATGAAAGATACCAGACGGCAAGAGTCAAGTGTGAGGATTCAAATACCCAACATTTCCACATCAGATCATGTAAGAAGAAACACTTTAAAGAAACTATGGAATAAGAAGCTGTTTATTTGTTCAATTTCTTCCTTCACTGTTACTTTACATAAGTTTACATTTACATTTATTCATTTAGCTGATACATAAGTTCCCCGTTAACCTCAGCATGAGCAACAGAACCATGTAATTTCTAGAAAAGGCTGGTCCCATGTTTTGTTTCCTGGCTCATTTAATGAACATAATATGAACATAATTGTTAGCTTTTATGTATGCCGTTTTAACAATTGTCATTCAAACACATTGTGGTCTGCACAAATCATGTTCATTTACAGTAACACAAACTGTCTATGCCGGCATCTTGTGACAGATGAATATATATATATATGTATATGTATGTATGTATGTATGTATGTATATATATGTATGTGTATATATATATATATATATATATATATATATATATATATATATATATATATATATATATTTATATATATATATATATATACACACATACGCACAGTAGTCAACATTTGAAGTGGATCAAAACCTTTCAAAGTTGTCCTAAATCCTAAAACAACTTTGATGAAAGGTTTTGATCCACTTCAAATGTTGACTACTGTACGTATATATATATATATATATATATATATATATATATATATATATATATATATATATATATATATATATATATATATATATATATATATATATATATGATATATTTCAAGTCATTTTGACATTATAATCTAACTGTGGAAAATAGTATGTATTGGAATTATTGATCATCATTTCTTTCGCAGACATTTAAAAAAAACATGTTTTTGTGTGGTAATGTAAATTGGAGAATGTGTTCCGACTGTAGGCCTACACTGTCTACCCTAGTGACTAAAAACCTCCGGCTTTATTTGTTAGTACAAAAAAATTCACATAATGAGCTATAAATTGTCATTAAGATTAAACATCAAATTGAAATTTCAGCATGTGAAGAAAACGTGGAAACATTATAAATTTTATGGAAATGTCATGCCACAAAACAACATGATCAGAAAAACATTAAACAATGAACAAAGTTATTCTGACAAACTACCTTAAGGGTTTTCTTTTTCCAAGAGAAACTATACTTTCACAGTTTTTGCATAGTACAGTTACTAAATAGATATGCAAATCCCATTACCATTGACTAGACAAGACCTAAAAGTTGTGGTCTTTAGGTCTTCTGGAAGTTGGCTACTGTTAGTTTTAGACAAATGGGAAAGTGAAAGAAAAAACCTGTTTGTGGTGTAAAGGTTGACAACCACAAACATCCATTTCCTTTAAAGGGGTCATCTGATGCAAAATTCACTTTATAAGTTGTTTGAACATAAATGTAGTGTGTGTACACATCCATCTTATAATGATAAGAATCCACCCAGTAGTTTTCTTAAAATCCCTTTCTCAAATCAGGCTGTTCTGAGATTCCTATCAGAATGATGTAGTTCTGTATAGGCCCCTCCCATGATAGTTGATTGACAAGGCCGCCGTCTTACCTTAGACCCGCCCTGAGTGAGCTGAGAGCTATCCACCATTGAGTTGACTCCAGTGCAGGGGAAGACAAGAACGTCTCCGATCAAGCGATTGAGGTGTCTTCATTTACTCCAGATATCTAAGCCGCTGAAGATGCAGAGGATTAACGTTACTTTCGCTTTGAAGGGAATGCGCCAATCCTGATCTGCCTAAATGCATCTATGTTCGCACGAATCATTCGTGATCCAGCCTCACAGAAGAAGTGAGTATAAGGGTTTTAATCTTTGCAAATCGCCTTTCCTAATAATGTGCTAGCTAGCCAGTTTCGTGGCTAAAGTTTACAGTCTGCTCGTCACTCAGAAGAGAGGGGCGGGGCGAGCAGAGCTCATTAGCATTTAAAGCAACATGGACTATAATGGCTTGATGAAAACAGAGATGATTTTGACAGGGTAAAAAAGGTGTTTTTTACACTACCATTGAGAAATTTTAACCATAGTCTGTTATAGACTTTTAATTAAGACCCTAAAGAATCAAATCAACTTGTGTAAAATGGGAATCCGATGACCCCTTTAAATTTACCTACAGTAACTAAATATTAAAAGCTGTAAAGCTCAGTCAAAACACTCACGAATTACACCCAAGGGTGGAACAAGTTTATTTCAAAGTTGATCATTTGCAAGTGAGTGCTGACTGAAAGCATACAGGAGCCTATATGTCAGTAATATGGACAGCAATCTTTCAGTTTTTTCTACTTTTGCTTCCAATAGCTGCTCCAAAAGTACATTTTCAAAAGAATTCCATAAAATACAATTTTTGTAAACTAAAATTTAGATATTCTCAACCAAATTCACTCCTTCTACAAGCATGTACCTTGCATGCTGAGCTGTTGATCAATAGCAAAATAGAACAACAATGTGCCTCCACCAACTGAATTATCATGGTAAGCCTGAAAAGCACTTTCAAACTGAAATGTAAATGAAAACAAAACAAAATGATTAGTGTAGATTTTTATAAGTTAAGAGTATTTAACTGTCTGAAACTTGCCTGACGGGACGTACCAGATGAGGAAGAGTCTGGAGATCAGTGCTGCAGACAAATACAAATACACCTGCTCTGTCACACACCTCAGTCTGGACAACACACTGGACGTCACTTTAGGTAATGAACTCCTATGGAAAAATAAATAAAAAATAATAAAAACAAAATAAGTGGTTTTGTGAATTTTTAACATTTGTTTCAGAGTTTAATCTAGTAAAAATAATAACCATTTAGATCAGTGATTCCTCCAGTGCTGATAGCTTTGGCTCTGGTGTTGGTGTTTGGAACTGGAATCATCATTTATAAATGCAGAAGGAGACAAGCACAAGAACTGAAGTGAATGGTAAGTCATCCAGTGATATTTTCATGTATACAATCTTTAATTTCTATTAATAATTCTGCAGCATTTATTTCCTTTCTTATTATAGCTTCCTTAAAGAGTGATTATTCTCCTGCTTCTAGTGAGTACATTGTTTTAAATGTTATTTTTGCAAATGTCTTTTGGCAAGTTACTGTCTAAAGAGTGAAATTTTCAGTATTATTGTTTACAGTAAAACTCATATAATTTACAACACTTGATGGATCATTTTTTATTTTATTTTAGTGGTAAAGACCTAAAAGTCATGCGAGTAGATCTATTTATGCAGTTCTACCAGGAGTTGGCCACTGTTAGGTAAAAAGGAAAGAAAAAAGCTTCAGACAAATGTGAAAGTAAAAGGCTGGACCTGTTTTTAGTTGTCTACCATTCATTTATGTTTTACTGACTACTAGTTAAACATGAAAAGCAGGAAAGCTCAGTGACACTCAATACCCACATGCGTGAAACAAGACTGAGGTTTGTTTCAAAGCTGATAGTTTGCAAGTGAGTGCTGACTGAAAGCATAAAATATGGACACAATTCTTATACTTGATATCTCAAATTAAAATAAATATGTTGCACTTGAACTTTGAATCAGCTTTGGAAATATATGATAAGTATCTCAACAGAACAAATGCACTTCCGGTATAGGTTAACCTATGATGGCTAGACTGAACAGCACATTAAAAGAGAAATGTAAATAAAAACAAAATAACAGGATTAGTCTGTATAAAGGTTTTTAACATTGGGTGTTATTTTTAAATGCACGAAGACAGTGAAGTGTCTTTTACCTTTCTTTTTTAGTGATGCCTGACTAATGTATGTATTTGTTTATACAATTTTTGACTGATTAAATAAAAGTAGGGGCTAGGTAACTCTAAATCACACGCAAAAAGAGTCATGATTTAGTTTTTGTTGCAGTTTCCATTTCCCTGTTATTTTCACAGGCCCTCACTCATTATGGTTGCTTGCAACGTACATTAAAGGACAAACACCATTTCCTGAATTAAGCTATGTAGTGCTGCTGAATGATATCAGAGTTATGTATTATAATGGTGAGATGAAATCCCTTAATCCAAGACTAAATACAACAACTGAAGACGATGTGTTCGATTCAAATGTTCTCCTCAAAATAAGAGATGACATACAATCATCTCTCTTGAAAAAAAGTGCAGGAACAACAAAAATCTTAAATGAAACTGATGGTAAGTATTGTAATCAATTACATAAGCATTTGAATTTGATCACTTTAATAGAGATAAAATTAGTAGCATTGGTAGCATTTGTTTTGTGACTGGGAAAAGCATCTACAATTTTGAATGAACACTACATTCTATATACAAACATTGACACTAGTTTCAGGTAACCAAAAATTTGTAATGAGGGTCCAGACCGTCAGTCCTCTGTCATGTGTGTCATGTGTTCCTGCCTCATGTTTCCATATTTGGTTTGTTGCCTGTCCTTGTTAAATGTGATCATTAGTTAATTCTTGTCCAGCTGTGTTTGTCTCGTTATCTGATTATCCAGTGTATTTATAGTCCTGTCTGTTCAGTTTGATTTCGTCTGGTCTACTCGTTACTCCCTGGTGTTCCTGTCTGTGTCAGCCCTGCCCTGCCTTCAGTAAAGACTGTTATTTTGACTTACAGCCTCGTCTGCATGTTCCTTGTTCCTCCCTTGTGTGTGCACCGTGACAGAAGACCAGACCTAACAGTAAGCGGCGCCCCTTCACACCGTTTTGTTTTTTTGTTTTAATAGTCTTTTGTTTTGTTCCTGTCTGTTTGTCCCGTGGCATGGAAGTCGCTACTCGTCCTTCTGCCCTAGCCCACGATATGTGGGCGTGGGAGTTCGGCAGGATCGCCGTGAGTCCACTGGCTGCAAGCCCTCCAGCCCGCCGATTGCGGGAGATATCCGCCGCTGCCCGCGGCTATCCCAACCCAGCCGCTCACTCCAGCCCGCCGTTCACGGGAGCTCAACGCCGCCGTCTGCGGGGAAAGCCAACCCGCCGTCGGCGGCTCCCTCAAGTCACGCCGCCGTCCGCGGCTCACCCCAGTCCGCCGTTCTCGGGAGATCATGCCGCCGTCCGCGGCTCACCCAGGCCGCCGGCCCGCCGCTGACTCAAGCCCACCGGCCACTGCCCTGGATGCAGTTCCGCATGTCACGGCCAGGAGTGCCGTTTTTAAAGTCTTGTCGTGCCCTCAGGAACAGTTTTAATCATGTCAGTCGGTCTTGTCCACGGAGACTCGTCTGGGGCAGGCGGCTCTTGTAGTGGCCGTGGAGGCCATTTCCAGCCGCCTGCCCCCTTGTTGCGGAAGTGGAGGCGGTTGCTGAGGGACCCTGTGAGGGCCCCTGACTCCTTGTCATGCCCAGGAGAAGCCTCAGCTTCCGAGCTAGCCCGGGAGGGCTTCCTGTTCCTGTGGGCTGTCCTGTCCAGTCCTGTTCCTGTTTGTCTAGCTCCTGTGGGCTGTACTGTCCAGTTCTGTTCCTGTATGTCTATCCCCGGAGGGCTCCTGATTAGGGATGCGCGGTATACCGATACTGGAAAAATACCGGTATATATTATATTTCAAACGGTACGATATCATAATTTTGCTCAATTCGGTATTTCATACGCTGCTGTTGCAAAATGCACCTGTAGGTGGCAGTGCTTCCCAAATTGCTGCGCAACTGGTAAATGTGACAACAGAACAACGCGATGGATCAAACAGATGAAACTCAGCGCACCCAAAATTAATAAATAAAGAGAACAGTAGAAGTGAAATATGGCATTACTTTGGATAAAAAGCAGATGACAAAGGTGAACGAACTGACCTTACTGCACCTGTATGCAAGCGTTGCTATAGGTCTAAATCATGTTGCCACAGGAACACATCAAATCTTTTTAACCATTTGTCGCTTGCTCATCCTGATCTTTTCAAAGAATTAAGAGATGGACAGGTGAGTGCATCATAAATTCAGTGTAATATGTCAGTTTTGGTTTTGTTCTGTTTCTTCCTTATTTGGTTCTTCCTGTTTTAGTTTCTGACCTAGTTCTGTTAATTAGTTATATGCATCACCTGTGTTCGATTAATTACCTTGTTTCCTTTTTCGTTCCTCTCCCTTTATAAATCCTCAGTTTTGCCTTTACGGTTGTCCGATCTTAAGTTAACAAAGTGTTTGTGCGTTGAAGCTATTTTGATTAAAGATTCCTCTTTTGTTTTCACCTCTCGTCGTGAGCCTTTTTCCCACAACCACGAACCGTTACATTCAGATTTGATTTGACCTTTTATTTACATCTGATCAACGCACATTCAGATGTAATGCAGTAAGCGCAAATGTGCATGTGAGACACGCTAGAATCAATTAAGTTTTGGTCACGTAATACATGCACTTGCATTTCATATAATCAAATTTTAATTGGATATGAATTGAGCAAGAGTTTTGCTATATTAATTTTAGTATCAATGATATTTAGGGAATGTTTCTGACGTGCTACCGACCACTAATATGAAGCAAGTGAGAGAGTGAGATTTATATTTAATGCTTTTTCTTTGGTTGAGTCTGAAATCTGAAAACAATCTGAGAGAGAAATAATAAGATGATTTTGAATATTACATTGACTGTTAGAATAACACTTTACAATAAAGCAACATTTGTTGCATCAATTGCGCAACTTCAGTGCTTTTTTTTTTTTTTTTTTTTTTTTTTCTTCAAACTTCTTCAAAATGAAACCTATGTTTCCGGTAGGTTTTTTTTTTTAGGAGACATTTACTTGAACTAGGATTACTATGCAAGTTATGTTCCTGTGTTGACTGTGCTTTATGCTGAGGTTTTTTGTCTGTTCTCGCGCTGCGTTCTCTTCCAAGAACGCAGTGCGAGGACACTTTTTTTTTTTTTCTCCTCTCTTTCCTCATGTTATGCTGTATTTCTTCTTCTCTATTGCATTTCGTTGCCTTGTACCTACATGTGCAATGACAATAAATTGAATCCAATCCAATCCAATTTAGTTTGCACTGATAAGATTTGAATATATTTTCATCTTATTACTTCAGTTAGCCTTTTTTTTTTTTTTTTTTTTTTCTCCAACATCAAAATGTAACCTATGTTCCCTTTAGGTTTTTTGTTACAGTTTGATACAAAGGTATTAACATATGAATCTGTTTTTATTATTATTACTAATATATTTTTTTTCAATTCACTTATCTTTTGAGGCTGGTTATTTGTCACCTGGTATCGATACCGAGGTACTACATTCTGGTATCGTACCGAAGCCAAAATTATGGTATCGAGCCATCCCTACTCCTGATACTCCCGAGCTGCCCCATGGAAAATTTTTTGGGGGGGTAGAAGGGTTCCGGCTGGAGTGGCGTGGCCGAGGAACGAGGCCACGGCCACGAAGACCACCTGCCATGGCCTCCTGAGCTCCTAGCTCCACCAGGGTCCGTCTGTCTGTTCCACTCTGGAGGTCCTGTGTTCCTGTCCGTGTCTGTCCTGAGGGGCCTCCAGAGTGCCCCCCCCCCCCCCTTGTACTTTTACTCCCCTTTTCGTTTACTTTCATGTTTGTACCCTGGAAATCCCTGATTAAAGGAGCGGTCTAACGCTGGGGGTAGCACTGGGCACGTAGCTGGACCCAGAGGGCGGACTGTCAATGAAAGTCAAAATTTGATTGGCTGATGATTCTGTCACTAATGCTTGTAACAAATCAGATGTGATGTCTTTCAAGAAAAGGGTAGCACTATCTGTAGTTCTGGCCTATGACTTTTTTTATGTAGGATATTCCAGTTCAACCTCAACTAAACTAATCATAGGCAATTTAGTGGACATTACACAAATGAAAATTATACCTAAATAATCAATAAAAACATTTTTCACACAATTGTGTCTTTTATAGGGCCAGCAGAGAAGGCCCTGCTTCCCCTAGCGTCCCACCACTGCGCTAGTAGTATAGAAGAAACCAAAATTTTATTTTAGCCAAACCTTTCAAACAAGGTTATGTTATTATATTATTGTTACCTTATAGACTTCAGAATACATCCATGCCAGACAAGGAAGACGCTCTGATTTGAATTAACAACATTTATTTTACCAACCAAACATGTTAACATATTTGTTGTCGTCTTCTAAATAATGCCGCGAGCGGGGCTTGAGAAGTGACGTCGCCTCGCCTGCGTCTGATGCAGCTCCAGAAGTGACACAGGAAACAGAAATACTGCAAAATAATAATAATAATAATAACGTGTTATAATAATAATGTTATAACATTTCGTTTCGTCTCGTTTTAGTCAAAGAAAATGAAGAGACATTTTAGCATAGGTTTTATTTTGCAAAACACATTTAGTATCGTTTTTATTCGTCAACAATATTACATTATATATTTAATTATCGTCATCTTCACATGACCAACATTTACGTGTCGTTGCGTCTCGTCTCGTTTTCGTCACATGATAAAGGTAGCTATTTAGTCACATTTTAGTCGTATTTAGTCGATATTTAGTCACAATTTTCGTTGACGAAAGCAACACTAATTGGGACTGGTGTTGATGACTGTGTTTGGTCTCATTAAATGGAGGAGAGGGCATCACTCGGGTAATACATGACATTTCCTAGACAAAACACTAGATTCATTCATTCAGACTATAACGATCTATCAGTTTTAATTTAAATAATTTCCTTTTTCTTACATTTTATTATGTTTAACTATGTTTTGTTGTAGCTTCCTTCACAAGTGACTACTCTTCTGCTTCTGGTGAGTTTTTCTGTTTGTGTTATGTTTTGTGTAAATGTTTTAGCTTTCACACACCTACAATGGATAGTTGTATTATAGCAAATAATAACAAAATATTGATTTGTTTGAATATTTTCTAACCAATATTCAATAACCAATAACCAATTTCTAATTTCATTTTCAGCAACTGAAGACAATGTGGATAAAACATAATTAAATTAATGGGCGAAGTAAATATGTAGCCTATAGATGCATATAACATTAGAAAGTAATATGTATCAATAGAATATAATTGCTTAGCTTCCATAATAGCAGTGGCACATGCATATTCCTTTCATGGTCATTATATTTCCATTTGTAGTTTGTGTGTACTAATAGCCTTGTTAAGGTCAACTGACTGGTGCTTTTTCTTACATGGATTGTCATTAACAAGCTCAAATGAATCAGATTGTGTAATGTATCAGAACGTTATATATTGATGCAATTTAACATCTGTTTGTTTGCATCAGAAACAAAGATATAGACATTTTACACAAACAGTAGCTCCATTATATCAATGTCACTGAATGCTACATGCCATATGTACGACAGCATCTTGTTTTGATGTGTATATAATGTGTTTTCCAAAGTTTGTAACCGTAAACAACCTGCCATAACTCAGCTGTTCACTGCAGGAAATAAAACTTGCAAGACTAACTTCATGCTTTGTTATCTGACTCAATGTTACTTTAAATAACAACATTTTTATGACCTTTGGATGGCTTTTCACTAGCCTGAGAACAAAATTATTGATGCTATTATTAGATCAAATAAACAGATTGTTGAAGAAATAAGTAAATATTTTATCCTACTTTAACCATTGTAGGCGACAGCATGAAGAGCTAATATGCGATTTCACTATTTTGTATTTTAATGTATGCTATTTATAATGTATGATACTTCATAAATCTCCAGCTATTGGTTCACCATCATTTTCAAAGGAGAAACTTAATTTTCATTGTCACAGCCACAGATTTTATGTGATGTTCACTTTAGCTTTACTGCCACCTACTGTATAGATTCAATAGTGATATTGTGACAGCATTTGGGTTTTATGAGACTGGTAATGACAGATCATAAAATGATATTATTAATAAACGGATCAGCCATTATTGTTTGCAGTACCTTTACCCTACATACACTAATGGTTTCATTTCAAAATCAACCTCTTTTGTGTTGAATAAAACAGAGACGTTGTTTAGAAACTGAATGTACATCAAGGTATGTCTCTCAACATCTACAAAGATGAAAAAAATGCAAAAAAAAGTAATATTTCAAAGAATTTATTATAAAAAGGATAATAAATATACAATATACATATACCAATTTATTCAATAGAAAAATAACTTATTTGATAAATAATTACAAATATATAAATTCACAATGCAACAAACTAAAAAAGTCTTAGTTTATAGATGAACAATCTGATTTTGGCATCATAATCTCTCCTTGTGTTCTTCACTGAAAAAACCCATGGCTGTAGTATGTAGCATCGTGTGGTGTTGAGCAGGGAAACTGTAAACAGGAAAAAACTAATTAGATACAGAAATTCAGTTATGTGCAATGCAACAAATCAACATGTCCTTAAATGAATATTTAATATATGCCAAATAAAACACAATGGAAAGGCTCCTTACCATACAGGATTGTGCATCTCTGAAGTTTGAAGTAGAAGGAAAGTTGTTTTCCATCTGTTGTGGTGAATCACTGAAGGTTGTGATTGTTGGACAATACTGGACATTGTCTTGCACAAGTCCCTGTGGCTCATCCAGACACCAGGTTTCTGAAAGCAGACCAGTCTCAAGCCTCTCTGAAGGATCTTGTGAGTAGTCTCTTAGTGCTACTTCTTGGTTGAAGGTCTCCTCAGACTGTTCCAGCTGAGCAGAAAGATATGAGATATAGCTAATAGTGAGGCGAAGGGTCTCAATCTTGGTCAGGGTTTGTCCAGCAGGAGCCACAGAAGGAGGTAAGTAGGTTCGGAGATGATGGAGAGCCTTGGATAGATCCCTCATCCTGAGCTTCTCTCTTTCACTGGCCGTCTGACGCTTCGTTCCAGGGATTTTAGACCTGGAACGTCTCTTTCCATCAGCAGGTAAAGCTAATCTGGGTTT
The DNA here is from genome assembly GCF_936440315.1 of Barbus barbus. Lineage (NCBI taxonomy): Eukaryota > Metazoa > Chordata > Actinopteri > Cypriniformes > Cyprinidae > Barbus > Barbus barbus. The sequence continues at coordinate 15,495,206 of NC_136728.1, read as the reverse complement.
TTTAGCCGGCATGGTGTCGATCCCAGCAGCCTCTGGCTGTCTTCCAGCTCCCCAACAGCTCGCAGGAGGAGAAAAACATCCAGAATCAATGGAGGAACTTGGAGAAAGGCTGCCACAGGCACTAAAGTACCCAGCATCAATGGTGGTAGATGATCGCTCGTATTCAAACTGGCATTTGGCTCTCTGGAGCATATAAGGAGAAAAGTTCAATTCCATGGTTGTGATCTTTTCAAAGCAGAGGAGATGTTTCCTTCTCGTTCTCTAGTACCTGGGTGAATGCTAAAGAGATGGAGGCAGCAACCCAATATATCCTGGATGAAGAGGTGTGATGTTGCACCTCCAGAAGGCGCTTAAGAATTTCAAAGCGGCAGAGAGATATCACACCAGGGGCAGGGGGTCTCTGGGAAAACTCACATCATTTCCAGCACAGGTGGGAGGTGGTGACTGCAGCGGTAAAATAACATTCACTGCTACAGGACAAGTTCAAGATAGATTAGGAGATTTTATTTATGGAAATAATTTGGATGTGAATTTTTGGGCACTGTGTACTTCTGTATTGAGTTCAGTACTACATGATTAAAAATTCAGTCAATTTACATTCCAGTCAATCAAAGTCAGGTCTTGATGCATTTTATTGCTTTTTTTGCAGTATAATAATAAATAAAACTATATATTTGTATTTATTTTAATTGGTTAGAAATGTATTTATTTATTCTTTTTATCTTTTTTTATCTATGTGTTATTGTATTAGACATGCATTTATTTATTTATGCATTAATTCTTTCATTATATTTATATATTACATATATTTATATTTATTACAATTATTACATTTATTATTACAATTATTCATTTATTAGAAATAATTTCAATAACACACACACACACACACACACACACACACGTGTGTGTGTGTGTGTGTTTATTATTATTATTATTATTACTTAAGTGCATTTTTTTATTCATTCATGTTTGTATTTATTAAAATCTTTCTTTTTTTATTTATTCGAGATGGTATGAAATTGAAATATCTTATTTTCTGCTTTTTATAAAATGCTTGCTCTCTCAGAGTAACACCTCTTTTTGTGAAGTGTGTAGCTTGTAATGTGTCAGTTTTTCACAGGTTTTTGTTTAGACAACTGACTTTTACCTTTTATGGCCTCATGGGAACTCAGGAAGGACAGTTCATTTTAAAAGGGCAGATTTTAAATGTTTGATTTTCGAAATCACAGTTTTGCTCAACCGTTTTATTTAAATAAAAAAAAAAAAATATATATATATGCACACACACACACACACACACACACACTATATATATATATACATACAGTATATAAAACATGCTAATAGAATAATAATAATAAAACTCCCTGCTAAATCGCTGTGTGATGAATGTGCTTTTAGATTTGAAGTGAGATCAAATATCGATGGTTGTGTATCCAGTTGTTGTTATCTTCTCTGAGGTGTAAGGTGAGCTCTTCCTCAGGCTCGGGCTTGTAGATTACGGCTTCAGTGTGAGTAGCTCTGAGGAAATGGTTCCCAGACCACGACGTGTCACTTTTTGCTCCTCCTTGCCCGGTGCTGACCTGAAAGAATTCGATTTAGACTGTTCCCAGACAACACACTCATTTCAGACAAGATCAGAAGAAATGACTTCTGTGAATTTGCTGATGAGTAAGTTCCAAATTCTGAATATGATGTCAAAAGTCATCGAATGGGATTCCAAATATACAACTATGACATTATCATGGCCCAAAGCATACAGAAAACTTGCACAATTAAAAACCAAACAACAAACAAAAACCACAATGTGCGCCTAACTCATTAAAAATGTCACTGCTCACTGTTAATTCACTGAAATGTTGATTTAAATCCCTGCATATGAGTTCCCTTCTTCCTTTTCAAAGTGTTCTTAGTTTTTCCTAAAGCATCAAAGGTTGATTAGCACATCAATGTCAAGTGTTTTTCTTATCCTGCTCAGTTAAATGTTGATTTGAGGTAAACAACTAAATTGTCTAAATCCTTTCCTCCCTGTGCTCCATAAACTGTGTATTGAGCTCCACATTAGCATATCAGTCACAGGGTCAAGAGTAGGGCCCTAGTTCTAATTAGCTGAGTATCTAACACCTCGGCACGGTCCTGAAACGCATGCAGCACGCCGACCCCTCTCGCATTAGAGGATTATGAAGATAAGCATGCATGAAGCTCAGGCTTTTGAAGGGATCATCCAGCCCAGACTCTGAGGTGCGAGATGCTTTTTTATGTTGACCGGGAGTTCATTAAGAAAAAGCTTCTATTTGCACAGGCGTGATTAGTACTTGGATGATGGTAAGGCCTTTGTGTCATGGCACAGCTTGAACGGGTTGAGGAATAACATGTTGTCTTTTTGAGTTTATAATATTGAATTTAGCTACAGGGAAAATGTAATCAGATTTTTTTTTTTCTAAAAAAAAAAAAAAATAGTTACTATAAATATATTAATAAACTGAAAATAAATAATAATAATATATTCGTCTTATTCTTATATTCATGTTTATTCAGTATAATTAAATTTTATTTAAAACTTTTTTGTCTAATTATTTGGTCTATCAGAATTTGAACATTTATCTCTGATGTAACCTGTCAGAGTAATATTTAGAATAGTTGCTGACTGATTTGAGTTTTTCAGTGGTCAAAATCAGGGCAAATATATTAATGCTGTTTACATGTAATGATGTGAATGAAACATTAAACATGCTGAAATTGAACAGATATTTATTTTGCTTTTTTTTTTAAATAAATGTGTTAAAATAAATCAAAATAAATGAAAACGATGTGAAACAACCACTTTTGTTGATTCAAATACAAAACAAAATATTTGATAATTATATAAAATATATAATATAATATAATATAATATATAAAGGTCTATACCTATTTTAGCATGACTGGAGAGAAAGATGTTTTAATTATGTAATTCATTATAACTTCTGTGTATAACTTCAGTTTGACCACCAGAGGGCCTCAATGGGGAAAATTTTAAATATATATATATATATATACATACATATATTTGTTTTCTTTAAGTAAAATAACAATAATGTAAAATGTTGAGTAAAAAAAATTGCACGCATGAAAATATTTTAAATTTTTTGTAAATATCATTCTTTGCTATGCACATACAATATATTTAAGAATACTTATATATGTGTTTTTCTAGCCCTTGTCACCTTTAGCTTCGCCTTTATATTCTATTAGTAAAAAAAATATATATTGTTGACAATAAAAAAATATTTTCCAAATAATGATAATAGTGTGTTTTTGCTTTAATATAATGACAAATAAAATTCAATAATATAATTTTTTGATGAACATGTCTTTATAATAACATACTTAATATGTCAGAACTAATATTACGCTATATGTTTTTCTCACAGTGTAAAAAATCTTTTAAAGCTTCTAAACAATTGTTAGTGCTAGTTAACTGTTTTACTCCATATAAAATTGTCTTTATCTGCTGGGATCTGCAATTCCTGAATGTGAATACTGGCTGCAAAAGCCCATTTGCAACATTGAGTGTAATTTACATGTAAATGACTAAGGAGAGACTCAAAGCCTCCACTAACGCTTTAACTGCCTGTCTTTGCAATTTCTGCACATTCCAGCTGATTTTTGCATCTTTTTTTCTGTCAGGGGTAATGAATCGGTCAACAGGATAGGAAGAATTGCATTAGGTCTATATTATCAAAAAATACAGATTAAGAAATGCTATCCAAGCATTCATCTTTTGATTAGCTGTAACTCACATTGCTGTAACATCAAGTATAAAGCATGCAACAGAAGTTAAATGGAGAACCTTAAGAGAATATTAAGTTTAGGACAAAAGTGACAGTGTGTGTCAAGAGTGGCATGAAGTGCCCTCTTATGGAAACAATAGACATTGCATTACAATAAAGCAAACAGAGTTCATATCGCCTCCGTCACTAATATAGAATATACTTGAGATAGTGTTATTTTACCATAACTTAGACACTATTGCAGTCTTTATTATTATTTTAAATTGATTTTTATTTTTATATGTTCAGCTCTCATTTTAATGTTAGCCAGTGTTTTCGTAAGGTCTGTAAGTTTTTTTTTATTGATTTTTAATTTAGTTCAGTTTAATTGAATACATTAAGTTAGACTAAATAAAAATGAAAAAATGTAGAAATATATTTATTTTATTTGAGTAAATGTTTATTTATGTTTATTATTATTATTATTTTACATTTTTATGATTTTAGTTTTAATTTCAGTTTCGGGTAACTATAATAACCCTGGTTTGAGAATATGTTGATAATGGATAATTATGAATAACTGTTGATTGACAAAAGTTGATTTCAAATAGCGAAGACCTTTTATTGTTATTTAATGGTAAATAAACACAATCTTGAAGTTCAAAGTTAATACACAAGATCAAAACTTTGACATTTAGATGTTTTTATTATAAATATCAATAAATTAGTATAATCTTTGTACAAAAAAAGGACAACATACAAAATATATAATATTAAAATAGAAATCTTAAAAGAAGATAAAGCAATTTTTTTAAATATATTAAATGCTGTACAGTACAAAAAAAAAAATAGTATGAAAAGTTTTAAATATATGAAAAGTTCAATGAGAGTTTCATCCCCAGAATTCCGGTGCAATCGGACAGTGGACAGCTTTGTTGTAGCCCTAAAAAGAGAGGTGGGAAAAAAAATAAGTTTATTTTATTCAGCATTTGTTCAGTCTTTGAAAATTAAATGAATAATAAAAAACGAACACAATATGCATTATTTATACATATTCAGAATTTTTCATTTCAAATATATAAGTGCCAAACAAAGTACACACCTGGTATGTTGTGGCTGTATCTACATACAAAGGGCATTCCAGAAGAGATTCGGAGCTGGAGTTGAAGGAATCATCATAAGCAGGTGTTTCCATGTTCATGCAGACCTGATGAGAATCCATCTCTGTCTTCCTCAAGTCATGCTCTGAAGGTCTGAAGGTGCTTTGAGACAGTTCTTGATGTGATGTGCTGAGACCCCAGTACTCTGGTGTTGAATAGCCCTGATTTTGAGGTGATTCTTGGTATCTGGAAGCTTTCATCTGGCAGAGAGACTCTTCGCTGAGGCCTAGTTGAGCAGACAGATAGGAGATGTATCGGATAGTGAGGCGAAGAGTCTCGATCTTCGTCAAGGTTTGACCGGCAGGAGCCACGGAAGGAGGTAAGTAAGTCCTGAGGTGGTGGAGAGCTTTGGTCAAGTCCCTCATTCTGAGCTTCTCCTTCTCGCTGGCGCTCTGTCTTTGCTTGCTTGGGTTCTTGCAGCGTGTTCTTCTAGTTCCAACACGGGAACGTGAGCCGTCCTGATTTAAGGAACCCGACGTGGGCACCTTTGCACCTCCAAGAGGTGGAGAAGAGCTGTTTTGAAGCTGAGCTGAAGGAGAGAAGTCCATGTAGGAAGTAGGAGAAACTGCTTCAGGAGATGAGATGTTGTAGAATTCAGAGTCTGAGCTCGGGCAGCTCCAGGAATTTTGTGTGAAGTAGCTGAAGAAAGTAGAAGACACGTCCATTCTGTGTGGTTTGAGAGAGTCAGTGATACCGGAGGGTTTGCTGGAGGGAGGCTTTATAGCAGCCTCAGGCCTCAGAGGTGTGAAGTGACACCTCTGCAGGCCTCTGTCCCAGACCAGACTACAGGGAGAGAGGGAGAAGTCCAGTCCCGATGTGGGAACCTACAGATATGAGTCATCAGGTAATGTGTGATTTTTCACTCCTACCCAAAATTAACTTTTTTCCCCCTTCGCTACTGTTTTTAACATCAAGCCCTCCAGTACTATTTGGATTATTTTCAACCCATAAATAGAAACACAATAAATTGATTTATTAAAATTCATATTTCATTTAATGCTGTATACATAATACATAATAATATAATATATAAATACACATATTTACCGCATGATAATTACAATTTCTCATGAAGTAATATATATATATATATATATAATAAAAAGAAAAAAATAAAGTAGCCAAAAAAACATGATACTAATACTATACATAATAATATAAATTAATAATACTATATAAAATAAGAATAATAGAGATGTTAATAATATATTAAATAATATATTAGATATTACTACAAATTTATATATATATAATTATTTAAATTATGTATTATTATATGAAATTGTACTTTGTGTTAGTTGTGTGTGTGTAAATATTAGAATAAAATATGTTATTATACAATATATAAATACTATATAAGAATAATGCAAAAATATAAATGATTTGAAATGTTGTATAATTAATTAAAGCTTCCAATTAAGACAATAAATTATTTAAATTATAAATTATATTTAATTATATTGTAATTTTTTTATTATATTAAATCACATGAAAATAAATGTTTTTTTTTTACTTTATAATATTTAAATAATAAATTGCTTTGCTTTTCATCAACCATAACATACACATCAACCAATATCACTATACTACAGTCAACTTTGATAATATAGTATAATTAATATAATATATTTTATATTAATATATGAATAGGTATGTCAAATAAACATGGCATAAATTATTTAAAGAAAGTACACAAATGCAATGTTTGATGGACACTGATAAACACATAAAGGATATATCTATACCCTGAAACCAAGCTACAGACGATGATATGCGGTCAATAGGTCACAGTTGTATAGGGACAGAGACTCAGGCCATTCTTTCACAGCCAAGGTGTTAAACGACACCTCTAATGGGTCACATTAAAGGCTAGTCCACTGCTCTGCTGTCTGCGTGAACCTTTAATGGAATTTCACACCACACATGTAAGAGAACTAATGAGGCTGGCTAAACAATATTAAGAGCCATCACACCAATACACTGTCATTGAAAAGACATTTAAGAATAAAGCCTATTCATATGTAGACTGTTAAATGCTTTTTAGCCTTACATTATGAATTTTTTAACTTTGCACAGCATTAGCTTAGCACTGCTCAGCATAGTGTGCTCCAACATGTGCTGCTGAACATTACTAATCACTAAAATGATTTGAAAACCCCTTAAAAAGCTTTTCACTACATATTTAGCCTGTTTGAAGGTGTGTGGGTGACTGGGGGAGTTTTGAAATGCCGCTGTTTAGACTGGCACCTTAACATGGCACCTTGAGAACAACAAGGTGCTAAACCAGCGAGACACAGTTCACGAGAGTCTCCGCGACCTCACCGAGCTCAAGTCAAGAGTTCATCTTCTCACAATCGCTCAACAATAACAACAATCAACACAATTAATAGATTTTCAGAAGCATCTATTTGCTGATAAGCAGTATAGGGGACAGTAAGTATAGTATGTGTACATACATTTTTATGTTAAAAACATTTTTAATGGGCAAATGCTTTAGAGTCATAATTTTATTCAGCATGTTTATCAAATATTTATATAATGCTAGAAAATATCTACTATCAAAGCATCTTAAACTGGTGTTATAAATGTAGCATTTGTCTTTGTGTATTTTAATTTAGTTTATTTGTATTATTCTATATTTTTTTATCAAATAAATACTGGTTTCATGAGCATAAGAGTCTTCTTTCAAAACATTTAAACTCCAAATATTTATATAGTTTGACATTTGTGTTGTAGCAGGTTTTTGAAACATCTCAGCATCTATGATTTTTGTACTCTGACTTGTCCTTTCAAAGCCCCCATGTGACCTTTGTGATGTGAACGTCCCGAACCCTGATCTCACCCAAGAGGTGCCAGGTCTGTGGTGGTCTTTGGCACCTCAGAAGCATGGAGGGCGAGACTGTTAGCATCTATTAGTTCACAGTCTTATAAGACTACAGTGTTCACCATCTCAAAAATAATTAAAAAAAAAATACTTTTTTATTAAGGCATATGTTTCTATTCAATTCTAACATTTAAAACAACAAACTGTCCACTAGACATTCCCATGGGAATGACAATGTTCTCTCCTTGTTTCCCTCCTCTCGTGGTGTGCAGCATTTTGCACCCTGAGTGTGAACCAAAACAAAATATCTTGAGACAGAGGTGCTGCAAATCAGGAGAAACATGACATTGCATTGTGAGAACGACATGAGTATGTGGTGCCCAATTTGAAAAAAAAAAACTTACATTTAGTGCACTAAATATACTGTAAGTACATCATCATATAAATCGTCAGGAATCTAGTGTTTGATATTCACTCACTTCTGAACCAGAATTTGCATGTAACATGATCTTTGGACTCATTTTTTACATATTTTCCCACCCACTTCTACAGTTTCAGATACCGTAAGTGTTGAATAGCTTCTCTACAAACTAAAACCTCTCAACCAAGCGAAAAAAAGGGACTCTGCTCCAGATCTGTTTCCCAGGTCTTGTTGTTACATCTTTCACACAGTTGCTCGAACCCCAAGACAGAATGAGCTGGCAGGCAGAAGAAAGTATTCAGCCAAAAAAAAATAAAAAATCCAACACAAACTGTGCGAATTACATAAATGTTTATTTTTTGTAATTCATAATGTACGGTCACAAAACAAAAACAACAGAATGGAAAACCAAAAATGAATCATTTCTGTAACAGCCAGAAAATATTTCCAAATAAATATGCTATAAAAATGAAGAAGCAAGTGTTCACAAATAAACTTAGAATCATCTACACAGAGTTTATCATGAATTATGCATAACGAGAAGGAGGTTTTCATTCCATCCGTCCAGTTTTTCAGGTATGGAATCCTGTTTCTGAGACGAAATAAAATAATAAATAAATAAATAAAGATAATTGTGACTTTTTTTCTCACAATTCGAAGTTTGTTCCTGGCAATTCTGAGGAAAAAAATCTGAATTTTGAGATATAAACTTGTCGCAGAGAGAGAGAGAGAGAAAAAAGCCAATTGTGACTTTTATCTCAAAATTCATTTTTTCCTCACAGTTGGAATCTCCAATTGCACGTTTTTTTAAAGCAAAACAGTAATATAGTGAGCATGCACAGCTTTGTTCGTTGGTTACAGCTTCATAAACTTTAAAGGGATAGTTCAGCTAAAAACAAAAATCACATCATTATTTACTCACCCTCAAGTCATTCCAAACCTGCATGGCTTTTTTCTTCCATAGAACACAAAATAACGTTTTTTGGACATAGAATGGAAGTCAACGTGGTCCAAAAATAATATGTATCGTCATTCTTCAAAATATCATATTTTGTGTTAGGAAAGTCAAGCAGGTTTGGAACGACATGAGAGTGAGTAAATCATAACAGAAATTTCTACTGTGTGTGTGTGTGTGTGTGTGTACCGTTCCTTTAAGAGGCCTATAACCAGCTCATGAAAACTAAAATGATACAGGTTACCAATGACTAGTATGATCTAACCAGTTTTATTCACAGTGAGACATACATTAGATCATCCAAACAACACACTGAGAAAAGACAACATTACTTGGTTAGTTACACACATGCAACTCAGTCAACAACACGTAAAGATATGTGGCTCTGTGAAGCTCAAGTCCAAAGTGACCAAACCGTCTGACTTTTTCAGGATTCACAGAATGCAAAATAATAAAATAAGAGGGCGATAGAGAAAGAGAGTGACAGAGCACTAAGAAACAACACATTTAGTGAAAGGCAAGGTAAAGTGAGGCTATAGCTTTATAAGATGCTCCGCCAATTTTACAGGTAATAAAGCAAAAATAGAAAACGGAGGAAGCACACATAATGGTTTGTGCAGTGACCCAACAAACACAAGCGCACATTCTGCACCGAGCAGCCAAACGTACAGCGACACATTGAGATCAGTCTCTTGACATACAGTAGGACACTTGCAAACACCAGGACAAAAATACACCTTTTTCCAGGGTTACATCATAAGCAGAGGCAGAGGGTGAGACGATAGCAAATTACAAGCTATAGAATAAGATAAAAAGAAAATCTTCAACAGTACCTGAATTTTTTGACCAAGAAATGGCACAGGATTGAGACTTCCACGACTTTGATTACCCCATCCAAGCAAATCTGGGACAACTGTATTTTTCACTGGAGGTTTTTATCTATAATACTCCCTGTAGATTTTTCTGAAACTCTATAACTAGTGCAGATTTTTTTGAGGCTCTAAATGACCCAATAGGCCTTTAGCTTACTGTATATGAAATATCAGGCATATCTATACATTAATATTTTGACTAGGACTAGATCCATCATTTGGTCCTTGTAGTTTTTGAATATTAGAATTTAATATCACATATTATGAGTTTAAAAGTAGTTTTTTTTCTTGAATAAGCCCAATTTTATACATGCCAGCAGTTATCTCCACACAAGTAGTCATTCACAATGGCTTGGACCAAACTATCAGCTTCAGATTTTCACAGCAAGACCTTCTCTCTGGTCTCAGGCAGTTTCAGGGCCAGCACTCCGCCACCAACCAGAGCCCCGAAGGACAGCAGAATGGGGATGACTTTGGTAATGCCTATGAATGAGGCAAAGATTGAGCTTCCCAATATAGCTGCCAACTTGCAAATGGCATTTAAGACTCCAAACGCTGTCGCTCTGCAAGAGAAGTTAAGACCAGGCAATGATAAAAACAGTAAGGGTTTTCACATGTACTTTAAAAGTTCAGTTGTAGTACGTCCATTTTTTTTGCAAAGTCAGACTGATAACATGATTGTAACTCAGCTTTGTTTAGCGTGTTAATCAGACTACAGTTGGCCTGGACTTCGAAAGACAAAGGATCATTTTATACTGGCTTTACCTTTTTGAAGCTGGGTAGAGCTCCACAGTGATGACTTGAATGCCGTTCCACGCTGCTACGCTAACGCCACAAAACAGACACTGCCAGGCTATGATGGCTGCCTGACTAAAGCTCAAGAAAAGGAAAAAGGTGCAGCCAGCAGAAATAAGCATCGAACCACCTGCAGAGAGAAGAAAATGTGGTCTTCACAGGCTCTTCTTGGTTAGAAACAACATTAGAGACTTAGAATGCAAACTACTGGATATAAACATTTCGATAGCATTTCTGAAAATAGCTAAGCTAAGGTTTGTAGCCATATAAGCAGCGGTTCAGCTCACCTATAATCTTGATTCGTCCAATCTTGTCCATGAAGAGTGCCGAGATAATATTTCCAGGCAACACGGCTAAGCTGCCTAAGAAGCTGACCAAGTAGACGAGGACGTCGTTATCCTCCTCATAGTCTAAATGGCATCCTTTCTTGTTGTGCAGGAAAGTGACGTTCTCGAATGTACAGTCAATGAACTTTTCTTCATACAAGTCTGTGGAAATGAACAAACCATGAGGTCTAGTGCACTAAAAGTGCTCTGAATTGTGATTAAGATCTCTTACCTGTGTCATAAAACACAGTACTGCGGATGGTGCAGTTCTCAAAGAACGTTTCTGTGGATCGGATATTCTCGAAGAAGCAGTCCACGAACAAGGAGTCTTCAAACTTCACAGACTTCATCTCAATATTTATGAACCTGCATGAAAGCACACAACACACGTTGAGATACTACTATACCCTGACAATTAGGAAGAGCATTTGTGGATAATTGATGTTGCAGATAGCGTTTTTGTCAGTGTACTTGTCGTTGATGTATTCTCCCTCTTTATGGACTTGGTTCTCCAAAGAGAAGTTGAAATGAAATTGCTCCACCTTCTCCCGGTGAAACACTTTCTGCTTGGATTCATACTCCTCGTGCTGGAGGTGTTTGATCATGTCAGGAAACCACACAGAAAGCCCGTAATAACTGAAATATTCCATAAGAAAGAGAAGCAATGAAATAGTTTTCTAAGTGTGAAAACGCCACCAATGGGGCTAGTGTGGAGGCCAAACTATCTGTTTTTCCAACCAATGTGTTGCAATTCCATTGGCTGACACTAGAGGCACTAAGGTTACACACTTTGCCTTTAACTAAAGAAGAGTTTAGTAAAATAATCAATGCACCAGTGTTTCAGGACACAAGAATAATTAGTAATTAGTAAAAGTGGTTTACCTAAATGCCATTGTGAACCATATGATGGCCATCAGCAGAGTAGCTAGTCTTAGATCACGACCAACGAGGGACAAAACATTTTTCATGACCTGCACACAAAAATAGCTTATATTAGAATTACATATTGAAGAACGTACAGTCAACTGAATTGTTAGCTTTATGGTTTACCAGCTTGGCCAGTGTCAAAGTTCGAACCACCCATCTCTGGAAAGCAGTTCCAGTTGCAGTCTGAATCTCAATAAACTCATCTTCCTGTGTCTTTGGAGTCTTGATATGAGTTACCTGGATAAAAGGATTCATTATCCATGAGGCATTAGGATAAAGAAAATGTCTTCTCCATATTAAATGACATAGAGCTAAGACAAGAAGTATTACATTACTCCAAACATCAAATCAGCTCTTGAAAATAAATAGTAAACAGCTCTTACAGTAAACACTCTCTCAGGTTCTCCTTTGGCTCTCCAGTTGGTGTCATGAACTTGTTTCAGGATCATCCAGGCTTCATCATGTTTAGCATTCTGGAGGAGATAGATATTTTTAAAATAAATTAATACTTTTGTTCAGCAAAAATGCATTAAATCGATTAAAAGTGACAGTAGAGACATTTATGATGTAACTAAAATTCAATTTGAAGTGAAAGATTTTCTTTTGAATTAATATTTGTTTGTGCTGTGTAGTTTAATGCTTTTTAATGCACTTTTTAATTCTCTTTTTAATGGTTAGTCTCAGCCTCAGATGCCCACGGAACGTTGGCTAAACGTCTGATGCATGTGGCACACAAAAGTGGAAATACTTCAGGAGTTTTGAAGTCATCATCGGATTGGTTGAAATATACAGGATTTGCGGGAGACGTGTGTGTCGTGGTCTTTAATGTTCCGCCTGGAAACAAAGATGCTGTGACAGAAGAAAGCCGTCGAGTTTACAACTGTGATGGCAAACGCTTATCAGGATCAAATAAATGCTGAATTTTCAAAAGTATGAGAAATATTTAAAGTTCGTGGCATAGAATCTTTAAAATATGTCAGAGAGTTTTACACACCAGTCTGTTATTGTGGCGACATTTCCACGCCCCGAAACGTGATGCTGAACGAAACAAACTGTGATTGGTTGTTTGACATGTTGGTCAAACGGCATCATGGGCAGATCTTGGCCAATAAAAGCTGACATAGATTCCAGACTTTCAGCCGTCAGTCTGAAGGTCTGGCTACGCGAGACTATCACTTGGTTAGATTAGCAACATGCTAAAGTCAAACTCAATTTGGAATTGTTTGGCAATCAGATTTGTGTGGTGCAAGTTGCTATCTATGAAGAACCTCATTAGATACCATGACATGATTTAGCAGCTGTTTGTGTAGGCAGTAGGCAGCAAGTCAGCTCACTAGGTGTTGGAACAGCGTTATTGTATATTTCGGATATATACCTCCAGTAGGAAGCGTGGGCTCTCAGGCATGAACATTAGCCCAACAAAAGCTGCTATAGCTGGGAGAGCACAGACCAGAACAAACACCCTCCAGCTGTGGAACTGGAACTCTGTGCCCATACTGAAACCCCAGCCTGAAATACAGCAAAACAACCAACATGTAAAAACAACGGAAAAAAAAGAAGTGTAGTCCTTACACCGCTCTACATACACAAAGTATACATATGTACCATATCGAGGGATGATGCTCCAGGCGGTGAAGGAGGCATAGATGCCCCCCATCATCCAAAACATGCAAAGCCAGCTGAGATGTTCTCCTCTTTTGTCCATCTGCAGGAACTCAGAGAAGTACGAGTACACTATTGGGACGGAGCCCCCGATTCTGCAAGACAACACATGGCCACAGTTCTCTTACTCCTAAAGTTCTCAGTTATTCCTAAAAATTCATTACATCTTTCTTGTCTACAAAACCTGTAAATGGCCACAAGAGCATATTGACGAGACCGTTAAAGTCATGATGTAGTCTTAAGGGTATACTATAGCTTGAAAATACTACCAGAGGCAGCTAGATTGACAGTTCCCCATGAAACAGTCCTGTAATTACCGCCCAGCATTGCTAGGTTTAAATTAGAAGTTGAACCGAGGGAGAAGGGCTTGAGCCTGGACATGGCTGATTTACAGAAGGGCTCAACCTCTAATGGAAAACAATGACTTATTGTCAAGCAGTTATATGGCTTCCAAGGTGGAGGGCAGACCTTTGTGTTTTTTTCTTAATATACCACTGCTTCTCTTTCTTTTTTTTTTCTCCAGCTTACCCAATTCCAGAGAACAGCCTGAAGAACAGGAAGAAGCCATATCCCTGGGCGAATGAGGAGAAGAAGGCAGAAATGCAGTTCATGGCCAGGACGATAATCAGACATTTCCGTCGGCCCACTTTATCAGCCAGGCCACCCCAAATAAATGCTCCGAACATCATTCCCAGGAATACTATCAAACCTGCAGAAGAAAAGATAAACCATCGATTGACACACAGTATTTATATTTATTTATTATTTAATATTATCTCTCTCTTTCTCTCTATATATATTATAAAACATTACACATTTTACCTCTCTTCTAGTTTACAGTACCCCTAGGGGGTATCCTTTCCCTCCTTTCCTCCTTGTTAGTATGCATTAAGATTCATGTAAGATTCAACCCAAAAACACATTTATTGTGCAGTGTTTACTTTCAATCACTCTTATCTAATGAGATTCAATAGAGTCTGCATGTGTTTTTAAATGACAAAGAAATGCGTAAGATCAGAACTCAAGCAACCGCAATCAATTTAAGATAATGTAGTCTCGGAAATGGAGGGAAAGGAACGTCAAATGAGCAGTCTTGAGGTTAAGTGATTGCAATAGAAGATTTTGTGGTCCTGGTCAATCTTAATGAGTGCGAGTGGGTGTTCAGAAGCTATAGCAGGACTCACAGGTGTGCAATTTAGCTGACGTAACACGTTTAGTGAATGTACCTGTCAGCAGGGTGCTCACTTAATAGAGCAGCGAAAGAGCTGGCATTCAATTTGAACCTTTGTGCAAATGTTGTACAATGACAGTGGAGGCATGTTATTATTATGCCAGTAGATTAACTGTTCTTTGAAGGGCAAGATTATTGCAATTATATTTTAGGAATGCAATAGAAGTTTGAAAGGTTTAATGGTAATAATGATTTAACATTAAAGCTATTTTTTTTAGGGTTCACTTCCTAGGGAGCATATGAACTTGTCACATAAGTTGCTTTGGATAAAAGTGTTCATACATTACGGTTAGACTTCAGACTTTACATCCAGAAATTACATAATGCCTGTCATTGTTAATATCTGCAAGATTTTGAACAAAAACCAGACTTGTATTCACAAACGGCTTTAAAAAATGTATCTTAAGCTTCTAAAGAATTACAATTCTAAAACAATAGGTTTTTATCAAATATTTAATATTGTTAAATATTTAACCATTAAATATTAGGCATAAATATTAAGCATTTTTTGAATTAAATCATTTAATATAAATATTTTATGTAATTCTATTATGCTTTCAGCCAACATTATGAATAATGTAGTACACTCAGCTACTTTTAACTTATTTGATCAAATTCTGCGTCAGACTGAGTCTGCATAATTCTGCAGATATCCCCTTCAAAACTATAGTGTTGCACAGGCATGAAGCACAAGGGCCTGGCGTGGAGTACAGATGGTCATGTGGTGAAGGGAGTTTGGTGTAAGACTAGTGTGATAGTGACAGCACCGTCCTCTATGAGCAGATCAACATATGGAGCTGAGCTGCCATTATCCCCCACCGCTCAGCACGAGGATCCTCCCAGCAGCCCATTGGTCAGCCTTAATCCGTCGAGTCACACAGTCGTGACAATGTTTCAGATCCAAAATGAGTGCAGAAGGCTAAGCCGATGCTGTGATTTTATTATTGTCATACAGATTGACACGACAACTTGAGTTTTAATACAAATTTTACTACTTGATTAGTAAGGTCAGCTAGTCTTGGAAACCTTTTTGAAAATGTCTTCAAATTCGACCCTTGTAAACCGCTTTATTTTATCGAAGCTATGTCAAGATTTGCACAGTGTTTCATTTTTAAGTCGACAAATTATAAATAGTTCAACTATTTTTAAAAATTATATTATTCTAGTTTTAAAAATTATATGTGAATGCCCCTGAAAACATTTCAAAAACATATAGGGATAAAAAAAAAAAAAAAACTGCCAAATTATTCAGGAATAAAGGCCTAATGTCAAATTCCTGATCGCTTGATAGGAATCCTATCAAAATGGCTGGATTTTGCCTCCTAAAATTCGACAAACAATAGTAAATGTGACTTGTGCTTTTAGTTGACTAGCATTACAGCAACCCAACATGAAATCTGGTGCAGTGCTGGGCCAAAAATGAAAACTACTAAGAAAACCTGTAAAAGTGGCAGACCCCTCTGCAAGACATCATGTTCGGTTCTAGACCAGCTAAAATGTCTCTGCAAAGACGGCATATCAGAACCAACCCTGTTAGTGATTCGAAGTATGAAAAAGCAAGTGAACAGCATAACCTGATGACGATTGCAGAGGGAGGTGGACACAGGATTATGTATAAGAGCAAGGTCAGGAGAGAAGCTATCGATCTGTCGGGCTACTGCTGACTCAGTTGTTCTCCACAACGGGTGTGCAGGATGGAAAGTGCTCGCTCATTCTGGCTCCCTGATGCTCACAGACAGTCTTTACTCTCATACACGCTGCTTCTGCACACACATCAACATCACTTATCCAGACGGGGGAAGGTTTTGCACTGTCACCTTTGGTGCCTTGAAAAATTCAATCCGATAGACATATTTTAGATTTGTCTTTATTACTAAAAGGTAAGCTAAAGTCTTTAAATCTGGCTTCCTGTTGTAACTAATAAATTAAGGAACAGATTAATAAAAAAATCTTTGGATTATCAGGCATGTCTTGACTGTTTCTCTGAAGTGAGATCAAACTAGTAATTCCTCGTAATTCAGGTCCTTTATTACTATTACAATACTATTATTATTTAAGTTTAGGACAAATAAAATAAAATAAAATATCCATTTATTCACTAGTACCACAAAGCTTCTGTCTCAACTATAGGGACAATAAATTTGGGGCACATTAAACACAATTACCTCTTTCTCCAATTTATATGCTTGCTTGGTCTTGCTTAATTGTTTCTCTGAGGTTTTAGTCTGTCTGAAAACCAACCCATCTCAGTAGTACCTTCAAAAGTCACGAGTCAGTTCCCCCAACTGCTTTACTGAGCAAGAGTGGATTGATGTAAAACCCAGCTGCATGAATCTCAACCGTCGAGTGCTCCATTAGCTAATTTGTGAAAATTCTTAATTGATGGTCTCCTTAAGTACCAGCTGGCTAAAACTGACTGTATGCCATCATTCAGGTCTGTCTCAAAATCACTAAGATTAATTACACTAACATTTTTCATCAGAATGTGCATATGGAACTGCATCCAGGACTCCATAAGATAAATTTAATTCATGCCGTTTTGCTTGGTTGGATTTTTGTTATAAAAAAAGGATTTTATAAGGACAATATAAACCAAGAAAATCTGCCATATATCCTATCAGATTGTTTATGCTAACTCTGTCTTTATTTTAAACTCAACAATGGATAACAATGGATATGTACATGCTAGCATAATGCTAACTGCATACTGCACAGTGTACATTGTATACAGCCTGCTGCAATTCAAAATAATGTTAAACAGTACACATTATGCTGCACTAAATATTTCAAATAGTAGTAAACTACATTTTTATCCCACAACCTCAAGCAAGTAGGCTATAGTGTCCAGTTAGCATTTCTGCTAAATATGGTAATTTAGCCATTTGTTTATGCCTTCATTTTTGCAGTACGTTCAAATAGTGAGTCAATAAAGACATGTTAGCAACTTGATAGCTCGTTAAAATTAACCACGGTTTTATAGTAGTAAAAGTGTTGTAATGTTTTTTTGTTTTTTTTGGCGTATTGCTTGCCATTTGTATAATCACAGTTTTACAACAAAATACAATGGTTAAACTAGTTAGTGTAGCAAAACCATGGTTAATTTGTGGCTACTATGGTTTAACTACCATGTTTTTTTTTGTTTTTGTTTTATTTGTATTAAAACCATGGATCATTTTCGTAAGGGTTTGCACTGGAAATGTAAGGTTGAGTGCAATGCATCATGGGAAACCAGTACCTGTAGCCTAAGTATACTTCCCATTTTGGCTAATTTAGTGGCTCATTCAGGGGTTTACTGCAGAAATACTTTGGTGCTATTCTCAACACTAAAACGGTGACTTACCCAGCATTCCCTTCTCAGAGTGGGACAAACACATGTCTTTCTCTGCACTGGGTAGCACCAAGGCCACTACAAAGCACTCCACGCTGTCCGCCATTAGTGCCAGACCCAACACCACAAACAGGGTCCACTGGAACCTCCCATGTCCACAGTCCTCCATGATGTCCTCGTATTGTTCAGCAAGCTCTTCTTGATCTGACATGGCATCTGCCACGGACCTTGCTTTCGCTCTCGCCGCCCTCCGGGCAGCCTTGACCTCATCCGGATGGGGGATGCCCTGGTACTCCCCTTCATACATTTGATCCTCTTCATCGTGTCCCTCGGTGACATCGCTGGCGGCGTCTTCCTCCTGGGGAGGGTAGTCAGTCTGATAAGCATAGCCGTCCTGTCCTCCCTGTCCGTACATCCCATAGCTGTCTCCGTCTCCCTGATGGTAAATGTTGTTGTGGTAGGGGTCCGCCATAGTTTCAGAGATGTTCTTACCTACACTGTACGTCGGAGTCTTTATAGGCATAATCAGTAGCTGTGTTGGTTTGTGTTGGTGTTCTTTTGATCTGCTTGAGTGTTTACAGCTAAAGAAATCTTGAGAGATCCTCGAGGCTCCGATCAAATTGGTCCCTTGAGTTTAACTGTTAGGATGGCGGTTGGTCACTTCTAATCACCTTTGATTTTCAGAGCTCTCATTGGGTCACATGCTGAGCCTGCAAATGGAAATCAACACTGAATCAGTTACACGGAACCTTGGATAAATTCTTCAACATCAAGCAGAATACATTTGACTTCTATACCCACTCATGACACTGGTCCAAAAAACAGACTGCTTAATCAGGCTTTATGAAGCCAAGGACATTTGAGATCAGTGATTGAGTTAACATTTTTTAAATATGGGCGGGCACCAAGGAACCACATTGGTATGAAAATATATAATTTGGGGTACTCTAGTGATGGGGAAATTATACTTTGAGAAGCACCCTGGCTTTCTTATCAACCGTTTTGTAAATTGGTTCCTTGTTTAAGATGAATAGCACCTATCAAGCAGCTCTGTCCCATCACAGCCACTAGTTTCACATCTGGTTCTACAGCTGACTCTTTGCCAAGATTTGATTTGATTTTAAAGAAATAAAGAATAAAAATTTGTTAATAATTTAAATCTACAATATTGCTAAAATAAATTCAATAAATTAATTTAGAAAAAAATATCTATTTATTTATGCAGGTATTTATTTATTTACACTGACAAAAAATTCTAAACGCAACACTTTTGTTTTTGCCCCCAATTTTCATGAGCTGAACTCAAAGATCTAAGACTTTTTCTATGTACACAAAAGGCAGATTTCTCTCAAATATTATTCACAAATCTGTCTAAATCTGTGTTAGTGAGCACTTCTGCTTTGCCGAGATAATCCATCCACCTCACAGGTGTGGCATATCAATATGCTGATTAGACAGCATGATTATTGCACAGGTGTGCCCTTAGGCTGGCCACAATAAAAGGCCACTCTAAAATGTGCAGTTTTATCACACAGCACAATGCCACAGATGTTGCAAGTTTTGAGGGAGCGTGCAATTGGCATGCTGACTGCAGGAATGTCCACCAGAGCTGAATTGAATGTTCATTTCTCTACCATAAGCCGTCTCCAAAGGCATTTCAGAGAATTTGGCAGTGCATCCAACCGGCCTCACAACCGCAGACCACGTGTAACCACACCAGCCCAGGACCTCCACATCCAGCGTCTTCACCTCCAAGATCATCTGAGACCAGCCACCCGGACAGCTGCTGCAACAATCGGTTTGCATAACCAAAGAATTTCTGCACAAACTGTCAGAAACCATCTCAGGGAAGCTCATCTGCATGCTCGTCTTCCTCATCGCGGTCTCGACCTGACTAAAGACCTGACTTATAACCTGATAAACTCTATGCGAAGGAGATGTGTTGCACTGCATGAGGCAAATGGTGGTCACACCAGATACTGACTGGTTTTCGGACCCCCATGGACCCCCCAACACAATAAAACTGCACATTTTAGAGTGGCCTTTTATTGTGGCCAGCCTAAGGCACACCTGTGCAATAATCATGCTGTCTAATCAGCATCTTGATATGCCACAACTGTGAGGTGGATGGATTATCTCGGCAAAGGAGAAGTGCTTACTAACACAGATTTAGACAGATTTGTGAACAATATTTGAGAGAAATAGGCCTTTTGTGTACATAGAAAAAGTCTTAGATCTTTGAGTTCAGCTCATGAAAAATGGGGGCAAAAACAATAGTGTTGCGTTTATAATTTTGGTCAGTGTATATTTCATATAAAGGTCTATACTGGCTGCAAAAATACATGACGGAAGGACGGATTAACATTTTTTAAAACTGTCCTGCTTGTAATGTTACTAGGCACTAAATGTCAATATTTCATTGACATTATTATCAAATAAACTGAAAGTTTTATAGTTTTTACTTTAATATTGTAAGATATTTTTTGCATGTTTATTTATTTACTAGCCCTTTTTGAACACCAGCATTAATGTATATATTCATATCAATAAATAAATAAACAAATAAGCATACAATTAAACACTCATTAAAATAAAGAGCCAATTAAAATATGCAGGCAACTGTATCTGTAAGTACAATAAATTAAACATGCATTCCATAAAAAAATCTGCCCTTTTTTCTTGTAAAGCATGTCATGGCATGCCGCATTAACGTTCCTTCCTTTGTTTCACACTTTTTTAAATAGGCTTTGTAAAGCTGTGACCAAATGAGCTCACAAATAAAACCCAGGCCTGTCACAAGACACAAAGATTTCTCATTTCGATGAGATCGGTCTCACTCGACACAATTCTCCCTGTCTTTCTGCCTCAAGCGAGGTTTTACACAAGGTCTTATTCCCACCGGTCCATATATTCACATTGCCAGCAGACAGACACACTGTGAATTATAATGTAGAAGAGTACTCTACTCCCCATACATATATTAATACTGTCCACCTATCAGTTACTACCTATAAGACCTGTGGACTCATTACAGGAAATGGCGCTAGCTGAGACACTCATGAATTAGGTGTGCGGGTTATTAGTTTAGTTAAACAAGAACCCCAATTTAAATTTCTTTGGTTGGAGCGAGAGGGCACAAGTGGGATCATCCTTTGAATTGCTAATTTGAATAATCGTATAATGAATGACGAGGTCATACACATGAGCCTGTCCCACATTAATTAGCACTGATGAAAAAGACATGAAATGATATACGTTTAGTCAGACTCATTCATTTCAGATTTGTCTAAATTAATTATATTTATGGGATTTTATGGATTTAATTAGAAAGAACATCAGAGAGGAGAAAGAGCGCGGGAAAGTCATATGAAACATTGCCAGAAGCATGTGTGCTAATGCTAAGGTGGACTAGAGAGCTGGCCATTAACATTCCCATTTATGAGTCCCAAAACCTTCACCAACTATCCTGAGCTGTGATGCCAAATGTAAAAAGTCCATTTCATGCTTTTAAGTGTGGTCACTAGCAAAAAATCTACTGCAATTTAATGAATTGTAGCCTACTTCCTGATAAGATACAAAAAAAGCTTTGTGTTGTATGTTGTGCTAACTATGTAAACACAAAAATGATATGTCACATATTATTAAAAATAATTTAGAAATGGTTAAATTAAACATTTTTATTCGGTTATCCACTAGCTTTACAAATCACAAGTCAATTAACCTGCAAGGCATATAGCTAATTAGCTGATTAGCAAGACATCTAAGCATGCTGCTAGCCTATTAGGCTGCAAGTTAGCATGTAAAATTAAACATTTTTCATTTGGTTAGCTGTAGCTTTACATTTATTCTTTTAATCTGCAAATCATGAAACTAGCTGATTAGCAAGCATGCAGATATCTTATTAGGCTGTAAGTTAGCATGCTGCTAGCTGATCAGCCTGCTAGATTAGTTATCAGTGCTACAAAAGTATAGCTGGATATACTGTTTTGATGAAGATCATGAAATGTTATGTTTTTGAACAGGCATTACACATGGCTACATCGTTACCTTCTAAGTTTAACTGTGTACAGGAAAGACTATAATGGGAGATACACAACCAAAGGGTTAAAAGGAAAACACGTTCAGTCTATACTCTTCAGGGTCATCAGCAATACAGAGAATATGATTTCCCTCAGGAACTGTTCCAAACAAGGCCTATTAGAAAACTGTTGTTGGGGCAAAATTAATTTGCAATCATTCGAGGTGGCGCACTCCCCTCCAAATTCCCATGTCTTGTTAAACATTACTTCCCATCTGTGCATTATATTAGAGGGGTGATTCTGGCACAGCGCTGTGCAAAACTGCTAGAGCTCATTAAATGGCTTTTTATTCAAGATTGATTCACTTCAGTTTTTTGTGTCCTGTGTGGATAACAATGCATTTGTTTATTGTCCAGAAGAGGACTGCACTGAGGTAAATGTGCAATTTGGCATTTTCTCAGCCCGCCGGCATCTGCGACAAAGTGGCTCATTCCCTGTTGACAAAGACAAGTGAAGGTCAGAGTTTCCAGATGGGCTTTTCTCAAAAAGATTCAGTTGCAGGTTCATCTGATACCTTTTCCATCGAGCCTGCAGGAGACATTTGGCTCTTTGCAAACTGATACAAGAGAACATTTCTAGCTGTACTTTCTGAGCAATAGTTACTATGACAATGCCAATGGTTTCTATGACAATCAGGCGGACTTGAGAGTTAAGGAAATGACTGTTTTGTTATTCAGGCTAAATATAAATGCTAAAAAAGCATACTTAAAGAAACGTATAATAATTCTTGTATGCATCGCATGAACCCATTACTACGTAGAGATCGCTGACGTCCATAATGTTGCAATAATTTGTAAGAGCACATATGTCCCCCGGTCAGCAAGTTCTTACACTGAATTTACATAAGAAAAAAAATGTCTAATTTTCACAAATACAGTAAAACATCTACCAGGTATAAATGAATGAATGAATAAATAAATAGTATTTAATTTAATAAAATATAAATAAAAAGTATTTAATTTAATAAAACATAAATAAAATAAAATAAATTGTACTTAATTTAATAAAATAATAAAATACATAATAAAATAAAAGCTTAAATTTATAGTTTGTCACATTTTAAAATGTGTGAACTATTCCTTTGTGTGTCTGCACTCATATATATATATATATATATATATATATATATATATAAGTAAATTATTTAAATAAAATAAAATAAAACATTTTACAAGACAATGTTATTTCAGTTATTCTGCTTAAATGTTCAAGAGTAGATTCATGTGATCATTGTGTTACTTGCTCTTTCTTTTTATTAAATGTGAAATTAGTTTCTATGTTTTCTTCAGTGTTTGCTACAAGTGTCCCAAAAATACCAATACTGACTATAGAAAGATTGCCGCTATTAATTCAAAAATAGCACTGCAACTCGTGCCATCTCAGGTGAATGATGTGTGTATAGTAAAATAACTGATTTGTGCATGGCAGGGCCTTGAGTACCTTCCCTGAGAGAGAACACACTGCAGCAAGAATACAGCCATAGTAAAAGACACTTCCAGTGCACTGCACCGCACCTACGTCGAGCCAAATATACAACGCATACATCAAACCATAGAAGCCTGGCCATGAAAGATTCAGCAGGATAACATTCTGTCACGTGGACCCCGTCATTCATTATCCATGGGGTTAACAAGATTCTAGTTAGTTTGTGGATTCAGCTGGTGATATTCACAGCTTGAGCACGGAGATGGCAAACTGTCCATTGGGGAAGCGTTGGAACTGTAATGAGGTCTATGTTCAAATATTTGGAGGATGACGGATTAACTGTTAGTGAGGGGTAGGATGAAGGTCTCACGACAGGAAAAGCATCAGAGAGGTTTGTGGTTTGGGATTATGATGCATTGTGGGTAATAATGTGGATGACAATGGTAATTTTTTAAATTTTAGGTTCAATCCATGTGGATTTGACAATGCAGCAAACCTGCAGTACATTAAAAACAAGTGTAAAAAGTAAAGGTGTTCAACACTATATTCAACAATGGGTAGTTCACATGTGATGAAATGTGACATGCTATGCTTCATCTAAAACCTTTTGCTTTTATAATTATGCATGCTGTTTTTATGACTTCATATTAATGGAGGTCATACATTATATCATACATATAAATATGTATATATATTGACAATAAGTTGAATATCAAATGAATATAAAAATGTATATAAATAAAATATTAAAATATATCTGAACCTAAAATTTTACACATCAACTACCCATATATTAAAAAATCCCATGCAAAACCAGTTACATTTATTTAAATTACCCCTGGATTTCTCTTACAGAGAAAAGTTGACCCTGTCTTCCTCTTCTTTGTCCATGAACAGCATATTCTTGACATTATTCATAAAATTCCCTTTACATAACATTCCAAGATGGCAGGATAAAAAGCAAAAGGTGCCGAAAAAAAAGTCTGAAAGGAAGATCAGAACAAATAAACAAAATAATAGGAAGGCTGCTGTGAAGGAGCTGATGTGATATCTCTCCCTCTCATCATATTTTATAGCTCATTATCGCAGACGTGGCACAGCATGAGAAATGACAGGCTCTTCAAACGGCCCTCGTATCACACTCTTCCTCAAAATGGAAGAAAATGTCACCAAAAACTGCAAGATTGTGGAAGGTTAGGTGTGTGTGTGCAGCTATCAGGGACAGGAGCTATAACTAAAGCCTAGTACATCTCAGTATTCATCATACATCTGATCATTAAGGCCCTGACTTATTATCCTACCCATCCAAAATAATAAGACTGTTCACAAGTCTTTTTGAACAAGCTGAATAAATGATTTAATGATTCATCTGTGAACAAATCAGCATTTTTGAATGAATCATTTGAATGAATCAATGAATCACTCAATAAAACAGTCACTTGTTACCACCTTTTAGACAATTTAGCAATTCAGCAACAATTAAACTGCTTATAATCAAATATACAGATTGGTCTTCCTGAGTCTAAATGAGGTTAATCATATTTGCTGATCATTTGAAATCTGTCCTGATAATATTCACGCTTGTTACTCATTCAGATCAATTATTAAGTGTCTTGTTCTCATGGAATCTCTGAAACGTACCGGCACTGACTGGGATATCTTTATCTTGCGTTACATTGTTTCTTTTGAATCACAGAGCTGCATGGCTTCCCTAAATATTATATATGTATCTAGGCTATGAGCAGTCGATTCCTTTGGTATTGGATCTTTTCTAACACTGCAGGTTTAGACTTGAATCTGGGGCATGAAGTACTCGGGGTTCATTTTTCTCAAAGCACACCCTAAAATAAGCGCTGAGGGGTAATATTTTGAAACAGAGAAGTTGCTGTAGTCTGTAGTTTGTTTCAACAGGTCAAACCATCTTAACAGTCATCTTCTGTTGAGATTTATTATGGCTCGAGCACCGATGGCGCGAGGACCCTATTGGAATTGCTGTTTCTTCTTCTTCTTCAAAATGAATCAATTTAATGGAACTTTGAACTAGTCCCAGAAGTGGAGAAAATGTACATCTGATATGGGTTTCAGAAGTGAGTGTGGCAAAATTGCTCAATAGCGCCGCCTATAAAATTTCAACAAAGTACCCCTTGAGCTATGTTTCACATACATGTACAAAATATGGTAGACACATGTAACACACCAATACCTAAAAAAAAAAAAAGTCTTGTGGTACGAAGTCTGAAACTCAACAGGAAATCTGTTATTTTGAATTTTCTCTGCAAGTTTTGTGCCGTTTTTGCCATTTTCAGGCATTGTATTAAACAAACTCCCCCTAGAGATTTAAATAGATCAACACCAAATTTGGTCAGTGTAATCTGAATTATAAACTCAACCCTTTGTGATGTTAAATTGCGAAGACCCCGAGTTTTCGTTAAAGGGCGTGTCCGTGGCGGCCTGACAAAGTTTGATGTTTCAAAATGGAAAAGGAAGTTGTTGTAACTCAGCCATACAATGTCCGATCTGCCTCAAACGTCACACGTTCAATAAGAGTCCTGGCCTGAACACATCTACAGGCCAATATTCTGATATAATCATAGCGCTACCTGCTGGCAACAGGAAATGACTTGTTTTACACTAACTTAAACATGCAGTGTCCAATCTGCACTAGACTTGACATGTTTGGTTAAAGTCCAGGCCTGAAGGCATCTAAAGGCCAAAATACAGTTATAATCATAGCGCCACAGGTTGGCAACAGAATATGTCATGTTTTATACTAACTCAAACATACCATGTTCAATCTGCATCAAACTTCATATGTTTGATCAAAGTCCTGGCTTGAAGACATCTACATGCCAGTATCCAGTTATAGTCATAGCGCCACCAGCTGGCAGCAGGAACTTTGGCACATATAAATGACTTTGACATATTCCTCACCACTTTAAAAACAAATTGCCCACAATTCACTGTTTCCCTAAAGCCACCGGATGGCGGTGTGCCCGAGTTTGAGGGTCCTTTCAACGCAGCTTTAATTTTGAAATGTTATGTTTGGGGGTCCAGGGCCCCAAAGATTTATATGCAAAAATAAAAAGTCTTGATAAATACAAATATAAAAATAAATAAAACTACTCAAGTAGTTTAGTTAATCAGCCAACTAAACCAGATTGGACCAGCTAACGGCCAGTCAGAATCTAGTTTTACCTGGATAATTTCCTCAGGGATTTAGCACCATGCTGTATGTTGTGACAGTGATTTGATGTGGAATAATAATAATGTTGTATTTTCATAGATAAGTATAAAAACTTGACAAACACCCACTGACAACAAAACCGCAGTCAAAATCCCATGTGGTTACCACAAATATCACATCTTTCAAAGCCACCGTGACCACAGCTCTCATGACAGTGACATCTTCATTATCAGAGATGCTATTTATAACCCAGCTAAATATTATCTAATTTAGCTCTCTCTGAAAGCGCTGATAGACTCAAACTTGTGAATTAAGCTGAGAGAGGTACAGTATGGCCACTCCAAACACCAGCAGCCTGCTGTTAACTCATCATGATCTGACCATGAGGCTCCCATGTTGCCCCAGGCATCTGCCTTAAAAGCTTAATATAAAATATGAATCACAGCTCCAGGAAGACAGATTCAAACATCATTTTCATTCATTTTCATGGCTCCTAAAACCTGCTAGTCTCCAACCAGGAACTGTTTACGTCAGAGGCCTGTCTGCACCAAATGAAGTTTACAGAACAACAACATCTCTGGCAGGACTAATGCAAATCATGCTACAGTCAGTTTCTGTCAGCTGTCTGTTCAAAATAAAACACATATATTTAAATAATATAGAATGTAATTATTTAAATGACCTCAATACAATTTTTTAAATTATATGAAATACAAATATTTAAATTTTTGTAAAATTTCCGATATTTGAATGATTTAAATTCAAATACTTATGTTACATAAAATTAAAATGATTAAAATTATATAAATATTTAAATGAAATACAATTATTTAAATTATCTATAAATATATTTTTTTAATAATATGGAATGCAATTACTTAAATGCAAATATACAAAAATACAAATATTTAAATGATTTAACATTCAGATATTTGAATGGTTTAAAATGCACACTTAAGCTGTATAACATTTAAATGATTTAAATTGTGTAATATTTAAATTAAATTAAATACAATTATTCAAATGATCTATACACATTATATGTAATATAATTATTTAAATGACCAAAATACAAAAACACAATTACGTAAATGACCAAAAATTCACACATTTAAATGATCTAGAATGCAAATATTTAAGTTATATAAAATAAAATAATTTAAATGATCTAAATAATCTATTTAAACTGATTCACAAATGCACATTTAAATGATAAAATACAAATATTTAAGTTAAAAATTAATTAAATTAAATTATTGAATTATTTAAATGAAATAGAATTGTTTCATTGATTTAAAATACACCTATACATTATATAAAAGAAAACTATTTACAACTATATGTGTGAATTAAAATGTTGCTTTAATTTTTTTTTATTATATACATTACAACAGGTCTTGATGGCATAAAGATGCTGAATTAATTTACTTTGGTAAGAGAAAAAGATTTGTGAAGGAATCATTCTGGTTTTGTGAACCACATCAACTGATTCGTTGAAAAGAGCTGACTCAACAGAACAATTTGTTCTTGAATTAAACTATATATCTAAAGCGTGAAGGAGATTTAAGGTGGATGTGTAGATTTTTAGTAACTATAACTTAAATTTACTGAAGAAATATGAATCTTATGAACTGCTTTTATGGTATTTATCTTTTTGACTCCCTAGTCACTGCAAGGAAAAAAGATCAATACAGAAAAAAGACAAATAGTTTTGGAAAGACGTGAAGTTGATTAAATGATGATGGTATTTTCATTTTGGTAGAAATTTGGTAGAACTTTAAAAGATGAAGAATCTGTCAATGTCTATAGTGGTTAAGACCCTCGAAACAAGACCTGAATGACTACAAATCAGTAGATGATCTTCATTATCACTGCCCTTTATCTCTGTTATTTTCCCCTCACACATAAAATCTGAGAGAGAATCAGTTTGTGAGATCAGTAGTCGTCATGACAGATGAGAGCTGCAATTTAATCCTGCTTAATACTGCAGAAATTGTATTCTGTCCACTGGCCACGGATGGCTTTAGATTACTCTCTTTCTCTCTCTGAGCGGGAGTGCATAGATGACATGAGAGAAGGATTTATCTGTTCCGTGTCTCTCCGTTGTCTCATTGCATTTTGTTATTGTCGTAGACAGCTGATAGCAGCTAGCATCTCTCACCAGTGATAAAATCTGGCATGGAGACTTTCTTTGCTCACTTGGAGGAGGAAATGACAGTCTGCCTCTACGAAACAAAGCCAGTCCTGTTTGCTTTGTTTAACAGACTGCTTTTATGAGCCACTCACATAGACAATGAGATCAATAGAAATCTAAATGGAACCTATTTGCTCTCTTAATGCACGCTCCTGATCTTATGGTAAACTATTCATTGGTAATTATTGCAGAAAAGTTATAGTTTAGCTTTGTAATTTTTCAAAATATAATAACTTATTTAGCTGAAAAAAGCCTTTTACTTTACTGAATATAATAACCCCCAATCCATTTAAAAAATAATATAATGAAAAATAATAAATATAATATAGTATAATATAAATCTGCTATTAAAGTATATATTTTTTTCTTTTTAATTGTATTATTTTTATATTACAAAAATATGTATTTATTTATTAAACCGTTGTCTAAAATGTAAACATAAAAATAACTAAAGATAAATAATAATAATAAAAAAATAATTACCTTATGAGAAAAACAATATTTACTCAAAATAACAGAATTTAACCCCTCCCCAATTACAAATAATATTAGGCATAATAAAAATAATACATTAATAAAATAAATTAAACTGATATATAATATAATATAATAATCAGTTGTTTAATGTATCTGTTTTCTTTTTATTTAATGAATTTAAATAGTTAATTAATTTAATGCTTTAATTAAATAATATTAATTAAACATTAATAAAAAAATATTTTATATTACATATTAATATTTTTGTATTTATTTTTAAAACCTTTGTCTAAAATTTAAATGTTAAAATGAAGGGAAAAATGTAATGATTTATTATGGGAATAATGTCTCATTTGTCATATACATCCATAACTTTGGGGAAAAGCTTTCATCCTGGATAACAGCAGCTGCATACACAGCACAGTGCATGTTGATGTATGTTTCTACACATGTGTTACATAACCGCTGCTTTCTGAGTTCACGTATATGCACCTATTTTCCTGCTCCCGTGTGCATTTTCTCTCCCTTTAATCATGTGCTGTAATGAACATTAATGCACGTAAAACAATGAGCTTCATGAAGAAAGATATTCACATAATTCAAAAATATTATACGGTGTCTATGTAATATGCATAAAACAGTCAATCTGACATTTTAATTGCAGGTGTGAGGGTTCATTTTTAAATTCAGTAATTAATTTCAGACACCTGCTGGAGAACCAAATGAAGATGCTTGACTGGGATTTGCTTCTCAGGTGCGCCATGGTCTGTTAACCCGCACCAGGATGCCAGCGCTCTGAACGCTCTTTGTTTGCACGTGTTTGCACGTGTTTACGAATAGATTAAATGAAACGGGACAAAGTTAATCTTGACAAACTATATATCATTCTGAAGGTCTACGCCTCAAGCATCGATGACTGTCGCTGTATTTGTATGATTATCATCTGTATGGACGCACATCAGCATGTGATTACTGACTGTATGACCATGTTTGCCAATATCAGTTTATGTCTGGCAATCATAGTATGTACTTGAATATGTGAGAAGAATCTCGCTGCAGCCTACAAGATCCAGGGGGCGTGGTTAGATCCAGATCCAACTCCTCCCACCTGCCTATCCCTAAACCTACCCATCTCCACCCCCTAGATGTGGATCCAACCACGCCCCCTGGATGTTGTGGACTGCAGTGAGCCCTATTTGGAATATGTACTACATACAAAGCTATTTTTTTTATTATTATTACTCAAATTATTCTTATTGTATTTTTTAGTGCTCAAATAAATCACTTATATGATGTCTAAAATTCTGTCTATTATTTTATAATTGAAAAATGACTATAATGTATAATGACTAAAATAGTTTGTATAATTCTGTAATACATTTGGTGGTTATTTTTTCTCAAACGGGGGGGGGGGGGGGGGGGGGGGGGGACTAGAAATATTCTCAGAAAAATGATTGCAGGAATCTCATTTTTCATGGTATCTTCTTCAAATTTGAAATAAACTCATGAGACATATGACTTTCAACCCATTACTTTTTCCAATGATACCTAAATTGTGTCACATTATTGTCAGGAACTGTTACTTTTTTAATTTAGGTAGGTCATTTTCAGCTGTGAGGCCCAAAATCAATATACTGTAGTCACTTCAGATAAGTCCCAATTTTATATATGTACGGGGTCAAAGACCATCACCCATGGTGGTATGGATGTAAGAGCACATAGTAAATGGTTCAAAATAGCTTTGAAACTTTGAAAGATCTATATTGGCATCATGCAACAAAGGGTTAAATCTAATATTTACAATGAAAGTAATTAAATGAACTACATGATCGTGCATTTTCAAATCTACAGTATCTTCCATTTTTAATCTTGCGATAGCCACACATTCGATAACACCCTTTTAATACTATCACGCACACACACAGACAGATCGGGAGGGATAAATACAATCTGAGAGGTCCATTAAGCTGAAGAGGTGACGTGCGTCTCACCCACGTCTATTTCTGAGCTCGGAGGTGCATGTATTACTATTACAAATTCCAGGTTATTGATTGATTCCCGTGCTTTGCAATTCAGCAGCGCACACATAAAACATGCTGGGTGAAGAGTTATCAAGATCTCCAATAGCTGACAAGACTCCATTTGTAGCATAGCGCGTGTTAACTGAAACGACTTGTGTTTATGCACTTTCAGCACTGCAGTGTTAACTCTAGATTAATTTTCAAAGTGTAGATGATGAGATTTAGTGCAGATAAGCAGGTGTGAATCGCCCATTGTATTGTGGATAGCATCATATCGCTAATGGCAACCAGAGGTCTGTATCAGTGGGACCCATTAGGAACACGCTCAGTCTTATTGATTTCCTTGACATGATCGGGGTCACAAATTGTCCTCATATCCATTAACCAAATGATACCCTTTGCAAGGCCTAAATTATCTTTAAATGATAGGTGAATGAGGGTGAGTCTATAGATAATATAAGGTATTTTATCATCTCTGATTACAGCTGTATACTTTTATTTAAGGTGCGCTTGGACCCCAAAACTAGCATTGTGTTTAAAAATACATTAAGAAATAAGTGAACGAGTGGCCAGAAAAGCTTTAATGAAATATAATTTCATGGCAACTGGCAATAAACACAAGATTAAGCAAGTTCTTTCTGTCAGACCAGAAATCTAAATACTCCGCCCTCTTCATCTCTCACTGGCCAAACAAACAGCTGACCCCGCCCCACATTCCTGTTATTGGTTGACCCTGTTGCTATAAATCCTGCTGCTCAAACAAATAAAGCAATGTTTTGAAAATGCCAGTTTTTGAAGACATCAAACTACGAACTGCTTGTAGCCCAACTCGATTTAATGAGAAAATGTGAACGTTTTACGTTTTGTCAAACTGGTGTCAAATTTGTTTGAATTTGTAGAAGTCGTACAGAAAGAGAGCTTTTTTTTTAGCATGAAAGTTTATCACTAAACCTAATCCTTAGTGGAGGGCAAGAAGATCATACAAAAACACAAACAAAATTGTACGAATTCTTACAAATTCATCAAAACATAAAATAGCTATGAATTACCATGAGAGTGTGATGTATAGTCATAGATATTAAACTAGGATACAAGAACTTTTATAATGCTTCCTGTTTCTGAATTACACATGATTTAATAGAAAGTATTATCATAATATAATCAGAAATTGATCGGATGTTAAAAAGTGGGCAAAATGGAGTCAGACTGACTGTAGGTTTGCTAAAAATGGCTCTATGCAGCTGCTCTATGCAGCTCAAAACAACTCTATGCAGTTGTAATGATTAATAAATTATTAAGACAAGTCGCAATATGTCACAATAAGACCAGGAATGCACATTAAGAAAGCCAAATTTGATTTCATATTGACTTAAACATCTAAAAAAGGAAACACATCACCTTTAAAGTGACACACTACCCAATCACCCCAACCCTCTTTTGCCATTAAACAACTACTGTCAGGATTTACTAAAGACACACAGTGAAAAATTAGCGACGAAAAGGCATGGACACAATCATTTTTTTGCAGCTGACCTTATTGCATATGTATAGGAGTTTCCCTCTCAGACGCAAAATTTATGGGAGGAGAGTACTGTTTGCTTGTTTGCGAACTTATGCTAATTTGTGCAGCTCTTGTTGGTCATTATGGAAATGAGATGTTGCATCTTCTTGCACATAGTCAGTAGAAGTTTTCACTCCCATCTGCGCTTTGTTGAAATTGTGCTCCAATGTGCACCATAACACATGCCTAAGATAAAACATGATGGCTCAACCACTTCAAATTAATTTTAAAACCATCAATGTCCATAAAATATTTGTGTCCGAATGTATAATTATTCAATTAAAAAGCAGCACAAAGGGAGTAAGTCACAGAGGCTCAGGTTGAAAATCTGCCATGTTGATCTATTAGGGAGAACCCTGCCGCAAGCGGAGCTCTAGTGAAATATTAAAGAGTCTGCAGACATTCATGCACTTGCTAAATTCAGCAACATTTCCTTTTATGGCTGACTATTAATACACACACACACACACACACATATATATATATATATATATATATATATATATATATATATATATATATATATATATATATATATATATATATATATAATTTTTTTTTTTTTACTAATTCTGCTTGTTATTCAAAGAAAGCTCCTTACTGACAAGGAAAGTGAGTATTTGTGATGCTTAGCAAGATGTATTAGCGCTTCATTGTGGTGATGTTGACTGTAACACCTGTCATGCCCTTGACCGATAAACAGATAAAAAAATTTTAATCCTCATGGTTTCAGGAAGCTGGTTCAAACAAAAGAGAGGAAGAGTGAGAGAAAAACAGAGCTCTTTTTGCAATACATTAAAGTGTGAGTTTCAGGGACGTTCTGCTCCAGCATTTTTTTCTGCTCCCTCTTGAGATTCACTGTCCAGAAAAAAGCTTCTCTCGCAAACATAAAACACAAGCCAACTGTAGGACTGCAAAATTGGCATTACATTAACTGCCAATGCTAGGTTGAAAAAAGAGCTCTTTTGCACAAGCTAACATTTAATTTGTCCATGTAGCTTAGTTACAGATGACTAAAACATGAGCAGTAGATAAAGACAGATGAAACGTTAGTTGTGAAATTGAATATGAAGTCCCAGTTTAGACAGACAGTACAAACTGGAACAAACTGTACGTATAGTTTCTTTTTAACCTAATTCTTTGTATAACAAGATCTCAGTGCTAAATGCTATTAGATTTCACATCTTTGCTTTATATTTGGATCATTGTAGAAAAAGAAGGTGGATTTAAATATATTATACTCAGAAATTGCTAGTAAATTTCACAATTAATTACAAAGAAATGGCAGGTAAAACTTGTACTAAATGTGAAATTTTGAAGTGTGTGTACATGTATATATTTCTGTTATGACAATTTTTGGAGGGATTGGCATGGTAATGTACATGACAATGTTAATGTATTTGGTCCTGGCGGAATAGATCTGCTATGCTGCTGCTGCTGCGGCTGCTGCGGCAGAGCAAGTACCAAGACTTGCTACTGCCGATGCATCCACAACATGCTGCTGTGAGCATGTAGGAAATACTGCTGCTGTACATATAACACATATGAATAACCCCCATATAGCATACATGAATCACCTCGTAGCAGATCTATACAGGTGGAGCTAGGGAAGGTGGAGGTGGTTTCTGAAGTGTGCTGTGAACTGCCACAGCAAACAAAAGCCAGGTATTTGAATATTGAACAGTGAGCTCATTGGCTACTGATACAGGAGAAAACCAATTAGCTGTGCCATGTGATAATGATGTTGTTAGGTCAAACTGAGTTGGACCTATCGGACTGCGCCATCTAGAATTTCATGTCAGAACTCTGTATATATATATATATATATATATATATATATATATATATATATATATATATATATATATATATATATATGAAGAGTTAATTTGCAAAAAAAGATAACTCCGTTTTTAACAATTCTCAGAAATCATGTTTTTTCGTTGTGCATTCCAATTAATCTCAATCAATCTGCAGTTGGGCTATTTTGACTAGGTTAAAAAATAACTAAAAAAAAACAGCTAACTAACACAATAAAACATAAAGAGTTATCTGTTTTTGCAAATAAACTCTTCATATATATATATATATATATATATATATATATATATATATATTCACCTATCTGTAATAACTTTTCTAGTGTACATCTATGGACGGAATCTAATTTTGTGAATTTGGATAAGTATGAATGCATTTTTTCATCGAAATTATTCAAAATATAGCAAAATGTTGCTTTTTACTTGTAATAGTGACACAAGGTAAAGTTTTATTGACCTACTGACCCGTTGGACATAAGCTCCATCTTTTCTAACTTATGTTTGTAGAGGAAATCATTTTTTTTTTTCTTGAAAATGATTTAGAATGCAGAAAATGTTGTTGCTTTTTGCTTATAATAGTGATATAAGGTAAAGTAAGCAACAGGAACCCAACAGGGTCGGAGCTTAGCTGAGATTAAATTCCATGGAGTGGATTCAAACATAGTCGAGAATGAGTTCAGACTCCTCATATTTTTAAACACAGACAAAATATTCATTAAAAGCAATGTTTTTTTTTTAGTCATTCCAAATGAGCAGATTCCATGTGGGCCTGGATATATCCATTTATCCGTTTGGGAATTGTGTGCTATTTTGAAAAATCTTAGCATTTGCCAACCCTTCTTTGGAGATTTAGACTTGTATCTGACTGTGGAAAATTTAACACTATACAGCAAAAATTGGTCCGAATTTGATGCAGTTTTTGAGTTTCGTTTCTGCTAACTCAAAGCAGTCTTCAAGATTTGTTTGTTCCCTGCATTCCCTTGCCGTGAGGCGCCTCTAATAAGTCATATTTTTATAACACGTTTTCTGCCTTTGATCACCAGGAATACACACAGGAACAGTGTGAAAGCCACAGAAGACAGCTAATGATCTAACGATATCTGGGAGAGTGAGTTGGAAACGTTTTTTTTCCTAGGTTTGCTTTACAGGTTAAGTTACTATAATAGGTTCACCTGCAGTTGCATACAGTAGAGTAGCATTTACTACACAAATAGCTTCATCATGAGCGATTAATGAACAGTTTTTGTATCTGAAAAAGACTATAATTTCTGGTTCTTCTGGTGCCCACGAGACATTTAGAAAATATAAATAATGCATATGTTTTTATCCATTGCAAGGAGATCCCCCACCCTTGGGTACACAACTAGCATGCACACAATTTATAAATACACAACTTGCATTCGCCCACACATTTCTGAACACATGCTGGAGTGCACTGAAAGTGATAAACATCAATTTTATAGTTTAATCAGTTCACACTCTTGCATCATTGCACATTCTCATTTTCATAAACTTAATGATGCTTTTCATGTCAAAAAGAGAAGGCCAACAGATTTCTCCTCTATTCTGTGAGTCTGAACCTAAATACTCAAAAAAACGAAATTAGCAAAAGCAAGTTTCGTAATTCTTCCAGCAAAACTTCTCTTTGCAATTGATGAATGTTCTACTTTTCGAATGTGGCGACGATCGTGCACTTTATCATATTAGATTACTGTATCACTTAGTCGCTGCGGGAGAAATATTTTCACTGTGTATTGATTATGTAACTGCTTCCAAAATCTACTCAGCAGATGCTCATTGATTCATTCTATAAACAGAGGCATCATCTAAACGCCTCAATGTCTTCGGTTACAGTTTATTTTTAAAGAAAAACTCCCTTTAGCTGAGTTTTCTGTGCACTGAAATCTTCAAACATGGTTCTTCCCTTTAATATTTCATAAAGTTTTACTCTGCAGAGAGCCTTAATGTTCACTGCAACCTCTAGTATGGACTTTCAAGACAAAAAAGCAGAAGAAACCATTTTATTCACTATATCTCTATATCTAGCACACAAAACACATAAACAAACAATCAACTTTCTTACCGTCAAATTATGCTGACTTTGCACCAAAATAGTCCCTCTATTTTTAAAAATGTAAAAATTTACAATCCCCCAAAAAGCTGAGTATCCGGTAATAACGGCCTGCGTTCAAACATGAGAGAGAGGGATCATCCAGACAGCCAGCAGAGATGCTGAACAGGAAGATTAGGATTCAAGCGCTCCTACTTGCACTCTCCCTCCCTTCTCCCCATCCGTTCAATTTAGGAGGAGCACCCTGAACACGCCCAAGCAACTCACAATGGTAGCGTCCATCCCTACCTCTGCTCCTCGCTCACTCCCACATGTGCCAAAGCTGGCGGGAGGGAGCAGCTACTGTTTCTGATAGAAAGAGAGAGAGAGAGATGAAGGGTGAGATACTGTAGAGAAAACAAGAATGCACATCAGGGAGGAGGAATTGGGCTTGGCAGATGGATAGCTACTGATGGGAGGGGGAGGGTGTCTGCTTTATAAATGACGGATGTATTTGGTTAAGTGGACTGGGATGAATATGCAAAACACATTACAATAGCTAACCTGAGCACTTCACTATCTATCTATCTATCTATCTATCTATCTATCTATCTATCTATCTATCTATCTATCTATCTATCTATCTATCTATCTATCTATCTATCTATCTATCTATCTATCTATCTATCTATCTATCTATCATCTGTCTGCATGTCCGTCCGTCTGTCCATCCATCCATCCATCCGTCCGTCCGTCCGTCCGTCCGTCTACCTACCTACCTACCTACCTACCTACCTACCTACCTACCTACCCATCTATCTATCTATCTATCTATCTATCTATCTATCTATCTATCTATCTATCTATCTATCTATCTATCTATCTATCTATCTATCTATCTATCTATCTATCAGTATCTGTCTATTTGTCTGTCTATCTATCATCTGTTGTCCAGTCTGTCTGTCTATCTATTTATCTATCGTACATTCAGCTCATAAAAGAAAAAAGAAAACATCTCTATTTTTACCGACTGCAGTGCTTTCACCTGGCAAGGTGTGTGTGTCTGCCAAAGTGCTTCAGGGTTTGCCATATGGAAGTGCTGCATAGTCTGTACTTAAGAACAATTAATTGCCTAGAGTCTGATGCAAAAACCTCCAACAACTCAGATGTGAATAAAGTAGACGCCATAAACACTGTTGTTGTTTCACCTACCCGACTTGCACTGGTTGTGTTTAGTAAAGCATTTAAACAGTTTGAGTCATTAGTGTTGACAGGCATATGTGACTTTTTGTTCTGAATCATGCTCATATGGATAATCAACCATGTTCTTGCTGTATTTCTGCACCAACCTACTGCATAATATATTTGGAACCTGCTATGATGAATACAGTCATGCAGCATTTATATGGTACAGAGGGAGAGACTTTCTGCCTGATCAAATATAGAGCTCCAGCAATTGCAGTGTGATTCGAATGCTTCTTCCATGTGTTCCTACCCCTGCACTGCCCTCTGGTCCAGCCCCTGTCATCAGGCCTGGTTGGTTTGACCTGCTGCTGGGGCGTCATTATAAAAAGTGGATGTCCCGCACAGGAAAGAGAAAAGCTCACTAATCCCACACCACATAATTCTGCTAGCAAGAGGATTAGGGTCAGACATTGGGCACAGCCCATGACCAGATTTAAATCATTCACCCTTGCCCACCCCTCATCTGCCATCATCATCATCTTCATCATCACCATCATCATCATCATAATCACTGCCCTGTACTATGGAATTAACCAAAACAAGGGACTTTCAGAGGTTGGGAACACACACTATATATTGGTCTATCGAGTGATTCTGTTTTTTCTGAGCCGAAGCCTTGGGCATTTCTGCTTGGGTGGAATTGAACGGTTTCTCCATCCATGTGAGGAAGACAGGAACATCGCAGGTTGAGATGCCTCTTGAGACATCTTTGGCAAAGTGAGAGTATTAAACAATCTTCACTTCAAATAAAGGATGAAAAAAAGAAAAGAAAAGAAAAGGTCACACTTTACAATAAGGTTCCATTAACGTTAGTTTCTATTCCACAGATAAACAAAAGAATCAATCAATCAAATAAATTATATTTTTATTGAATTAAATATTTAAATATAAAAGTATTTTCAGAACTATAGAATTTATAATGTAGAAAAAAAACGATATTCATTTTGAGATTTGATAAACATTAAAATTTTTGAAACTGGACTGATTTGGACTGATACAATAAGTTTAAAAATCTATAATACTGCCAGATAACTTGTATGATAGCAATATATTGTGCAACCCTTTACTAACTCAGTAACATATAAGCAAAATGCCATAATGAATCTATAAACACTTAATATCCATTCTAAGACCCAAAGCAAAGCAAATTTTCCTCGCAGCACCACAGAATTATTACTTGGTGCAAACATTTATTTTTTGAGACAGCTACTTAGAGGAAACTCTCAGACAGA
Source organism: Barbus barbus (assembly GCF_936440315.1). NCBI lineage: Eukaryota > Metazoa > Chordata > Actinopteri > Cypriniformes > Cyprinidae > Barbus > Barbus barbus. The sequence continues at coordinate 15,455,662 of NC_136728.1, read as the reverse complement.
CTCTGTATAGTGCAGAATCATTGTGCTTATATTTCCACACTGCTTAAGTATTCTTCTGGCTCGCAAACAACATTGACTGAATGCAGTATATTCTGCAAAGCATTGGCTTGCGTTTAACTAGGATTAGATTTTTGGGACGTGCAAATCAGTCTACGGCACTTAGTTTCCCTAGTGAATCAATAAACGTGAAACCTCAGATGCTGATTACAACTTCCATCAGCTCTGCCTTAGAAAGCCAGTGATTGGCTGATGCCCACATCACTCAAATTAGAGTTTCTCCCTCTCTGAGTAAAAACTGGGATTTCTGTAGTTGATATTTGATGGCTGGACGTTTGGTAACCCTCATCAACAGATTAGTAGACAAGCCTTTACATTAATCAAACAGGACCAGTTGTCAGTGAACTCTGGAGTAGATCATTATTAAAGTCTAAAAAGGACTAGGAAGAGACCCCCCCAGTCCCCCATGAGATATAAATCAGAATGGGACTAGCAGTAAGCGCTTTGTCGAAACTCTCATCTGCTCTGGACGATCCACCAATAAAAACTGGTGATATATTGTACAAGTGAAAACATGGTTCTGAGATTCACTGCAGCGAGGGACCTCAGAGCATTTAGTCATTACAATTTCTTAATAGAACAATTCATTATGAAGTCAAACACATAAAGTGATGTAGATTAGATTGGGTCTTCAGCCACAGATTTTTATATGATTCTTTTCTTTATTTAAAGAAGTCATGTGGCTTTAAAATTAGTAATGTGGCTGAATAATGGGAAGGAAATATAATCGCAAATATAGGACAACATATCAAATGTTGCTCTCATAATTCTGTATCGACGGATTCATAGCCTGTCATCAAATTTCTGCCGACAATTACTTCCCAGAGCTGTCAGACACATTTTTTTCTGATGTCTCCATGAAATCAGAGCTGGGTTTTTTGGGGTTTTTTTGTAAATTTTTTATTCAAGTGTACACCTAAAGTTGGCAAAATGTAATTTAAGCACATATGCAAATGTAAAATTTACAGTGTTTACTTGTAATGTCTCAAAATAAAATGTGTTTAAAAGATTGAGGTTGACATCACCATAAGAAACAGGTATCCTCTGCCTCTGATGTCATCTGCTTTTGAATTGTTACAGGGAGCCAAGGTCTTTACTAAGTTAGACCTCCGTAATGCCTACCATTTGGTCCGTATTCGTGAGGGGGATGAGTGGAAGACAGCCTTCAATACCCCTACGGGACACTTTGAATACCGGGTCTTACCCTTCAGGCTTACTAATGCCCCAGCTGTCTTCCAGGCCCTGATCAATGACGTGTTGAGAGACATGGTAAACAGATTTGTCTTTGTGTATCTCGATGATATCCTCATCTTCTCTCCCTCCTTACAGGTACACACTCAACATGTACGTCAGGTGCTATAACGGCTGCTCGAGAACCAGCTTTATGCCAAGGCGGAGAAGTGTGTGTTCCACGCCAAGTCAGTTTCGTTCTTGGGGCATATTATTTCAGCGGAGGGGATCAAAGCTGATCCCGCTAAGGTAAGGGCCGTAGCCGAGTGGCCAACCCCTGACTCTCGAAAGGCGCTGCATCGGTTCTTGGGGTTCGCCAACTTCTATAGGCGATTCATCCGGAACTTTAGCCTGGTTGCTGCACCCTTAACGGCACTCACCTCACCCAAGCTACCGTTCAGGTGGAATTCTCAGGCTCAGGAGGCCTTTGATGTTCTTAAGTCCCGTTTCATCTCTGCTCCTGTTCTTTGTCTTCCAGATCCTGAACGGCAATTTATTGTTGAGGTAGATGCCTCTGAGGTCGGGGTAGGCGCGGTTCTGTCCCAACGGTCCCCTAGAGATGAGAAAGTGCACCCCTGTGCCTTTTTCTCTCACTGCCTGAGCCCTGCAGAATGAAATTATGACATGGTTAACAGGGAGCTGCTGGCAGTCAGGCTAGCTCTGGGGGAGTGGCGCCATTGGTTGGAGGAAGCAGCGCAGCCCTTCTTGGTCTGGACGGATCACAAGAACTTGGAATATATCCGTTCGGCCAAGAGGTTGAATGCTCGCCAGGCCCGCTGGGCACTCTTATTTGGGCGGTTTAACTTCTCCCTCTCGTATCGGCCGGGTTCCAAGAACACTAAGCCTGACGCCCTTTCTCGTCTGTTCGAGGGTCCTGGGAGGGATGTAGCTCCTGACACCATTCTCCACAAGGGGGTGGTGGTGGGATCCCTTTCTTGGGATGTCGAGCGGTGGGTAAAGAAGGCCGTGCGGGAGGGGGAGGTCCCGAGGAGGTGTCCGGAAGGTCGGTTGTTTGTGCCGGCTGCGGTGCGTCCTGAGGTCCTCCAGTGGGGTCACGAGTCCAGAGTAACCTGTCATCCAGGGGTTCGGAGATCGCTGGCCGCCATCCGTCAGCGATTCTGGTGGCCATCCATGGCCCAGGATGTCAGGCAGTTTGCGTTGGCTTGCTCTATGTGTGCTCAAAATAAGACTTCTAACCAGTCTCCTGTTGGTCTGTTACAACCTTTGCCCATTCCCTCTCGTCCTTGGTCACACCTGGCCCTTGATTTTGTCTCTGGCCTTCCCCCATCGAGAGGCAACACCGTGATTCTGACAGTGGTGGATCGCTTCTCCAAAGCAGCCCATTTTGTTCCCTTGCCCAAACTCCCCTCCGCCAAGGAGACCGCACAGGTGGTGGTGGACCACATCTTCCGGATTCATGGTCTTCCGGTGGATGTGGTCTCTGACAGAGGACCACAATTTGTTTCCCGGTTTTGGAAAGAGTTCTGTAGACAGATCGGGGTCTCGACGAGTCTGTCTTCCGGTTTTCACCCTCAGACCAATGGGCAGTCCGAGTGAGCCAATCAGGATCTCAAGAGAGCTCTCCGCTGCCTGGCATCACATAGTCCAAGTTCCTGGAGTCAGCAGCTACCGTGGGTCGACTATTCCCACAATTCCCTTCCTGTAGCGTCCACAGGTATGTCTCCCTTTCAATGTTCCATGGGTTACCATCCACCTCTTTTCCCTGCTCAGGAAGCTGAAGCTGCGGTCCCGTCTGCCTTAGCCTTCGTCCGTCGGTGTCGTCGCACCTGGAGGAGGGCTAAGGAGATCTTGGCCCGGGCTTCCAGATGGACCAAAGCAGCAGCTGATCGTCACAGGACTCCTGCTCCTCAGTACATGTGTGGTCAGAAAGTATGGCTTTCCACCAAGGACCTGCCTCTCTGGGTGCCTTCTCGGAAGCTGGCACCCAGGTTCATTGGGCCATATCGCATCACCAAAGTTCTGAGTCCGGTGGCAGTGCGGCTCAAGCTTCCTCACATGCTTGGTCGGGTTCACCCTGTCTTTCATGCATCCAGGGTTAAGCCTGTGTTTCATTACCCTCTTCACCCTGTTACTCCCCCCCTCGTATAGTGGATGGTACTCCAGTGGATGATACTTACGTTAGACGCCGTGGTCGGGGTTTCCAGTTTCTGGTGGACTGGGAGGGTTATGGTCCAGAGAAGAGGAGTTGGATTCCGGCCTGGAACATTCAGGATCAGACTCTGGTCGAGGACTTCCGTCGGCGATGAGGTGAGCCCCTCCTGGGTGCGCCAGGTGGCGCTCCTGGGGGGTACTGCCATAACTCCAGTCTGATGAGCAGGTTATGGTGTGTCTTTTTGTATGTGTTTTTTGTTGAGATCACGTGAGTTTTGTTTGACTGTTTGCCATGTGCTCGTTGTCTTTGTGGTTCCCCTCCCCATTGTTATCTCATTGACTACTTTAGCTGCCATCACACCTGTGACTAGTTAATCCATCTATTCTCCTTCTACTTAAGTTCCCCTCATGTGTAGTCTGGTGTCTGACCGTTGTGGTGTGAACACGCTACGTTTCGCTCGTGACCTACTTCCGGTTTAGTAGTGTTTTGTCCTGCCGTGTTTTCCTAGGCTCCCACTTCAGTTTAGTGTTTTCCATTTTATTTCTCTTCTGTCCCCTCTCTGCCTCTCGTTCTCCAGTTCTCTGTTCCCCAGTTCCTGTCCCGGCGTTCCCGGAGCTGTGTTTTGTGGCTTCTCCACTCCTGAACCTCTCTGCGCGCTCAACGGGGAACTCTCCACTCTGACGTTGCATCAGCACTGACGCTGGGACTCTGTGCGCTGTTCTCTCCCCACCCTGACGTTGCGTCAGCACTGATGCCGGGACTCTGTGCGCTGTTCTCTCTATGCCTTGCCCTCTCTGCCTCGTAGAGTGACTGGAGGCTTGATTGGATTGATTCCCTCTTCCAGTCTCCATTCTTTGCCCTGATTTACGGCCCCTGGCCTCCTGTCCTGGCTGAGTTTTGTGTTCTGAGACTTTAATAAATATTTGAGTTGAACCTGAAATTGAATCCGTGTTTTTCCCTGACAGGGGATCATCATTTTTTTTTTAATGTTTTTGAAACATGCATTTATTTGATCAAAAATATTAAAACAGTAATGTGAAATATGACTACATATTAAAATCTAAAATGTTTATTTTAAAATATTTTAAAATGTAATTTATTCCTGTGATCAAAGTAGAATTTTCAGCATCATTACTCCAGTCTACAGTGTCACACGGACCTTCAGAAATCGTACTAATATGCTGATTTGCTGCTCAGAAACATTTCTTACCATTATCAATGTTGAAAAGAGTTGTGCTGCTTAATAATTTTGTGGAAACTGTGATACATTTTGCTTTTCCAGATTATTTGATGAACAAAAAGTTCAAAAGAACAGCATTTATTGGAAATATAAATCTTTTCTAATATTCAAAATATCTTTATTTTCAATTTTAATCAAAATAAACAAATAAATACGGTAAACAAACAAATAATATCTTGTTACGGAATATGTGGTTGTAGATAAACGAATGAGGACACAGAAGACGACGAGGCATCAACTCACTATTTCCATTTATTAACGAGTAGACAGGACGATGAAACAAACCAAACAGAGTGCTTATAAAGGAACAGGACAAAGGAGTAAATGAGATAATTAATACAACACAGGTGATGAGAATGATTGATTAACGGATGACTGGAAACTAGAACAGGAAAAACCAAAACAGAACTGAAAGGAAACTAAACCGTGACACTTGTTCACACTTCACAGTGGCATATACAATTTTTTTATTTTTTTTATCAAATAAATGCTACTGAATGAACATATCCCCTCCTCCTATAATATGACTTGTCACATAAGCAAAGCATTTTTGCTAAGCTTTTTTTTTTTTTTTTCAATTATTCATTTATTATAAGCTGTCACTTAAACTGCTCTCTAAAGGTTATTTGCTAACTCAAAATAAAATAGAAAATCCAGTTTCGATATGTCAATATAGACATTTGACTAACCATTTCATAAGGTGTAACTTACATGATATCTTACTATTGACAAATGCTTATACTGCTATCAATATCACCAACAGGGACGTGCACAGGGGGGTTGCTCAGGTTGCCCTGGCAACTGCCCATATGGAAAAAAAAAACAACATTGTACAATGGATGCAGATTTTCACGTAGGCCTAGATTAATAATAATAATAATAATAAAAAAATCGAAAAGCCTCATTCACTTCTATTCGGGCACCGAAAGTGAAAGTCAGTAGGGGAAGGACAAACTCTGTTTACGTGGCTGCTGCAGCGCTGCACGTGACGGGCACCTGAGCTGAGCCTGCATGAGCGGGCGCGAGATTGTCGCGGTTGTCGGGTGAGGCGTCTCATATGGAGCGATTTTTGTGCCGATATTTATCAAACAAATCCAGTGTTTTGCAAATAAACACAATCTGCTTTGCAAAGAAAAACTCAACTTTCAAACAAACGCAAAGTGATTTTCAAATACAAAACTCTATTTGAGAGAAAATGCAGAGGTGTGGACAAATATATGTATTGTGTGTTACAACTGTGAGACTCATTTGCCTTTTTATGAGGAAACTTGGCTTGATTTTCTCACAAATGCGACAGGCTGATTTTCTCACATGTGCAATTGAGCAACTTTCTTTTTCAAAACAGCAGATGGCGCTGTCGGTCAATTTATGCTAGTCTCCCGAGACCTGAAACACCTCTTTACCTTTTCAGACCAATATGAGTGGGGAACAGGTGAGTTTCTGTCTTACTAGATCTATAATTAACCATTTAGATTTAGATTTTCACAAAGTGACCCTACTACAGTGTCAGTGAAATTCACAACAAGTGCTGTAAAGTTGTTAACATGATTGATTAGCTCAAAAATCAGAGGTGAGGAGGCACATAGGGCAGGTAGGCCTAAGTGATGATCACCAAATATGAGATGAGAGGACCATGCTAGAAAGTATAGGGTTAAAGAGCTGCATGCTAAATAATTGTAATCTAAAAAACATAGGCTATTTTAGAGGTCATTTCAAAGATCTTGCCTGAGCAGAACATAATGACTTGATAGGATATTGATAGGGATATTAATGTAGGGATTTTCATGACTCAAGTCATGTTTTTCTGTGTTATTATTAGTAGTAGTTAAGGTGATTGAGTGCTGTATTTCAGTGTTTTACTTCTTTGTGTATATATATTTTAATAAAGACCCTGTTATTCTCAGTCCTTCATATAGCCCGTGAGTTGTTTTTTTTTGGGGGGGGGGGGGGTGCCCTTTTTTCAGGTCAGAGCAACTGCCCCTCAAAATTCCTGTGCACGTCCCTGATCACCAACCCTGTTACTCTTTAAATGCAGAATTTATTGAAAACACAAATAGTACCTGGCAACCCACAGAGAGGCCAGGTGCACCCGGTCTGCATGTGGGGGTGGATTATCTTTTCAAACAACTGAATAGAGGCTGGTTTGCTGAATAAACAAACCAAAGAGGTGATGTCTCGGCCGCCTTTGCTCTCTTGAAGCAAGCAGTAGATAAGTACGTCATTCTGGATGTTCAATTATCATATACTTCAGTGTGCATTCAGCATAGTGAGATAAAATACTTGCTAAGAACTTGATTATACAGTGCACTTTAATTTGCATTTGGCTTCAAATCTGTTTCCATGAATGCTACTTATAGTCAAAACAACATCTCCATACACGCCCACATGACTTTTATTCACAATACAGTCATTATGTTGACCATATGTCCAGTACAGTTTGTCTAAAACTCGGTTTTAGTATTGTTGCAGCTAATGGTTTCCGCTGTTTGTTCACATTCACTATTGGTAATTATAGACATCACTTAGATTTAACCTGCTCAAGTCTGGTAAATTCTACTAATGAGAGATCTGACATTTAGTAAACTCTCAAGACTTGTATCACTTCTGCCTTTGGTGTCTCAGTTGGAGTCCCTTGCAGAAAGGTCAAGCTCATCTCTTTGAGCGATTGCCTGGCCGAGTGACTGTGACTCAGATTGGAAAGGTGTTGATGATGTATGAAACAGATCCGGGCTTACCTGGTTCACGTCTGGACTGACTTGGGGGGGCTCACGTACATCACACTGGCTCATCAATCAGACTTGAACAGTCTTTATTTTGCTTCCTTCCAATAGCTTCATACAATGATACATCTGACACAAAGGCAAAAAATAATGCAATAAATAGTAATTTAGATAATCATACAGATATTTTAAACCAAAGAGAGATTAATAATCAGAAATATTAATATTATGCTCTTTTATAATTATGTGAAACCCATATATTTCTTCAAAAATTAGGCCAGAGGAAAATTAAACAGATTTTTTACATTGATAAGATTTTAGTATAAAAAGAGTATTTCTGCTTATTGTGTATTTTTTTTTTCTCATGCGCACATTGCACTATATATACACACACTATCATTCAAAGGTTTTGGGATTATTTTTTTTTATTATTCAGAAAGGATGCATTAAATTGCAAAAGTAACAGTAAATACATTTATAATGTTATGAATAGTGCTGTCAAACGATTAATCATGATTAATTGCATGCAAAATAAAATTTTTTGTTTACATAATATATGTGTGTATACTGTGTATGTTTACTATGCATATATAAATACAAACACATGCATGTAATATGTGTAATATAAATGTAATATAAATATATACATGTAAATATTTTTAAAATATTTACTGTATGTGTGTGCATTTATATTCTAAATATAAATACAGATAATAAAAATATATATACTACATAATAAATATACACAGTACAAATACATGTATTATGTAAACAAAAACTTTTATTTTGGATGTGATTAATCGCGATTAATCGTTTGACAGCACTTGTTACAAAAACATTTTTTAAACAAATGCTGTTCTATTGAATTTTTTATTTAGCAAATAGTCCTGAAAAACAAAATGCAGCATTATTATTGTTAATAATACTAACGTTTCTTGAGGAACAAATTAGCATATTAGAGTAATTTCTGAAGGATCTTGTGACACTGAAGACTGGTGTAATGGTGCTGAAAATTTAGCTTTGCCATCACAGGAATAAATTATATTTATAATATTATTATTATATTATTATATATATAAATTAGATTTGAAAATATATTAAAATAAAGAACATTTTTTTATTATAATAATATTTCACAATATTACAGTTTTTACTCTATTTTTGATCACATAAATGCAAATTTGTTAAGCATAAGATAATTGAAATAATAATAATAATAATTTAAACCCTTTAAAACAAGCACATGTAGTTTGTATATAATCAAATGCATTAAAAAATTAACCCTGTAGTCAAGCCACAGGTGTGTCCAGACTGATTTCTTGGAAAAAAGCACAACTAGGATGCCAAAGAACATATTGTTTAACTAATATTATATAAATATTCTTCAAATCAAACTCAAAACACCTGTACATCTAAAATGTCTTCATGTATATTGATTTGTTCTTCTTTTGTTGTCTGAATCTCTTTGCACTAGTAACTTGCTCTGGCAACGTAGAAAATGTAAAAAATGATAACTCTAAAAAAAAATTACCTGTTGCCGAAATCTTTATCACACAAGGTGTTCCTTTTGTTTTGTATTGAGGGGTTCTGGTCCAACAGAATGATGCAGGAAGAGGGGGAGAGAGTGAGAAAGTGAAGCGGAGAGGAGGGGCCTGGCCATGGAGTTCCTTGATGCAGTCTGTGCAAGGACTGAATGCTAATCAGACAGAGGCCTTTCCCCATACTTACAGCAGTGCACATACGTCTTGTCAGCCCCTGCAATGACACACACACAGAGCAACATACACACATATTACAGATTTGGATCCAAAGGCCCTTCTTTAAAGCATTAATAACTCAAACTGGTTACTTTTGCTTTATTCATGGTGTGAAAACACGCTAAATAACATAGCCTACATGCACATATTAACATTTTATAAACAAACAAATGCATATGTAATGATTCCCCCTGTCCGGATTGATCGTCTGTCATCGCTATTGCAGGAGCTCTGGAGGCTGATGTTTTAAATGATCATTTAAAGGGTAAATCACACTTGCCAAAGTAAAATCTTTTCTGAATGGTGAAGGCGTAGCCTGCTGCTAGCAGCTAAATAATTCAACAATATTGATGTGACCGTACACGAGCTTTGCCTGACATTTATCATACAAAATGAGAGCATGCAAGGAGATGGAGATTATGATGCATTTTGTAGCAACAGTCTGCACACTTTTCTGTAACAACAAAAAAAAAAGAAAATCACGATAAATAAATTAACAAACACATTTGTGTATTTCTGTGTCTTTAGAGAAACAAAAAACCTATATTGCTGTATTTTTGCTTTGATATGATCACTATAGAAAATACATTGTTTTGAAAGGCAGTGTTATAACATTACTTTATATGCCTACTACTTATATATATATATATATATATACTATACTATTACTACTACTACTACTACTATTCTAAGAAAATATTCTAGCACATAAATAATCTAATATTTTTCTAACAAACAAAACAGATCTTCGTGGGAGATGTGTGGGCAGGAAAGAATTACATTAAAACAGTCTATCATATTCTGAGGTAAAGAGCGTTCTCTACTGGTTAGATAAAATACTACAGGGTCGCATGTTTTTTTCTTTTTCATGTCATTATGGCTACATTTAGGACAGATCTCCCTTATTAAAATAATGAATCCACGTGAGGAATCTGAAATTCAAAGTTCAAAGCCATGGAAATTAGAGCAATGGAGAACAACTATGCATAATTTATAAGCTTACGTCTTATGTCAGCATAATTCTGAGACAACAATATAAGAATTTGAAACACTTTTTCTGCTTAACAAAGTCTAACCACTTCTGCAGAATCCCATTGCCTTTAGGGAGAATCATTTATCCATTACTCCCTTGTAGAACTGGTTAAGCTTAAATGTTATGGTTTCAATGGATGAAAATTACAATTTAACAATACATTTTACATGGCTTCCCATCAAATAAATTAACATGTAGACAATATTTAATTTTATTTTCTCATAGAAATAGTAGCTTACAATATACAAAACAATATTAGTCTACAGTAATAGTACTGAATACTGAAGTCCTCAGAGGTCATTTTCACTACTATCCATAACTGGTACCCAAAAAAGCGTTGTCACAAATATTAAGAAAAATCTTAGACTTCTGAACACTATAATTGATCAGAATATTTTATGTGGAATTCATTAATATTTACCTTCTTTATGAACATTTAACTGCTATAACCACCTTTTTTTTTTTTTTAAAGCATCTCAAAAATTGCTTTGTCTTAAATAATGTTATTCTAAATAATTATGTAAGCATAAAAGACATAGTATACTGAAAAATATATTGTTTTTCTACCATCTTGGTAACACCAGAAGTTCACAAACATGTCATATTGTGAGTCTGTGCTGGGCAGCAAGTTGCCGAGATCAGTGTGTTCTGAAGCAGCCCAGCATGACAGGAACCGGAGCCAGCGTTCCGCGTGTGCTCTTATTTATTTAACCCAAGACAAACCCTAGAGAGAGAGAGAGTGATACAGAGAGTAGGAGAAAGAAAGAAGGAGTCTCAATTCATTCAGAACCCAAAGAAAGCACCACAGCCCTTGATAGACAACAGACACGTGGTAGCAGTGAAACCAGAGGAGACTCTTGGGCCTTTTCTCCATCTTTCATCTTGGCTGCAGCACTGAGAGAAAATCAGTGCAAAGATAGAGAGGGAATTAGGGGATCTATATAACTAAAATGAATGGCTATACATTGGAATTGCAGTAGATGGTTTTGGTATACAGAATATTTATTTAGTCTTATCTTAATTTCAGATGCATAGACATCTAATTTAGATTTAGACAGATCGATATAGAAAAACAAAGACAGAAATACAGACAGACATAGAAATACATATTGACATGGACGGACGGACGGACGGACGGACGGACGGACGGACAGACAGACAGACAGACAGACAGACAGACAGACAGACAGACAGACAGACAGACAGATAGACAGATAGATAGATAGATAGATAGATATAGAAAATATCCCAGTTGTAATATTTAGACTGTCCACACGAGGTCAGTCATATTCATTTCCTAACTATTGGGCATTGGATATTTTCAATATGAAACCTAAGACAAAAATCTTATTGGCATCACGGCTTCTTAGACAGCCATCGCTTAAAAATATCCATCAGTCAAACAAATAATAGCATTTAAGTGACATAGACCTACACTACAAACTAAACCATAACTATAGTCACATAATTTGAATAACACCCTAATATCAGTATTCATGCACGTTAACACCTCGCTCAAGAGCGAGAAATGAGTTTAAACAAATGTCCTATTCAAGCTCGTTGAATGAATAAACAGTCAAGCATGCGACAGACAGGGCCAGGGTTTGTAAGAGAGACACCTCACTGCTCCCACTAACTGCTGGTCCCGCCCTATGAGACATGCGGACTAGAAGAATAGAAGTTGCTACAGTGTAACAAGTGAGTTGTGTCTCTCCATTCTGAGACCGTTTTACATTCGTCAAAACCCGCAGCGCAGAATAAAAGTTCCAACATTGTAAACGGCGGTTTGTTTTCATACATTTTAGAACGCTTTAACTCCAGTCAAACGCCGCGGCGAAACATTGTAACAAAGTAGTTTGTCTCGCGACAGCTCGGCGTGTTTGCGGTAACCAGCCACACAGTCCCAAGGAGACAATGTTGGATGGTGTTTTGTGAGCGTTTAAAGGGAATGAGAGTGAACGAGGGAAGCACGCTTTGAGCACTGCAGCGTTCGAGGTAAGAGAGCCTTGGATTTCCTACAAGAATTGCTGTGAAGTCATTATAATGTGATGTTACCGGCTCACCTGGTGTGAGGATTTCTGCTTTGAGTGCAGATTATGTTTTAGATGTTTTATTTGAGTCATAATAAAGTAACTGCAACTATATAATAACCCCTGCTTGGTAGATCCACACATAACTGTGTGGAACATGGGAGATGGTTTCTAGTGGATCCTATCTGGTCTTTTACTGGATCCCGCATGGCATATTTACAACACTTTTATTTATAATTAAGGGAAAAAAGGTGTAGATGCTTAACAAGTATTATTGTATATAATAATATATAATATAATAATTGTTGTAAATCAAATGATAAATAATTCTGTTTATTTTTCTAGAAGTCATGGCAGTAAATAGTCAAAATATTACATTTCGTCACAATAGTCACACTATATACACTATTTTTTTTATTATTCAAATCATTAATGTCTAGTCTACCAATATACCATGTCCCAAAAAAATAGCTTGACCAGCTGGTGGTTTCAGAACAACTAGAAAACTATCATGTTCCAAAACACATCGATCAACTTTCAAACAGGACATTTATAATTTAATTGCAACGCTTAGTTTAATTTGTTTTTATATTTATATTTTTATTACAATTATTTTATTTCATGTTTAATTGTTCAATTATTTATGTGAACTTTTATGTATTTTTGTTTTGTTTACTTTTTCCTTTAATCGGTTACCTTATTTTGTCTCATTTCTGATCTTGAAAGAAAGCTGGTTTATAATTAGACTAAAAAACTAGTTAAACAAAACTGTTTGGATTATACACTATTGTGTGACAGGTGTCTTTTGGACAAACATGCCTTTGATGTTGATCTGATTTCACCTCCCAGAATGTTTATATCAATAGCCTGCTTTGAACCCCTGCTGTTTTTCTAATCATTCTGTGGCCTGATATAGAAGGTGTTCACATTTAACCTGAGCCTTTTCTCTTTAAAGCTGTAAATTTTAAAGAATTGATCTCGTCAGATTACGTGACTTGACTATCTATCCATGTCATTAGTTGTATCTGTGTAGAAGGAAACCATAGCCTGTGAAAATGAGAATCAAAGACAAAGACAGAGTTGACTGTTAGTAAACATAAGATTGTGCCTTGCAGTTTGTTATTAGAAATATGCTTTTATTGTGTGTTCCCCAGACTCCACAGTCCTAGATTGTTGTTCTTGTGTCTAGAAGCTTTGGAATTCCCTGGGTGTGTTTTGTATTTGGCTGTCTGTCGTTCCTGGCATCTATTATTCATTTAAGCAGTGGTTCTCAGTTGGTTTTACTTCAGGACTTGTATTGGACATCAAGTACTAACATAGATTATTGCACAAAAGTTAACAAAAAGATTCAAATTAAAATGAAATACAAGCTTATTTATTTGCTATCCTAACTATGCATGATGGTTTTGTTTTATTATTTTCGTTTAGCATTGTCCGTGACCCACCAGTTGAGAACTGATTTAAAGGTTTTTGTATGTTGCGCTTTTGCTCCTTTTGGAATTGCTTGTGGAATTCTTGCTTTCACTGGCCAGATTTAAAATCTAATAACCTTGCAGATTTTTTAATTTCCTCATGGTATTTGCCACCTTAATGAACCACACATGAAAACTGTAATACAGAAATAATAATGGCTAATAATGGAAGTTCAAGTTTTTATTGTTGATCCAAATTCCGGGCCTGTGCCTTTCTCGAAATGCAGTTGTCAAACAGTGAAAGTCTCCGCTGGCGATTAAGGAGACGAAACCACTGCCAGAAGAAATCCAAGAGGGTTCATCTGTATCTCATTACAGAGAATGCAGTTTTAGCTTCTTTCTGGTAGATGTTTTCTGTCGAGATCTGTACTGAGTTGACTGATTAGAATTCTTGGGGGATTGATCATTTAGGAAAGATTGCACCGCAGTATCACTTATAATCTAATCTATGTTGGTGGTCATCACTGACCAAAAAAAGGCATGATTAGCTTAGTTTTGCAGCATGGTTCCAACTTGGCTCATTTGTTTAAATCTGCTATGTATAAGCTTTGTTTTGAAGTAAAATTTTACACAGATTCTGCATATAAGAACTGAATATTTTTAAGAGCCTCTAGCAGCTCTTACTGTATTTTGCCCTCCAGTCAGCAGTGGCCTATGGAATGACATACAATATCCGCACATGTTGTTGCAGCTGCTTATGCTATGTACTCTACGTTCAAAAGTTTAGTGTAATTTTGTGTGTGTGTGTGTTTGAAGTAAGTCTCTTATGCTGTTTATTTGAATAAACAGTACAAACTGTACATTGTGAGTTTTTATTACAATTTAAGATAACTGTTTTCTATTTGAATATGTAAGTTATTCCTGTTATGGCAAAGCTGAATTTTCAGCATCATTACTCCAGTGTCACATGATTTTTCAGAAATCATTATAATATTCTGATTTGTTGCACAAGAACTACTTTTTATTATTTATGGTGAAAATGGTTGTGCTGTTTTTCAGGATTCTTTGATAAATAGAAAGTTGAAACGAGCAACACTTATTTATTCACTTTGGATCAATTTAATGCATCCTTGCTGAATAAAAGTATTAATTACTTAACCTTTTTGACCCCAAACTTTTGAACGGTCATGTGAAGGAATATTACATGTTTAATATAAGTTAAGCTCTATCTACAGCATCTAGCCTATAGGATTTTCAAGGCAAGGCAAGTTTATTTATATACTATATACATTTTTAAAGGTCACGTACAATAGCAGTGCATAGGATCAGGCATTAAAACAAACTATATTTTTAACAGTATCGGCACAAAACTTAGACATAATAAATTTTAAAACTAGTATAAAAGAATCACACTAAAGAATCTGAATGTATAGCCAAAATTCACATGGGGCAGTCATGGCCTAATGGATAGAGAGTCGGACTTGTAACCCAAAGGTCGTGGGTTCGAGTCTCAGGTCCAGCAGGGATTGTAGGTGGGGGGAGTGAATAACCAACGCTCTCTCTACCCTCAATACTACGACTGAGGTGAGACCCTTGAGCAAGGCACCGAACTCCCAACTGCTCCTGTGCACCGCAGCAATGGCTGCCCACTGCTCTGGGTGTATTTTCACTACTGTGTGTGCACTTGGATGGGTTAAATGCAGAGCACAAATTCCGAGTATGGGTCAGCATACTTGGCCACGCACCACTTACCTTTCCCCAAACTTTCAGAGTGATACTTTAATTTGTATTGAATCTAGAACACAGGGCTGATGCTGCTGAAATAAAGGGAATATCCTATAATCTACTACACAGTACGGTTTCTCCGAGTTGTATTTGGAGAAACAGGTCAAGAGGGTCCCATTCGCCACCTTTTAGTAATCAAAGAGCTCCATGGTTACACAGACACAGATGCCGGGAAGTCCAATTCTCCCAATGGAGGCTGTAGGTTTCAATGTTTTCCAGACATGCGAAGGATTGTGCTGATGTGGAATCAATAGAAATCGAATAAAAACTTTTCCAGTCTTTTCCAGTCTAGTCGGCCTGCTAATCTCTGTTAATTCTCGTTTTTTGAGCATATGCAGACTCTAGAAGTGCTTTTCCAGTTCTATCGAGTGTTTCCGTCAGCGACGGATATCACATGAGTCTCCCGGGCCTCCTGCTTTTTAATAAAAGCGGCCAGGCTGACAGAAACTGCAGCCATGTTCTCTGATTCAGCACATACTTGAGGAAAGTCCAGCCTTTTAGACTCAACTGGTTAGAAGTAGCTTTCAAAAAATAAGACTGTTCTCATGAACATCCGTCGATTGCCCCGAAATGCCAGATATTTAGTTTTCTAGAGGAAGAGCTGCTTGTTACTGGTGAATCGCATGTACAAGCATGCTGTTTCAGTTTTGAACAATGAAGAACGTAGTCAGTTTGATTGATTGGTTTTAGCAGTCAGCAGAAGTACGTTCTAGTAGTTTGTTTATGGAAAGAAACACTCACATTTTTGAAAGTGTTTTGTCCAGATTCTCTCGCAGTGCTGTGGAAAACCACACAGTGTTTTGCCTCCTTTTGGCCCCCAAATTTGGCTGTGCATCACTTTTTATGTGTATTAAACAAAATATTAAGATTTAGTTTTTGACTCAACAAATGTAACACGATTAAAATTTAGCTTTAGAAAGACGTGACGTTTCCAGTAAAGTTCTTGCCACAGTTCACCGTGCCTGAAAGAATCTAAACAAGAGACTTGTTGTTGTTCTACAGTAAAGGCATTATGTAATTTCTCAGTAAAGAAAAACTAGTTGGTCTGTCAGCTGTAACCAAAGATTGAAAGTGCCTCATTAGTGTAAATCTGAGGATGCCTGCCATGTGTAGGAAGCACAGTGTTTCCTTTTAGACGGCATGTGTGTAAGTGCTTTCAAGTCTATTAGCGAGGCTCTTCTCTTTGTTGTCGTACACCTGCCAAGTGACCTGACTCTCCCCTTTCTGAGTGACGTCATATCTTTTATCTTTTATCTACCCTGAGGTCGTCAACGCACGTTCAGTTTTGCGGAATTGGGTTACTTGCTAGCACCAGACACACACATTACTAGAGTAAACTCAAAATTGATCTTATTTGCTTTCATAACACTTTTCACACCTTACTTTGCATGATACTTCAGTGCACATTATTACATTAAGCAACAATACAAGCAATCAAGCAGTTGAGATCTGCTATACTGCCAACTTTATATAAAGAGTTGGGTGATAATATAGTTACATTGTGATATTGACAATCTAGCAGTTGAGACTCTACATTGTAGGCTACTGTTATAGGTAATGCAGTCCTTCAAAAACCTTACCAACATTTAACTCTGTAATTTAATGCAAGTAAACAATAAATAAAAAATAAAAAAAAGTTTAAGATGCTCTTTAGTGGAAACTTGAACTGCATCACGGTCAAAGTCTCTTCAAAAGCATCCCAGAAATGTCACAATATGGAATTAAATTAGTTGCAAATGCAGTTTTGTATAAAGTTCTGAAGAATCATTTCTACCAAATCTGTTTGAAATGGTGCACAGTGTAGGGTTTCCCATTGACCAATGCAGTGCTGTAGAAATATCTCAGCTGTGCTTCATTCCCTCTGTTAGTTGTTGACAGCCAGCTATATGCATGGGAACAATAGGCCTTAGGTGTCTACATTGAAACTGGGTCATCAGCTGTGCGGATGGATATGACCGTCGGTAACCTCTTGTGCAGGCAGGGCCTTGTGTTCTTCATGCAAACATACACCTCTTTGTAAGAGCACACATCTGCAGTTTTAATGGTGATGTGCGTCTGGCCGGTTTCCTATGAGGACTCGAGTACTTTGCAGGCTGTTGCTGCCGTTCCCACTACTTTCTGGCTCATTTATACAGTCAGTTATGGTCACTGGTGAGATTATCGCGCATTTGAAAGGCAGTGACTACTGGGAACGTTTATGGTTATCATGATGGTGATACAAAAATCCACGCCTTTTTCTTTTTTCATTATCAAGTAACAATGTTCATTGTAGATGATGAACTTGTTAAATAGAACAGAAGGCCTTTTTAGCTGGTTATTCATGTAGCGTCTGACATCAAGGTTCAGATTCTGGATAAGGAATGAGATTGTAAACAAATGTCAGTCTTTACAGTTTTTTTTTTTTTTTTAAATCGCCTTTTTTGTCTTTGAAACAAGCGTTGAGTGAGTGGTCATTTGTTGCTGGTTTTCTTTGTTCATTTTCATCAGTCAAAATGTCCATGTTTGAGTCTGGTAAAGTATTTTAATGAAGAAAAGATTGACCATTTTTATCTTTTTTTCATGCACTGGCTTAATCTCCTGAGATTTTCAACATTGTCCTCAGCTGACTGGAATGTGCTCAGCAGAGAATTCTTACCGTAATATTACTATATTTAGTCTTTGGGTGTGGGTTTGGATCTGGGAAGATTTTATCTTCTTTATCTTGCCGAATATGTGTTGAAAATTGCCTTTAATAAGACTTGTTTTATGGTTCTCTTGACTTACAATGCAGCAGGCCACTCCTGGGATGCCAAAATATATTTATTCAAATGTCCTTTGATCAATCTGCCATGCTGTAAATGTATGAAACGTTAGTTTTTCATCTCTAGATGTTCACATATTATAATTTAGGATTCTGGGCTGTATTCACACTATAAAAGGGGTTCTTGTGAAAACACTTAAACTTTTATGAAATTCTTATTCTGTTTTGCAACAATTTGGGGGGAGGGAATTGTAGCACTTCCATGAAGTCTACAATCCAAAATTGTGCAAATGTCACTTTTTGGTTTTGACGTCACCTCGAATACTGGGTTTTACACATCTGGACTGCATTTTACACATTAGATCGTAGAAACCATTTTACAATGCTTTTGTGAAATGCAGCACTGTTCATTTAATGAAAACATGATTCACTGAAATGTCTTTATATGTACACATAATGCAGCATATTTGGAAATGTGCCTCTATAATAATCAGAGGGCAAATATTGACGTATGGTGGACTTTGCTTTGCTTAGCTTAATATTGCAATGTCAATATTACCCTGATGTCACCAAAGTTGACCCATCATGCCTTGAAATTCAGATGCTTTAACATAAGTCACTTCAAGAATTAGTTAGAAATATTTGGTTATGCAGGACCCTGTAGCTTGTCCTGAATGTGTGTAAGCAGTATGGGAAACCAATGATTAAATCATTGAATCAAGGCTTCAGTCAGGTTAGATTGATAAAGCAGACCTCTGCACATTGTCTTCCTCTGGGTACGGCAAGGAAGCGGAAGGCACAGCTTATTTTTGCATTTTAACAGCCTGACCGGGATCTTCTGTGGGTCACATCCCCATTGTGGAATCATCCTGTCAGAGGTTTGTCAAATGAAGCTCTCTGCAGCCTTGAACCGAGTCTGTCTCGTTGAGCTCTAAAGGAAGATGACGAATCAATGTCTGCTGCTAATAAATAAGGAATCTTTCAACCTATACCATTAAGTTTGAAATTCCCACCAATGGTAAGGATAGTTTCCCACGTTTTTCAAATTCTCTTAAATTCTCAATATGTGACTTTTTCTTATAACATTGAAGGCATAGGCCTAGTTCTCCAAAAAAATAAAGTTTTACTCACCCTCATGTCATAATAAATCTGTATGACTTTCTTTTATTCTTTAATAGAACTAAAAAGAAGAATTTCCAAAGACTTTGCTTTCCATGCAAATATAGTAGATGTGAACTGAAGCTTTTAAGCTTTAAAAAGTATCCAAAAGCACCATTAAATGAATCATGAAAGTGATCCAGATGATTAGTGTGCTGTATTTATTCGCAGAAAATCTTGACATCTGCCCTAGCTGATTTTCACAAGATTATTAGAGAATTATATGATTTATTTGACTCTGATCTGTTCAATGAATCGGTTCACAAATCACATTGATTCTCCAGCTCAGTGCGATTGCGGCATTTAACATTTCAGTGGAGGGGAAGATGATCACAGAATAATGATTTCAGTCTGTTTCACACCAGAATATCTGTATGATTTAAAGGAACACTCCACTTTTTTGAAAATAGGCTCATTTTACAACTCCCCAAGAGTTAAACAGTTGAGTTTTACCGTTTTTGAATCCATTCATCATTCCGGCGTAATAATCAAGGAACTTTGCTGCCGTACCATGGGTTCAGCAGGCGCAATGATATTACGCAGCGCCTGAAAGTAGTCCCCAGCTATATCATAACTAGTTACCTAGCTGGGGACTACTTTCAGGGGCTGCGTAATATCATTGCGCCTGCTGCACCTATGGTATGGCAGCAAAGTTCCTTGAATATTATGCCGGAATGAGAGCATAGTTCCCAGCCATATCGGCCTAGAAAATGGCAACTTTTCACTTTCCGTCGGTCTTAGTACACGATGTAACTACAGTAGAGTCAAGTTTTAAATAGGAAAATTATCAAAACTCTTTGGTCATTTGAGCGTGATGCTAACGGTCTAATCTGATTCAAAGATCTATTCTAAGCTAAGCTAAAAGTGCTACCGCCAGACCTGGAGATCGGCTGAATGGATTCAAAAACGGTAAAACTCAACTGCTTAACTCTTGGGGAGTTGTAAAATGAGCCTATTTTCAAAAAAAGTGGAGTGTTCCTTTAAGAAGACTTGAAATATAATGTATGACTCCCTGTTAGGATTATCTTATTGTGCTTTTGCATCTTTTTTTGAAGCTTTAGTCCACATTCATTTTTCTTAATAAAAAAAGGTATATTCCTTTAAGATCTCTTCATGCTGTTTCAGCAGTTGTCACATTTGCCTTCCCAAAGGATCTTGACAGTGTACCCTTCTATCTAGTGAACGTTCTCATCTTAATGTAGACACTAGTGAGAAACTAGCAGGAAGCAGTGGAATGCTCTCTTTAAAAGCCACGAACACCAGACAAGAATGCTGCGGTAGTTCGATATAATTGTTTGCAGCTCTGTCCTTAAAAGTTGCCAGATTGCATACAAACATGCAGCATGGACCTTCACTGGGCATGTGCCATGAAGAGTTGTGGAAATTTTTAAATGCACGCAACTCAATGTTTTTGTCAGTCTGCTATTAAGTTAATTAAATGATGGTACAATCTGAGGTTCTTTGAGTGATGATAATACAATTAACTGTAAGTTCAGTGTGAGTTCTGTTTTTGCATGTTGAGGCTTGCATATTAGTGAAGTTCATTGGCCCTGTGAGCTTTGGGTGGTGCTAGTGTGACGTTATTGTGCGTTCAGACAGGGCCTGTTTACTAACAATGGTGTACTAAGCTCCATCTCTAAACGCTCACCTCGTGGACTTGGTAAAAAGCATTGTTGGCTTTTAATTGGCCGATAGTTGCTACACAAAAGCCCTTTCTCCGTCATACAAGGGCCCCACCTTTCGGTTTCAACTCACTGTGATACAACTGAATTTTCTCGGTTGTTTACTTCCTCACAATCATTGACGTTCACAAAAGTTAAAGATATATGGATGGCACTGACATTTTCTGTCTCATAAGTGACGTGAATCCATGGTAAACGCATTCCTTTTAAAGTTTTCCTATTTGTCACTGAGTCAACGGCTGCTAAGGGAAATCTCGTGTTGGAATGGAGGATGTGAATAGCCAGTTGCTAGCAGTGATGGTTGATTGTGTTCAGATAGAAAGAATTTGTCAGGCCCACTATATATCAAGCTAACGAGAGCTGCCCTTGGAGATGTAGAAGCATGCCCTTAGTCTGATCTTTGGCTTTCACTGTTCAAAGATGGATGATGGTTAAACAGTCACTGAGTCTAACCTCTACAGGGAATGGAAAAATTCAACTTTTGCTTCAAGCTGCAGGAGGGACCATCATTTGAGTTATACTAATAGCTTTCTTAGGATGTTTGGCTGAATTGAATGCACTGTATTTTTTATTTGGATATCAAGAGTTTGCAGGATATACTTGTTACTTGCTCAATAGCGTTTGTCAGGTTTTTGAAGTTTTAATATTTTTACCACAAAAATCTGACTAAGATCTGGCAATTTAGCCAGACTTTGTTCTTTTTTCCATATTTAGTGTTTTCCATATTTAGTAGTAGTCTTTGACAGACCGTTGTTGTGTCTAGATGTCTTGCTTTTCACAATTGATACAAAACAGATTATATTTAATGTTAATAAAATTGTATTTTTCAAGTTATAGCCAATAACTGATACATGTTTATGTTTTATGAATATTTTATTATTACTTATGCCATTATTCATTTAAAGTTTTGCAGTCTTACTAGTCGCAAGTGTGTGTTCATATCTAAATTCTATTAATTGGTTAACTTTATATTAAAGAGCTAACTTATTCCTTTTTTTTGCATTCAGTAGTTCTGCAATGTGGCAAATATAAATATGATGGTATGCATAATAATAAAAAAAAGTGTTGTTTAAAATAGTTTTAGATGAAGTATTTCAAGTTGCACCACAGGATGTAAACTTTTCCGAGATATATGATGTAAACTACCTATTGTTTTGGATTCCTGCAGTAAACTTTTTGTTGTAACAAATGCAAATCTCTCAAGTTTTGCAGAATACGGTTTATCATCTCGACGCAACAACAGTCCTCCGGTTGTCAGGTTACCATTTTGACTGCCTGATTTCCATCTCGTCTCTTTGGTGCGGTTTTGTGTTTAGTGGGAGGCCAGTCGCTCTTGCACTGACCCGTGCAGGGGGGCCGTAAAACAATCCACCAGTTAAACTTCAAACTCTATGAAAATCCTCCTCCCCCGATTCTGTCCACACACGCGTGCACACAAGCCAAAGCCGATGATCTTTTGTTTTAACTAAACCTGAGAGGCCGTGCATAACCGCTGACAGAATCTTAAATATGTTGTCATTTTCGAAAGCTTTTATTTTGTATTCATTCTGCTCTTATCTACCGTTGTCAGCAGTTGTGTTTGTTAGAAATCTCTGCTGGAAACCATAATATTTTCCCTTCGGACTGGCCAGTGTTTCACTAATTCTTGGGAACGTCTCGTTCTCTGGATACACAGAAGTGTGGTGTTAGCTTGCGGCCTGTCTCACTCTCACTGATATGCCTGAGCTGGTTTTGTTTGTTCGTTGGCATGGACACTTCGGCTGTATGACAACTGCTGTGGGATGTGCGATTTTAATAATGTGAATTATAAAATTGTTATATAATACTGCTATTACATAATATTGATCTAAAGGTTCATTACATAAAGTGGCATGCTTTTTTAATCTACAGAAATAATCAAAGCTAGTAACTCCCTATTTATTTTAAACACATTTTAGTTTGAATTTGTAATTTTGCGCCCACACTTTCTATTAATTTTTACTCAAAAATGTAAGTGCAGAGCTCGGAACATTAACATGCTAATGAATATCCCAAAAAAGCAGTGCTAAGTTTTCATCTTGTTTCTTGCTTGAAATAGAAACAAAGCATTTCTGTATTTTTAGAAGTCATGGCTGGTTCATAGTACTGTAAATCCATCAACTTAAAGCCTTATTCTTGTGCTTGTTTGATAATACTGACCACCATGAGCTTGGTAAACAGCGACATCAAACCCTGAAGTAGTCGCTCTCATGGCACTGTGTGCTCTGTGTTGCGGTGTGTGTTCTGCAAAGACTAAATATCCTCTTAAATAGGGGTTAGAGTTACTTTAGCTTCACCACCACAAGTATTTGTAATGGTTGATACAAGGCTTTACTATGGCAACGCATGAGTGTCATGAGCCTTTTTATTATAAAACATTATGGTGATTTTTTTTTTTTTTTTCATGATTCTTCTGGAGCGAAGGTCTTATTGGTAAAGGTTACATAAACCATGTTTCTTTCAATATGCAAGTCAGATGGTTAGTTCATGTTATTTTTTGTGGGTTGTGTCTTTCTCTCTGAATGGAGAAAAGCTTGACTTGTTTGCACTACAAAGCCTATCCAAATTTTCCCAAGGGGATGTTCCACCGGGAGAGCAACACATGCTACATCCTGTTCATGTCACAGGGGCAAGAGGGCCCTCTCAACCCTTCAACACAAATGCGGTACAACTTTGGCATCTTCCACAGGCCTTGAGAGTGACGCCCCTGCCATTTCAACAAGCTCCTGCAAATTAACGCAAGGCCCTGTTGTGCGGATTGTTCATGCATTCCTCCAGCATGACTCTGGCATGCACATTTAAACTGCTAGTTCTCCGTGCCTGTTGTAGCCATTCAAATGAAAACCCTTGGCTATGTTCGGAATGAGGTGCTGACTTACTGCATACTGAGTGTTATATTGAATACAGGCCACTACTTTTTTTTTTTTTTTAAATGCCATTTGAAACTGTATGCATTATGCAGTTAACATTTTATTCAATAGCACACTTCTTTGTAAATTTGTGATTTTTATTTTTTTAATTTTTTTCAAAATGTGCAAATGTTTTGAGTGTTTTCTTGCATGAAAACTATCAAAACCAGTACTGTGCACATGCAGCATACTGTACTTGCTGTATTTACAGTGTCCCTGCTCCTGTAGGGCCACCTTCCAGTAAAGTTTAGCTCCAATCATAATTAAACACACCTGAACCAGCTAATCAAGGTGTTCAGGATTACTAGAAACTTCCAGGCACGTGTGTTTGTGCTAAACTCTGCAGGAAGGTTGCCCTTCAGACGCAGGATTGGACACCCCTGCCATAAAGTCCTGTAGGAATGGTATGGTAGTGTGCTATTCTGAACAGTGTTGAGTGGCTCCTGCAGTTTCTGTAGGGGGAGAAATTGACAGAAATGGAAATGGCACAATATTTGCCCTATGTTTCACACTTTAGCCGTTGACGTTAACTAGACGTGATGAATGAAATGCTGGGTAAACCGCCTTATCCTGTAATCCTATTGAATTCTCACTTGCTTCCAGACGTCTATGCTTATCATAGCACAGATAGACCAGGAAGAACCTTTTGTTGTGGCTGTCTATATGCTATTTCCTTATTGTCTTTTGTGACGGAATCATTCAGGAAGTGAATGTTTAAGCTTTATTGATTTTCTCTGCCACTCTAGATAATGTTTAGTTAAGAATTCTAGAATTATTGAGAAGTGATAGAAAAAAAAACACTGCTTGCTTGACATTCCATAACAAATTTGCAAACCTGTTATTTTCAGTGATATTGATCGAATTCTGAAGCTGAATACAGTGTTTTATTTGGACTTTTGAAAGCCTATAGCTATGAGGTGGACACAGGATTCTGAGAGGCCGGGCGGTGTTGACTCAGACTAAACAAACAGGTGTCTGGCCCTGGCTGCGGGTGAGGCCAACTTGGCTCCTACTGGGGCCTGACAGAGGAAATTTAATTTCTCATGCCCCTTAGAGCATACAAGGACAATCCAGAGGTGAACAAGGGCTGATATGCAAGTTTATATTTGTTGATATGAAATTTTGAGTGTAAGAGGGACTCAAACTGAGATATGGGGGCCAAACTGAGATATACGATTGCTTTGCTCTAGCTGTACAGTTTTTCATTGTCTTATTAATTTGCCAAGAGGGCATTTGTTAAAAAGGGGAGATGCGTTGTCTTGACACAGTTTTTTATAATATGCTCTATATTAGTTGTCTTTTTGGGCTTCTTGCGTGTGGTGCTGCCATTATTCAAATTCGACATGTGATTTGTTGACTTTGGTTTGTTTTATCAGGACTTTTTCAAGACAAAATCCTGCAAGAACCAGGCTGAGAGTCCCAACACCTCTAAGCAGCAAGTTAAGAAGACCTTTAGTAATATTTGTAAGGTTTTCATAACCTAAAGGATTTCTGCAGGGCATTTAATTACAATTTGACACAGATATAAACCCCATTGCCGAGACCTAGAGTTGTGAGTCCAATAACCAGTCTGCCATTTTAATGAATTTTAATAGAGAAAATACTTTATTGCAGCATTAATTTAAAACACAGAGGAACTTTGCACAGTGGCTGAGTGTCAGTTGACTGCGGTCTTGTTTAGACCCTAAGCCAGGGGTGTCTAATCCTGCTCCTGGAGGTCCAATGACCTGCATATTTTAACTCCTACCAGCTCCAACTTTCTTGCCTGGCCGTTTCTAGAGAGTCTGAAGACCTTGATTAGCTAGTTCAGGTGTTTAATTAGGAATGGAGCTAAACTAAACAGGTTTGGACACCCCTGCCCATACCAATGCCAAGTTTACATGGTCTTAAGAGGTCTCAAGACCACAAGATCAAGACTTCAACTTTGCTTTGGATGCACTGAACTGGTGTCATGTCTGGGTCTCATTCTTCCTCTCTCTTCTTATGGATTTCTGTCTCTTATCTACTGTGGTGCTCAATAGTAGGTGTCATCTTACCCTTAAGCCAAGGCAAGATGAGTGGCAGTTTCTCATAGATCAGATTTGGCAAAAATGTTGCTTTAGGCTAATGCTTCAACAGTGTGCACTTTGTTGTGCTAAAGAAATATATATTGTTGATTTTGAGGTCTACTTGCAAATTTCTCCCTATTTTCTATATCTTTATGATAGTTTTGGTGTAAGGGAAATGAACATCTGAGACCATCTTTTTACATATTTATTTTGTAAGTGTAGTGTTTAGTCTAGTGTGCATCTATTGTTTTAGATATAGTGAGTGGGTTTAGTTCGAGAGAATGAAATCAGTGGTTAATTAGAACCAGCTGATTATCCCTGTACCCCATCCTGTTGAGCTTCAACAGTAGCCCTTTTATTCAGCTAAATGAACAAGAGAACTCGCCTGAAGTAAGAGGCTGTGACCCCTCTCATAATGTCCAGGCCTGTCCCCACCCTGCCGCCCACCCCTGACTTGCTGTCAATATGTTGTCCTTGTTTTAGATTCCTACTTCCTGTCTGTTACCGCCTGTCTCGCATGTGTAGGATAGTGGGGCTTTTGTGGGGGTTTATGGGTTCTCAAAAAAGCCCAAATGTGGTGCTTGAGTTTCAGTGGTACCAGAACGCAGGCCAAGGCACACAAACTACGGCCCTCTCTCTAGCCTCTAGACATGAATCTGTTGAGAGTAACCACTGGCTTGCTGACTCTGCAGTGTGCTGGCTCAGTAGGTCCATCCAGGAGGCCTCATATCAAAGCTAAGTTCAGGTTTTATGCATGCCTGACCACTTCACGTCAATCTTTGTAACAGCATGCCCCCTCCATGACTGCCATGTTCTCTGATCTGTCTGGTTGACGCTTAGCCAGGTTCTCAGCATTCACAGTGCCGTCTGGCTTAGGATGGGTCATCACCTCTCTCTCTCCACCGTAGATCTAGCTGATTAGTTGAGATTTGGAAGCGGATCAGCTGGTTAAATGATTGGTGTTGGATTTGGGGCAGGGGTACTTGGTGAATCAGCATGAGTGGAAAAAGCAGCAGGTGGGATGTCTGATCTCTTCCTGTAGAATAGGGAGGGGAAAGGTATTTTGGGAATTCCGCCGGCACAGGAGCCGCAGAGGGGCTCAAGTAAAGTAGCCTGGCATCGTATTAGCAGAATAGAAGAGATTAGTCAGTTGTCCAGTTTATAACACCTAAGCTCTCTTCCAAAACCTAGTAAGCCACCTCACTGTCAACTGTCTGCATACTGCATATTGACTGAGTTAACACTCACTTGTGTGTAGCACTTCTCATGAAACGCAGAAGACTTTTGACTAATGCTCAGCTGATTCCAGGTATTAGCATGTTGCTAAGATAATGGCTCTTTTCAGAGCACAAAAACAGAGACTGTCAATATTGAGTGGGGTTTCAATCAATACTGAAGTTAGCATGTTGCTAAGCTAATACCTAAATAATATTAACTATAGTTAAAAGAAATACTGAACAATACTTTTAGTTTGATGGAACTGTTTTTGGTACTTTGCAATGCGAAGTAAGATATGCTTATACAACTTGTCTGCCAAGTTGAATATTGCAGTCCATTCTGAGATTGCCTCATCAATTAAAGATGCATAAAAATGCTGTTATGTGGTAATCTTTAAAGCTTCCTCAAAAACAGTACTCTTATTCTGTTAGTGGGTTTCAGTAAGATTTCTGCTTTTTAAAGAGAACTGAAATTCTGTGCTCTGTTCCAAAAAACCTAGTGAGCTTACAGATACCGTATAGTAAGGCATAGCCACATTCCCGACATGAAGGCTGTTCAACAAGGTAGGCAACTTTAATTGTGCTAGGATATGTCATTTTATTTATGTTTTAGACAGCACTGCATATATCCTTCACAAAAAATTGTGATCTCAGAATGCATTGTGATGAGCCCAGCTCGTGTAAAATTGACAACTTTACTTTGTATGACAGGAATTGTCATGCTAACACTACCGCATTGTTACTTTAGCAAAATATTACTCCATTGAAATCTATTGCAGCTCAACTTTAGAAGGTTAGATGGAACAGAACTTTAGTCAAGCATGTAAGGCAGTGTGTGCTTGTAAATGTGTGTGTGTGTATGTGTTGTTCATGTGTGTCCTGGTTAGGAGTGGGGCCTCAGATAACCACAAGGACCTCTTAAAGGCTAATACCTCACCCGGGGCAGATAGCGGAACAATAGCTGGGGTTGGTTTATCATCCTTATTGAACAGAAGGCGGAGGCGGTGTTAACACTCCAATGTCATTTGTTTCCCAGCCCTCTGTATTAGGGGCTGCTCCTAGCCATCACATTAACTGTGTTGCCTAATATGTTTTTTTTCTTGAATCAGCTGAGATTTGGGTGTGGTCTGAATCTCTGTGATAGTAGTTGGCTTTGCAGTGTGTTGTGGGTTAAGAGCTGTGGTTTTGCCTCTCATGCCTGGGTGAAGCGTTACACCCTCTTGCAGCTTGCAGGTGGGCAATGTGCTTTGCGGCCAGCCACAAGATTCCACCGAGTGGCATATTCTCTGGCATCAGAGCCTCTGTTTCTACTGGAGTATGTTTGTGTGGAGGAAAAATGGATGGAGTGAGAAAGAAACTCCTTTCTGAATTTCCTTATTGAAAAAGATAACATTCTGTTATCATGTTCAACCCATTCTAACCAATACTTTTAATCATTGGTCAAGTCTGGTAATTGCAGTAAATTCTCATCTGTTATTCAGCTAAATAACAAAACCTTTGCGACATATAAATCCTCACAATTCCGCAACATTGTGCAGTATACTGCAAAAATCGGATTGTTTTAATTTGCAGGGCATTAAAGACACATGTACGTGAACGCCTTAGGCTATCGCTATTATTGAGTCCTGAAAACAGATGCATATAATGGATTTCCTGTTATTTATTAGCTGCGGTTAAATATTTACTGAAGCTTTTTAATGGATGGATCCGGAAGGGGGTGACCATTATGAATATGGGCAAGCTAATGTGCTCCTAATAGTTATTAGGGTCACAGTTTTATCTTTTAAAAGCCCCAGCTGATCTGCGTCGTGCAGCCTGTTGCTCAGAAGCTAGTTTGTACTTGTTTATCATGTTTATAACTCTTTCTCTTTCTTTCTTTTCCACAGTGGCCAGTGCCATGAAACTGAATCCACAGCAAGCTCCATTATATGTAAGTATTGCGTAATTTTTTTTATGTTTGTTTGTTCCATTCAGTTAGCATGTAAAACATCTTTGAGAGGTTGCGTCTTTAAATTACTCCAAAAAAAGATGAACAGTATGTGAAGTAGTCAACCTTGGTTTTTGGGCAACTAGTTGACCATCCTGACCTATTGTTGATGGAAACTTCTAATGAAATGTTGTTGCGCCAAGGCCTGCTCAAATTCTTCATGTTAGGCTGAATCAGCGTGTTCTAGTCTTCGGTCAGGGGGAAGGGTGCTGGGTAATTATGTTTTTCTTTTGTTTGGTGCTGACCTTTTTAATTAGACTTGCTTAAGGCATAAGAAGCCCACATGTCAGCAGGATGTCTAACCGAAGACACCACAGTACATTTAAATCAACGGTGAGGACTGGAACAGTTCACATAAACAAACCGCACTACTTGAACAAATCAGGCCATGTAGATTACTCAGTTTTTTTGTGCGTCCATGGTAATGTCAACATCCTGCCATGGATGTGACTTTATTGACTGGTGATCTTCAGAGATGCAATTAAACAGACACACAGGGTATAAAATTTAGTTTCTGTCATACCTTCTAATTCATCTAATGTAATAAATATTTGTTAATTGCCTTTTTCTTTTTTGAACTGACAAGTTCCAGTCAAGTGATGATTTTTATTAACAAGCCTTTATTTTTCACATCTGGCGATTGATGAGTGTAAATTTTTAACCCTGCCTGCAGACCCTGGTAACACTTTAGCATAAGGACCAGTTCTCACTATTAACTAGTTGCTTATTAGCATGCATATTATTTACATATTGACTGTTTTTAGTGCTTATTAAGCACATATTCTGAATGACCATATTCTCTAATCTCTAATCCTACCCAATAGCTACATTTGAAAGAATTGGACCTGAAAATAAAGTGTTACCCTTTCAGCCCTTTCTGAAAAAGCGCAATCTTGATAACACCATGTTGAGCAATTATAGACCCATATCAAATCTTCCTTTCATAGTTAAGATTATTGAAAAGGTAGTTTTTAATCAGCTGAACAACTACTTAAACTCAAATGGATACCTGGACAATTTTCAATCTGGTTTCCGAGCACATCACAGCACAGAGACAGCACTCATTAAGATAATAAATGATATTCGCCTCAATTCTGATTCTGGCAAAATATCAGTGCTGGTACTACTAGATCTTAGTGCTGCGTTTGACACTGTCGATCATAACATACTTCTAGAGAGACTGGAAAACTGGGTCGGGCTTTCTGGGATGGCACTCAAATGGTTCAGATCATACTTAGAAGGGAGAGGTTATTATGTGAGTATAGGAGAGCATAAGTCTAAGTGGACGGCCATGACATGTGGAGTCCCACAAGGCTCAATTCTTGCACCGCTCTTGTTTAACCTGTATATGCTCCCACTAAGTCAGATAATGAGGAAGAACCAAATTGCCTATCACAGCTATGCTGATGATACCCAGATTTACCTAGCCTTATCTCCAAATGACTACAGCCCCATTGACTCCCTCTGCCAATGCATTGATGAAATTAACAGTTGGATGTGCCAGAACTTCCTTCAGTTAAACAAGGAGAAAACTGAAGTCATTGCATTTGGAAACAAAGATGAAGTTCTCAAGATGAATGCATACCTTGACTCTAGGGGTCAAACAACTAAAAATCAAGTCAGAAATCTTGGGGTGATTCTGGAGACAGACCTTAGTTTCAGTAGTCATGTCAAAGCAGTAACTAAATCAGCATACTATCATCTCAAAAACATTGCAAGAATTAGATGTTTTGTTTCCAGTCAAGACTTGGAGAAACTTGTTCATGCCTTTATCACCAGCAGGGTGGATTACTGTAATGGTCTCCTCACCGGCCTTCCCAAGAAGACCATTAGACAGCTGCAACTCATCCAGAATGCTGCTGCCAGGATTCTGACTAGAACCAGAAAATCTGAGCATATCACACCAGTCCTCAGGTCTTTACACTGGCTTCCAGTTACATTTAGGATTGATTTTAAAGTACTTTTACTTGTTTATAAGTCACTCAGTGGCCCAGGACCTAAATATATTGCTGATATGCTCACTGAATATAAACCAAACAGACCACTCAGATCATTAGGATCGAGTCAGTTAGAAATACCAAGGGTTCACACAAAACAAGGGGAGTCAGCTTTTAGCTATTATGCGGCCCGCAGTTGGAACCAGCTTCCAGAAGAGATCAGATGTGCTAAAACATTAGCCACATTTAAATCAAGACTCAAAACTCATCTGTTTAACTGTGCATTTGAATGAGCACTGTGCTATATGTCCGAACTGACTGCAATGAATTTTAAGTATAATCATTTTCTTTAAATTTATTTTAAATCAATTTCTATATCATTTTAAAATTCCTTGTTTTTATTATCTTTATTCCCATGTTTTTATTGATTTTTAATGTCTATTTCGCTTTCTTTTATGTAAAGCACTTTGAATTACCACTGTGTATGAAGTGTGCTATATAAATAAACTTGCCTTGCCTTGCCTAGCCTACCCAGACCCCATAAAGCCATCTTAATTTTTTTTACCTGAAAAAATTATATAATTTGAGGTATAATGGCATAGCTATACATCCTTTGTCATGAACTGTGAAGCATGTGACAGTTGCTGCTATGATTCGCCGTAAATGAAGCACACAGCTGTGGCTCAGTGCATTTGCTGTGTTCGTGTGTATTAGCATGTTTGTGGTTAAGGCTGCACGTGTGGTTTAGCAGTTACAGGTGGCTGGCTTGATGATGCATTGCACTGTTTATTCTCAGGTTGTCTTGATGAACTCACAGAAGTCACAAATGTCCTCAGTTTCTTTTCATATTTTAATGTACATTTTATGCTTGAAAATTGTCAAATGGAAACAAAGTGTATATTGTAAAGTGGATATCATACTTCTAACAAGACTGAATTTCCCCCCTCATGAACGCTAGAAATTGTAATCGTGGCATCTGCTGTAGTTCTTTTGGTGCTAACTAGCATGTACAGTGGTTTGCTCTGGTTGAAGCGCTGCTTCTTAACTAACATCATTTTGTAGCAATTTCTGGAAAGTTTTGGCTACATGATTTATCTGCATAACAAACAAAATGGAGATTCATTTTAAAGTTTTTAGCTACATTACAACTACAAAATCAAACAAAAGCTGAATAAGTTTTTGTATTTTTTTTTTTTTTTTTGGTAATTTTCTAAATTTTAGCTACATGTCAGCTGCAAAAACAAACCTAAGGAAGATTCATTTCAAGTTAAATTTTATTGGTAAGTTTTAACTACATGATGGCTACAAAAACAAACAAAAGCTAGCCTCATTTTATAGCAGTTTTTCAGAAACGTTCTGTTTTTAATAATGGTGGCTTGAAGAAGGTCAGAACTTTTGGATTATGAGTTAGCAGGTGTAGAGACTACTGGTGTTAGAGGTACTTTCATGGTTGTAGAGGCTAATATGAAGGAGCGCCCTCTGTTCAACACATGACGCGGGCTAATTTGCTTTCCTTAATTATAAACAGAGGATTGGTGGTTTTGGGTTTCTGAAGCAAAGATGTGTCATGAAACGTAAGCTGCACTTTGAAGTTTGCTTTTGCACTGAGTCTTGGTCTAAACATGTTCTGCTAAATTTGAGCTAAATGCAAGTAGCTAAAAGATGCACGGTGGTCTCTCACTCCCACAGTTCTCTGAGATGAGGCAGCTTACCGAGTGTTGTTTTAAGCACAGGGCGAAAAGTCCAGGCACTCCTCCTTTGGCACATTGACTTGCGAGATCCTGAAATAGACCAACGAACAACCAAAGTATCAACAGTACTTCGAGAACCCCCATGAGCCTGCTTCAGGTGCCAAAAATGCTTCCTGAAAAGATGGATCCTATATTCAGCTAAGCCAAAAGATTCTGAGGGAGATAAATTGGATTCTGGGTATTTTAGATCTTTTGCTTAGAAAATCTACAAAGGATTAACACACATCGGCCTTAAAATATCTCCAGGGCTGTATGCGACATTAATGATTTGATGGATTGAAAAATCAACCTTGAATCCTGAAAACCAAAATCATGTTTGTTTTTAAGACAAAGTGACCCAATAAACTACAAAGACCGGTATCATTGAATCCGAATCTCCATGTCTTATGGACACAGTTGACACAGTCACCAGGGTGGTCTTTGTTTCATTTGTTTATGCTCTCGCCTTTGGCACTTTTCCTGGTCCAGCACCTGCTATCCATATTGGGCCGTTGTAGTCTAAAAGTGGCCCATGACTGACTTGTGCATGTTAGCAGTAAAAATAAAAGATATTTACAACCAAAGAATGTTTCTGGCTTCTAATATGAAGATAGCTTCCATCAGTAACATATTTCTATAGGCCTATGTATGCATCATCAACAAAGTGTGGGCTTGGTTAGCCTCGGGACGTAGCAGTCAGATTCCTAAACTTTATACATGTCGCTTAGATCAAAGGGTCACCATAACTGCTTCTCGTGCAAGTTGGTCATATGACCGGTCCATAAAAAGCCCTTCCCATACTCAGGGATTCAACCAGCAAGGAAACAAACTTATCAGGAATAGGACATTGGGTGTGTTAACAAGTGTAGAATGTTGGTAATGTAAGTTTAGAGCCTAAGGTTATTTTTGTTGGCAAGAATGCTTGTCATAATTTCTCTTTCATTTCTGAAAGGATAGTTCACCCAAAAATTAAAAATCC
Source organism: Barbus barbus (assembly GCF_936440315.1). Lineage (NCBI taxonomy): Eukaryota > Metazoa > Chordata > Actinopteri > Cypriniformes > Cyprinidae > Barbus > Barbus barbus. Next base: position 15,421,880 of record NC_136728.1, on the reverse strand, counting down.
GTAAACCCATAAGACCTTTCTTCAGCTTCAGAACACAAATTAAGATATTTTTGATCAAATCCAAGAGCTTTCTGACTAGGGCTGCACGATTAATCGCATGCTATTATCATGCGCATCTCGTCAGTAAAGCCTGTTCTTTGATTAGCGGTAAATCTCCATCACCTGCTTTCAGCGTAGCGGCATTTAATACACAGAGCCGTAATTCGCTGATAAATCGCATTCGATTATGAACGCGATTTTGCGTGGCTTGTCAAAATCGTATTATTATTATTATTATTATTATTATTAACTATTTATATTATAATTAACAGTTAACTTATTATTATTATTATTATTACTTTTGTTACATGAAATCCAATTGAAATAATTAATAGTATTATTTTAGTATTTTAATAAAGCATTCAAACTTTCATTTAAAGAATAAATTAATGTTACATAATAAAATTGGTCCACTGCTGAATGCCGCCAGCACATCAGAATTTAATATTACTGTGTACCTTAAATATAGAAATATCAGCTGAGATTTTTCAGACTTTTCTCCAGACTTAAGAGTGCACAGGAGTTAATCTCACTATGAGGATTCAGCCATGTCTCCGCGGCTGTGATCATCATCAGCCAAAAAAAGCAGCTGACTGGCATTTGGCAAGGGCATCATGTGGCTTTTGCAGCTTGGCCAATGAAAACATCTCTCACTAGGATGTCCCACTGCTTGCGTCACGCTCTGAAGGCCCTGTGTGTCAGACAAAACTTTGTGGCCTAGCATAGTAGCTAGGTAAATGCAGTGTGGGAATGCTTACTTTGGTTTTAAATGGTATAAACAGTCCTTCTGCTTAGACTGCTCTGTCAAACTTATGTCAAGCCACTCTTTCTCATGTTTATTTTTTTTATCTTATGGTACTTCCTTCTGTCTTACTCTCACTCTCATAGTCTCATTCTCAAGCATACTATAAATTTGTTGCTGGTGTCAAGTGTCGGGTGACACAATATTATAAATTGCATTTACATACAAAACTAGGAGTTATATTCCAGGCCAAATGAACATTTTTGTTTTATTTTGTTTTTGTCTGGTTTGCTTGATTGTTGCTACTTGGTTTGAGACTACACACATCTATATCTATATCTATATCTATCCTTTTTGAATGTAACATCAAACAGTATAATTTATAAATACACATTTTTGCCAAAACTATAATTTAATTGTAGAAGAAATTTTTTTTTTTTTTACATTTATTTTTGTGTTTGTTATTTGTTTTTGTTTTCTGTTTTTTGGTTTGTATTTATTTTTGTTGTTTTGTTTCGTTTTTTTTTGTTTTGCTTTGCTTTTCTTTGTCGGTTCACCTTCCAGCCAGAAACAGGAGTTAATAACATAACCACAATTCTTTCAAAATATATATTATAATAGTTGTCAATACCATAAATTAGAAGTGACATTTAAAGTATGTGAAGAGTAAAAAGCTGTCACACACACACATACAACACCCACCCTCGATACAAATGTTGAACTTTTATGACCGTGAAGCTATAATTATGAAGGTGGGGAAAAGCTGATGACTGTTTTTTTCAGAATTTGTTTATGTATATAGGCTGCAGTTCTGTCGCTGCTTTCTTTGTAATGAAATGCATCTCTCTTAATGGACAGGTGTTGATGCCTCCCTGTTGTTTGAGGATCCAGTAATGATGATTTATAGGAGTTATTGCTTTCGTTGTGTAATTTTCTGCACCCACAGGCGATTAAACACTTTATCAAGACTGCTTTTAGTCTTTGGAGAGAACACTAAAGACTTAGTCCTTGATTGTCGCACTTCCACCATAATTTAAAATCCCATTGGATTATTTTTCTGCCTAATAGTGACAGATATTAAATATTTAAGCAGTAATTCTTTAAATGCTTTATATGATCTATTTTCTTTCTCTTGTTCAGGGTGAGTGTCTGTTGACTGTCCAGCTCTGTGAGGAAGAGTGTGTCGAGGATGAGGAGGATGTAGAGTTTTACCTGCTATTCGCCGGCTCCACCCAGAGGCATGTTTCCAGCACTTTGAAAGTCAGCCATGTCACGCTGCAAGCCGTGTGCCCAGGTCAGTATTTAAAACCCCAACGGTCACACAACACATTCCACGTACAGTATTTTATCAGTGCTTGATAATTGTTAGCTTCTTCCTGGAACCAGATGCTCATTACCTGCGGAGATCGACTCATTTACATTCCAGTCATGCCGGACCTGGTCCAGGCATTTCTTGGCACGTTGTGGCTTTGCCCAATTATTCACCTGCAAAATTGTTTGGGTTACCACTGGGCAACCTCTGTATTACTGTGCTGAGCACATGCTTGAGCTGATTCAGATGTTCCAGTGCAGCTTCTGAAGATTAGTGGACAAGGAGTAGCTATTAATGAACAGACACATTCTTGCTTAATGTAGTAATATGTTGAAAGAGGTGGAAGAAAATATAACCAGTCTACAAACATATACAGATTTTTTTTATTGGTGCAAAAATAGACTTTTTTGGGGATAGTGAGGGAGGGTGTGTTTTTCTGTTTCTGTTTGTCCTTCGTAATATTTATTTAGTTAGTTACTTAGTTAATTAGTAATTTAGTCATTTGTTCCTTTTATATTTATTTATTTATTTATTAAAATACATGACTTGCTAAACAGAACTGTAATAATTGACTTAAGTGTAGAACTTGGTAATATTTATAGTTTTGACCACATATGTGACCCTGGACCACAAAAGCAGTCTTAAGTCGCTGGGGTATATTTGTAGCAATAGCCAACAATAATTGTATGGGTCAAAATTATTGATTTTTCTTTTATGGCAAAAATCATTAGGATATTAAGTCAATATCATGTTCCATGAAGATATTTTGTAAATTTCCTACCATAAATATATAAAAACTTAATTTTTGATTAGTAATATGCATTGCTAAGGATTTCATTTGGACAACTTTAAAGGTGATTTTCTCAATATTTAGATTTTTTTTTTTTTTTTTTTTTTTGTGCCCTCAAACAAATATTGTCCTATCCTAACAAATCATACATCAAAGAAAAGCTTATTTAGTCCGCTCATTTATCGATATAAATAAATCAAATTTCCAAAAATGGACCCTTGTGACTGGCTGTGGTCCAGGGTCACATATTGTCCAAGTGCTAGTGGAGGAAGGTTTGTAAAGGTTATTTAGTTTCTTTGATATTCTATTTGATTTATTTTTTGTCACATTTAGTAGGGGAGGGTTTATTTTCCTGTCATTTTATTTTATTTTATTTTTCTGATGGATAGAAGGGGAGGGTTTGTCTTTGTTTTTGTTTGCTTCATTTAATTGTTTGTTTGATTGTTTTATTTATTTTTCATGGTTTTGTTTGTTTGTATATTTTATTTAAGTTTCAAAAAAGACAGGAATGACCTAAGCAATTTTAAATTTAATAATTTTCATTTCACTGAGGGCTAGTGGGGAGGGTTTATTTTTCTGGTTTTGTTTGTCTTTTTGTTTGATTGCTTAATTTATTTCTCATGTTTTTGTTTGTTTGTATATTTTATTTAATTTTCAAAAAAAGATAGGAGGGGCATTTACTTGGCAACAACCTAGAACATCCTACCAGCCACTTAGTGATGCCCTAGCAACCAACTAGAACACCCTGAGCAACCGTCCATTAACAGGCACAATCCGTTACTGTAATAAACTGAAGATTTATCTTGTACCCCCTAATATTATTGAGACATTTTTGCTTTTTAGGGAACTGGTAGCATTGCGATCTTATCTTGTTTTACAAAGAAATAAAAACGAAATCACAATTTAGCCAGTATTCAGAGTCAAAAAAGGAATACATTTCAGCCGTAGCCCCTGAGCACTTCCACAGAGGATCATAGTAGATACAGTGTTATGGAATCCAGCGCAGACGTTTGGCACCGGTTTTGTAATCACTACTCTGGCTGAGCACTTGAAAGCTTTTCAGCAATGCATTAAGAGCGCATGAAGAATGGCCCTACTATCGTCCGTCTCAGGTGTGCCGCTGTCGGCCCGCCAGGGTACACTTTCAACCCCCTGCTGGAAGGTCCATACTTTTGGTTGATTCCAAATCATTGGCTGCTAAGAGGCCTGTATTGACAAAAATGGCTCAAATGCTTTGAACACCAGACGGATGTCCCACTGAGATGTTTTGGTCAAACAAATGTGCTGCTGGTGAGTTTGGACGTGTGGATCTACACATTGGGGGGTTTTCTGCATTGACAGAAAAGGCGCTCACTAACCAACTCTGTCCTCACGACGCTTGTTGTTGCAATGACATCTCATAACTGTAGTGAAACAACACAGGCCTCCTGGCAGCCCTCGTGAAGAAGTTCTAATTGTTTATGAATGGTACTTTTACAGTATGTCACCTCTGTCTCCGGCTGAAAATGAGTAGTGTTAATGCAGGAACATTTCTCAGTAATTATATCCATCTCCGCTCAACCATAGGCACTTAGTCTCCTTTTTGTCTGTTGATGTGTAGCTGCCAAAATATTAAGCAATACCTTTTTTTTTTAAATCAGTTTGAAGATGATTGAAAGGAGACCTCCCTGTTTGATACGAGATAAATAGCTAGTTAGTTTAGTCATAATTGATTTATAGTTGACAAAGTTGTGGAAATGGTAGTGGGTGGTATAAATATTTTTCAGTCTGCAAGCTGCACCAAAAATATTTTGACTGGAATTTGATACATTTTAAAAGAGCTTCATACTTAGAATTGTGATCTAGCAGTGTACATTGAGCTGTGGTTCTCATGCTAGCAAAATAAGTTGAAATTCGACTCGAATTGTTCCCTGATTCTCCAATCAAACATGCATACATGCATAAAATTAATACTAAAATGTTGTTGCCATCTGTTTACTGCCAAGGAATATACAGAGCTTTTTATTTATTTACATTTTATCTGATTATTTATAGTTACTTTTCTATTTATTTATTTTTATTTCTATTTACTAGTATATCTTGTATTTGAATTATTTATTCATGTATTGTCGTTTTTATCTGATTATTTACAATACTAATAAATAACAAACAGACAAACAAACAAATAAATAAATGTGTGTTGCTATCTATTTAGTGCCAAGGAATATACCAAGCTTTATTACATTTATATACATTTATCTGATTATTTACAATAATAATTTTTCAAATTTATTTTATGTTTTTATTTAATTTATCATTTATATTTTCTTTTTTTTTCATTTATGCATGTATGCATGTATGTATTTATTTATAAAAAAAAATTTATTTGATTTATCAGTTTGTTATCTTGTGGACATCAGCAAAATCACAAATGAATGACAAAATATAATATCTTTCTGTCCAATGTTTGATTTTTGTCTCGTAACAGCTCATGATCGCAGTGAAACTGTGCAGGTCACGCTGTGCCAGGCCCGGCCTGGGGGCTCAGTGGACCCTGTGGCTGAGGAGCGCTTCCAGTTCGTGCAGGACCTTGCCCTGGACATGGCCCAGTTCCTGGTGAATGCAGCGGGGAAGACCGAGGGAGCATTACTTCTGGACGAGTGTCAGATCCCCCTGAAGGAGTGTGAGAGGTTGGATGATACTCTGGCTCTTGCTCTAAGACATCTGCCTCTACCGGCAGGCTGGAGCGTCCTGGGCACAGACTTGGGCACAGGCACTTGCACAGGCTTGGGAATTGGTGAGTAAGCGCTGTTTTTGAGGTTTTCAAAGTTGACTGTTAGACTAAAACATGGGTGTCCTAAACTGCTTCTGGATGCCTAATGTCCGGCAGAGTTTAGCTGCAGCACACTTGCCTTGGTTCAGGAGTGTTTAATTAGGGTTGGAGCTAAACTGTTTAGGACAGTGGCCCTCCAGGAGCAGGTTTGGATACCTCTGGACTAAACAAGAAATATTGCTCATTTACAGGGTTTTATTAGTAGCTACTAAAACCTAGGGGACTGTAGACTGCATCCTGTTATGAAAAAATAATTTGGGATTGTTTCGGAACAAATATAAAGCTTTAGCATGAAAGACTCACAATGTATCCTAATAGAATCAGACATTAGCATGTTGCTAAGCTAAAAACATACTTAAAGTTCATTTCTATCAGTACTTTTGAGCACTGAATGCAAAACAAGTTCATTTATAATTAACAATTTTCTCAACTCTTTCACCATCCTGGTTTAATTTTCTCACCAAGCTTGTTTCATTGCATTCTGGGACTTTTCTCTACAAAGGCTTTTTGCCATAACATTTGGCAAAAGAATGTATTTTAGGAGCCAGCACAATTATGCTGGTGTCGCTTTGAAAGTGTCTTGTAAATGATTACTTATTATGCCTTGAGCTGCTTTTGCAACAAGTGAGAGCTTGGAAAATAAACTTTATTTTTTGTTTCAACAAGTAGGCAGCTAGTTGAAAGAATACATTTTTCCTTTACATAATTTGCATGTTTTGTAAGGGTGGGTTGTACCGAGGATTTTAGAACATCTTGTTAACACCTGTACAGTGAAGTTACAATGCTTAGACCATGAGCACTGTGCCATCAGAAAAGGCCTTCAGTACAGCCATGAACCTGTTTTATTCTTTGTATTTTTGTTTAAGTTGTGGGTTGGTTCAGACTTTTAGTCCATTCTAGCCTTATTTTCCTCCTACTTGTACTCATATCAAGCCAGGAGCGCTATGTCAGATAATCTAAAAGCAAACATTCCCACCCTAATAAAAGGGCTTTTTTTGGCACGGAGCATTTACACAGACTATTAAGTCAGGCTGTGGACTCATTTCGGGGCTGACAGAAGATGCATGTGATAAATGGCAGGAACTTTGGTTGTCAGTGACATAGATTTGTGTTTCATGTGAATTTGTCAGAAAGGTTCTTGTTAAGAGTTTCCTGTGTTCTTCCTGCACACTGATATCCATAGAATTGTGACCTGGTATTTGGCCGAGGATCTGCTAACCTCTCGAAGAATTGGCCCATGTTTCTACTGACTTAAGAGCAGACTTTTACTAACTTGCCTACAAACAAATAATGCACATCACAATATCTGATTCTGGCTTATCTATTCAAAAGTTGTGAGTCAGTAAGATAAAAAAAAAAGATGTGTGTATATACTGAACAAAATAATAACACAACGCTTTTGTTTTTGCCCCCATTTTTCATGAGCTGAACTCAAAGGTCTAAGACTTTTTCTATGTACACAAAAGGCCTATTTCTCTCAAATATTGTTCACAAATCTGTCTAAATCAGTGTTAGTGAGCACTTCTCCTTTGCCGAGATAATCCATCCACCTCACAGGTGTGACATATCAAGATGCTGATTAGACAGCATGATTATTGCACAGGTGTGCCTTAGGCTGGCCACAATAAAAGGCCACTCTAAAATGTGCAGTTTTACTGTATTGGGGGGGGTCTGAAAACCAGTCAGTATCTGGTGTGACCACCATTTGCCATCTCCTTCGCATATAGTTGATCAGGTTGTTGATTGTGGCCTGTGGAATGTTGGTCCACTCCTCTTCAATGGCTGTGCGAAGTAGCTGGATATTAGCAGGAACTGGAACACGCTGTCGTATACACAGATCCAGAGCATCCCAAACATGCTTAGTGGGTGACATGTTGTCTCAATGGGTATACATATGTACAGTGGTGTGAAAAAGTGTTGGCCCCCTTTATGATTTTTTATTTTTTTTGCATGTTTGTCACACTTTAATGTTTCAGATCATCAAACAAATTTAAATATTAATCAAAGATAACACAAGTCAAAATCTCTAGGATTCAGGTCAGGACTTTGACTAGGCCACGCCAAAGTCTTAATTTTGTTTTTCTTCAGCCATTCAGAGGTAGATTTGCTGGTGTGTTTTGGATTATTGTCCTGCTGCAGAACTCAAGTTCGCTTCAGCTTGAGGTCACGAACTTTCCAGCGATATCGTCGACCTGATTGCAAAGACACTATTTAAACAGAACTGAGCTGGATGATGACATCACTGAATTCAATAATGAAATGCCTTTAACTGAAAATCTTTTTAATCTTTTCATTTTACATTATTGACACACTATTTTCCTTTTTTGATATTGTGCAGTTGCTTTGACACAATTTACATTGTTAAAAGTGCTATATAAATAAAGGTGACTTGACTTGACGAACAGATGGCCGGACATTGTCCTTCAGGATTTTTTGGTAGACGGCTGAATTCATGGTTTCATTTATCACAGCAAGTCTTCCAGGTCCTGAAGCAGCAAAACAGCCCCAGACCATCACACTACCACCACCATATTTTACTGTTGGTATGATGTTCTTTTTCTGAAATGCTGTTACTTTTACACCAGATGTAATTGGACACACACCTTCCAAAAAGTTCAACTTTTGTCTCGTCACAAAAGTTGAACACTTTTTCACACAGGGCCAAGTGGGTTTGGATTTTGTTTTCCCTTCATAAAAAAACCCTTCATTTTTAAAAAATGCATGTTGTGTTTATTGTGTTATCTTTGATTAATATTTAAATTAGTTTGATGATCGGAAACATTAAAGTGTGACAAACATGCAAAAAAAAAAAAAAATCAGGAAGGGGGCCAACACTTTTTCACACCACTGTATATGTGTGTCTAATATGTGTGTATGTGTGTGTGTGTGTGTATATATATGTGTATATATATATATGTGTATGTATGTACAGTCATGGCCAAAAATATCGGCACCCTTGATAAATATCGAGACTCAACTATTTTCTGCAATTCTCCAGGTGTGGTCCTTGGAGAGTCAAACTCTCCTCCTCACCGTGTATTAGGAGCATAGAGAAACACGTCGTCTTCCAGGCAGTTTCGTAACATTTTATGTTGATTGGAAATTCTTAATTATTGCCCTGATGGTGGAAATGGGAATTTTCACGGCTCTAGCTATTTTCTTAAGGCCACTTCACTAATTTGTGAAGCTCAATTATCTTTTGCTGCACATCAGAAATATATTCATTGTGATGGATGATTAAGGGAATTTGGCCTTTGTTTTCGCTCCTAATTATATTTCTGTGAAACAGGAAGCCATGGCTTGATAATTTCATGTTCATAATCACCATGGAGTGCTCAAAATTGTGAATATGAATGGGAATATACTTCAGAGATATTTTAATCATAAGAATTTCTAGGGGTGCCAATAATTGTGTCCAACGTGTATTCGAGAAAAAGATTTATTTCATAATGATATTTCCCCCCCCATTTTAAATTCTTATTATCCAATGAAAGGTTAGATTTTTGTGAATTATTTCAATAAAAGATCAAAAAGATTAACAATGCAGATTAATTTTCACAGCCGCCTTTGATCATATTTACCAAGGGTGCCAATATTTTTGGCCATGACTGTATAATACAAATTAGTTTTAAAAAGTTATTTTAAGTTGTAATTACATTTGACAAAATTATTGTCAAATAAATAAATGCAGTGTGAGTGAGTGTAAGAGACTTGTGTAAAAACATTTTAAAAATATTAGACTCTTATAAGGGCCTAATATATATTTATTTATTGTTAGAAATCTATTTTATTTTAAAAAACTAAACAAATATTTCTTTAAATTTAATATATTTATTATTTATATTTATGTTCATATGAATGTACTATGCACTGTGTGACCATCTACATTTTCATTTTGCACACAACAAACATGCCAGCAGAAGTACAGTTGTATTGTGTCTGTTTGTTTTATTGTGTCACAGACTGTCAACCATGCAGGAACTGAAAGGGGAACTGAAAATAAACTTTCGGTAGATGATTATAATACACAACATGAACAAAGTCAAACAAAAGATCGAAAAGATATCACATGAATACTAAAATACTGATTGCAGTCGTAAACGACCAAACGCCTTAGGAAGCCCCTGTTCCCTGCCCCACCATGGTGGAAGTTTCTGTGTATCCTTCCTAGCTGTAATCCGCTGGGCTGAAATATGAGCTTGTGTATATTAAGTGTGCTTGGATGAGTGTGTGGATCCAGCCAATGTGAGGATCCAAACAATTGCACAGCGAGGAATCATTCATCAGGACAGCTGACGCGACAACAGATTCCCAGCTCTCATGTGACTCAAGCTTGTCCTCTAAATTAGGCACAATCTCTGTCCATGTAGGAGGTGTGGTGAGAGCTGGACCGTAGGCAGAGAGAGATAAGGCCAACAAAGGCTAAACAGGCTCTGTGATGTCATAATAAGCACAGGCTTATCGTTTATAAACAGCCTTGGTCTTAAATAACTCATTCAGTAAAACATCTGAGAGCTCGTTTACCTATTTATGCGAAGCTCAGCAGTCGGAGTAAAAAGAGAAAAGACAATAGCAGGTTTTATCTGGTACCTGAGCACATGTTGGTAACGTTTTGTATTTCCTGCAGATTTAGATCAAGTTGCTGTGGACCCAGATGTAGCCTTTCCTTTAGATCTCGTTTTTAATAAGTTCTCTATGGTTATTATGCCGCATAAATGTTTCTGAAAAACAAATGCCTAGAGTTGACCTGTCTGTTGAGGGAGAGGGCGAGCTGTGTAATGACTCCCCAAGCTCTGGCATTTGTTGCAGCTGGCGCTGGGCACCTGGACCGACCCTGAAACCAGAGCAACCCGCAGGCATCTTGCCCAGTGCATCAGTGGGCCTGTACTGCCAGCAGTCTTCCATAAGTGAAATTAAGCACATTATATAAAAAATAAAAACGTCTAGTAAGCTAATAACGACTGTTTCCAGTGTGGGAACTGGGCATGCCAACTGGCAATTTGCTGGTATTTGGACATGTTGCATGGCACATATTAGATGATATTCATGGAAAATGAGGCATTGGATTCTTCTTTGGGATAGTTCATCCAGAATGTTGTTCCAAACCCGTATAACACTTTTGTGTTTCACTGAAGAAAAAAAAAAGATATTTTGAGATGTTTTAACTGCTTTTCTCCATACTGTACTGTGAATTTCAGCAAGGACCAATTCAACATTAAACGTTTTTAGAAAAAGAAAGGGAAAAAATGGCACATTTAGGTTTAGAACAACACGAGGGTGAGTAAATGATGACAGAATTTTGGGTGGGTGGTATAATTATTTCTAGATTTTGAATAATGGAATGTGAATTGTATATATTTTTAAAAGTGCTTCATAATCTGAGTTGTGGCCTAGCAGTGTACATTTTGAGCCAAAGCGCAAGTAAAGAAATATAAATAAATAAAATTAAATATTAATTTATATTTTTTTTGTGCATTTAGATTTTTTTAATTGTTTGTTTATTTGTTTTAGTGATGTTTTTGTTAATTTGTTGGTGTCAGCTAAATGTATTTATTTATTAATAAAGTGTGCTTCCAGTCCATTGTGTAATACACACACAAAATAAAATTAATTCAGGTTTAGAAAGACCTGAAGGGGGAGTTTTTTGTGTTTATGTTTTTGTTCATTTTTTTTTTATTTGGTAATTTGCGGATGTTTGCAAAATAATATTTATTAATAATAATAATAATAATAATAAGCATGTTCACTGTGCAAGATGCATGTAAGAAATGAATTTTTTTAAATTTTCAAATCATGTTATTTTTTTTATTTTATTTTTTTTATTTTTTGTTTATGTTGTCATGTTTTTGTTTTATTTTGTTGGTTAGCTGTATTTTTTAGTTAGTTTACCTTTAGCTGCAGTTTGACTGAAATAAATTGGAATGCCCAATGAAACAACATGATTTTGGAGTTATCTGTCTTTGCAAATTAACTCTTCAAATAAAAATCATACAGGTTTGGAACAACAAGAGAACAAATTTGCTGAAAAAATTTGCTAAACTTCCCTTAAACATGCAGAAACCTTGTGTACGGTTATGATACCACTTTTTAAAAGAAATGCTATGGTAATGCCAGTGTTTTGAGGCTCGAGTACGACAATTCTAACATGGCCTTGGGATACAAGTTACTTGAGACCAGTATTTTCAATATAGTGTCATGTCCACTCTTGTGTCTCCAATCAGATGGTGTAGTGATCCTGATCTGCTGTTCTTTCCAGTGCCAGATCACTTCACCACAGCTGCTGTTTTTTTTTTTTCTTGCTCGGGGCTTCAAATTGGTTGTTGGATCCTCAGTGGGCCGATTAAACGAGGGCAGTCTCATTCTCAGCCTCTCATTAACCAGCAAGAACAATTCTGCCTCTGTCCCTGTTGCTTTCACAGAGAGCCTCATTCAAGTTTCCTGAACTTTCTAAAACAGCATTCTGTAATCTGTCTTTATGATAAACGCCTTCAAATACGATTACTTCTTTCACTCAGGAAACCTCTCTGCCTGATTTTTCTGTCCTCCATTGTAAATCATCTATTGAAATGATGTTTGCACAAGTTTGACAGGAGATTCTGTTGACAGAGGTCGAGGGAATTGTGGGGGTGGGTCTAGTTCGAGGGCTTTGCCAGCTCTCATTGGTTTTGAAGTTGCAGGGGGCGGAGCTTAGAGCAGTGAGTGTGGCACTTTCCTGAAGCAGCATTATCAGGAATATGCATTAGATAATAGTGTTTTCTAAAAGGACAAGGAAAGAGATTAAGCTGAGATCACAACCTTAACTATACTCTGTACTTCGTTTCCTGTAGAACCTGGACCACAAGACACACTTTTACACTTTGCTGCAAAGCGCGGACTACGCAAGGTAGCACTGTTTCTCCTCCAGCAACCCGGAGGAAAAGAGGCCCTCCGACTTCTCAACAAACAGGGTCGTACACCGGCCAGGGTCGCCCAGAAGAGAGGTCACACGCAGCTCCAGAAACTGCTGACGGAGTAAGTATGCCAGAAAATGATATCTTTAACCAGGATTTTTGGCTTGTTTTTAGTAACCTTTTTGACTCCAAGGTCCCCTATTGTCGAAAACTATCTAAAGGCTACCCAAAATGTTTCTGATACTTCTGCTATAATGACAAAGTGTATTATATTGAGTTTTTATTTACAGAAACAGAGTGCCAGCATATGTTAAATTCCATAATCCCATTATTATAGCTGAATGTTTTTCATGGTTTACCTTTATTACTGCTGGTAAATTTACATGACTTCTAGTTTGTAGTTACAAGGGTTTTATTTAAGATGTATACAGTATATATAATATTTATTTTAATTATAATTCTGTGACTGAGTCCTAATAAAATTATGTAATGATGTTTAGATGGTATTTTGTGCCTTGTTTTGTCGTAAAACTAATACAAACATGCATTTGAGACAAATTCTTACAGCCATTGTCAGTATTGTCCCCCTGCAAATCTTGATCTATGAAATCTGACCAGATTAATATCAAGAATAGGCCGTTACAAGGCACAGACTTAATCAAATAGAACAGACGTTGTGACCTTTGAAATGCCTTAAAAAATACAGCTTTATCGTATTTGTTGCTCTCAAACATAAAAAGTTGTCACACTCGTAAAGGTAAAGTTGCAAAAGTCATTATTTTTCAGATGTCTTATAAACACTCCCCCCCCGTCTTCCACTGGTCAGCCAAACAGATCCGTTCAGGCAGTGTTTGTGTTGGGCTGATTTGGATTCTCAAAAAGAGTAAGAGTCAGATTCATAATAATAAAGCAATGATTTTATCAAGTGAATGAGGCGAGATTTAGTGTTGTGTTCTGAAGAAAGAAGGATGTTGAAATGTGGGGGAGATAAGAGCAAAGCACAAGGACAGGCCATGTGGCTCTGAGCTCTGTGTAAACAGTTAAAGCCACATAAGCTTTTTAAAGCAAGCCTTTGCAGTCTGCAACAGAAACCTGTTTCAAACCAACAAGATCCTGTCTGCAGATTTACTCAGTAAAGTGGCATTACCTGTGCATGCGTAACAGAGACGTTTATCTTTATCATCTTCCTCCAGCCAGTGCTCTTCACAGTCTACAGCTAGCAAACCTGCGTGGGACAGATTCCTAATGTTCCCCTACTTGACTATTCTAAAACAGGGCACCAAGTAGTCTGTGTACTCCTCAGGGTTGAAAACTAAACGCATCTCTCCGCTACTCATATATTTATGAGATATGAGTGGGAGAGATGAGAGAGCTATGCTTGTTTTGATTCTGTTTTTATATCTCTTTCCAACTTTAATCTGACGTATACCTGTGAGCTCACATCTGTTAAATTAGGTTTGAATTCAAGCCTATATATGACCGTTAGGCTAAATGATTGTATTAATACTAGAGAGATGCGACACTCTAGGAACCATTTCCTGTTAGCGGTGTCACCCAGACTGATGTCTACCGGATCACTGGCTGCCCAGCTTTGGTAAAGCCAGTGAAATGTGATCACAGACAGAAGGATAGAGGAGAGACCAGAGCTAGCGTGTAATCTGTCCTCTCTGGATTCAAGAGTCTGTTATAGAAGGCCGTTAAGTGCTTTGGTTTAGTGCCTCATTTAAAGCAAGTGTACTGAACCGCAGCACACCCTTAGATGTTGCCTCAAATCTTTCCATCAAAGCTCATGGTATTTTGTTTGTGGTTTCTTTAAGATATTTTGATGAAGTTTTGTCCTAACTTTCTATGAAGTCATTAAAACACAGTATGTAATATCTTATAATATGCAATCTGATCTGTTATAATACATATTACTTGCCTATTTATGGTTTCGCCTTTAGAGTATAATGCATAAGGTATAATACATGACACATTTTATGTGTATTATAATGTATTATAACTGTGGTTTCAATTATGTATGAGTTTGAATATATATATATATATATATATATATATATATATATATATATATATATAAATAATATTATCTTATAATGTTACCATTTTATGTAATTATGTTGAATAGAAGGCAAACAGCAAATATAGTTACATGATGATTTGTTTAGCTCTCCAATCCCTCCGAGTTAAGCCTTTTGACTAATGCTCAGGCTGCCTAAAATACTCCTCTCAGGTCCGCAATACCTTAAGAGCTTCTCCTTTTCACTTTGCACTCTTTAGTTTCCTGTGAGTGATGTCAGTGTTGCTATGGATACCTTTTTGGACCTTAGATACACAGCAGGTGAAAACAGTTCCTGTTGTTACCCATGTGTCAGAGCCCTGGGGACAATCTGAGCCACTTAGACAGACAAAAACACAAACAATTGCACATTTTCTCTTTTGAAAGCTTGTAGCATTTTGGGGTTGACGAGGGTGATTCCACCTTAGTAATTTACTATTACTAAGATGCATAATGTTCTGTCTTAAATCAATTTACTGCTTGTTTGTCATGTTGACACTGCCACCAGGAACTTCAGTTTCACCTTTATTGTAATCATGCTGTTTTTCTCTCCCGACACAAAGAAAAAAAAAGCAGAACAGGTTTTTACACCAGTGAGAATGAGTGTTTTTCATATCTTTGTATAAAGAAACAATGAAATTCTTGTTGTCCGAGCTCATTGCGGCATTGTGCTGGATTTAAACCTGTTTTAAGTTTAGCTGTGTTGTTTAAACGAGTGATTTTCACACTTGACACGGTGTTTAATGGGTAACCACAATCGGTATCGTGTATTATTTCACATCCTCTCTAGGTGTGCTGGGTGTGGCCTTGCTGATTCAGTGCCTCGAGGCTGGGCGTTCTCAAAGTTTGCTATGTTTGTATTGGGCAGGGTTGACAACCCGCCAGAGTTGGAGGCGAAATCGTCCAAGTGGCGTTACCCAGAAGGCAGAGTTCTGCGACACCACCCTAAGCTAAACACTTACACCCTGACGCTAGAGGATGTGCCAGGGAGTCCCCCACCTAATCTTCAGTGTGATGTGGAGGAGCTCCAACGCCTCATGCAGTCACATCAGAAGGTGAGTCAGTGATTTCAGAGTCCTCTATGGCAGTAGGTGAGTCTTATTTTCTTGCTCTGCCACTTTAAGATCACAGTGATACTTCCAGCTGGGTACGATTAGCAGGGATGTTTGCATTTGTGGTAGGACTCTGCAGGAGGTAGCTATCTGTGACTAAAGGAAGTGACTAAATGCAGATCACAAACTAGACTGTCTCTGTGCACGCAACCTTGCTCTGTTTCTCTGGGTGAATGTTTAATGTCAGTTTTAATGAGGGCTGTATAAGGCGTGCTGCTTTATTTAATAGCTGTTTTTGAACTTTGTTTATTCAGGAAGATCCTCCGCCACAGCATAAGCCAGCACTGGTGATTCTTAACAGAAACTCAAGTGATAAAACAGACTGCCTACCACCCAATTCACTGGAGCCTGAGCATCAGGAACCCAACTCTGAACAAGAAGAAACCTGCGAATCGAATAGCTCTGCCGTTGAGGATGGATTGTGTATTCGTCAAAACGGCACAGGAGATCATGTCCAATCGCAGGACGGGGAGGTGGAGCTTGACCCGCCAGCTGTAGGGGATACTGGGAAGGCATCAGATAAGGCTGACTGTTCGGAGCAGCGGGTAGAAGGCGATTCTGTGACTTTCAGTGCCCCTTCCTGTGGAAACCAGTGGGAGGAAGCTGATATAGAGCTCTGCGTAATCAGTGCCAAACAGGGGGCTGCTTCACAGCCTGATAAAGGGAACCAAGAAGAGCAGGAGGCTTGCCAGAGGAGTTTAGAGACTGAAACGGACAATAACGCTCAATCTGGCCACCTTGAGTCCCAAGACATGGGCCACGCACAATCTCAGGGTCTCCTCCCCACGGAAACTAGTCAGCCCTCACAAACGGAGGACAGCGAGGGGAGTACAGATCTTAGTTGGCGAGGGGACTTACCAGAGGAAAGGGAAGGGGAGACGAGTAGCAGCCAGGAAATGGGCTTAAACTCTTCAGCACTTTCTTCCCATGATCCAGAGGAAAACGGTCAGCACAACGACAAGATTGAGCCCAAGCTGTCTATGGAATGCTTGGTAGGAACAGATGAAGTTAAATTTACTTCAATTCAGGTAAATTCTGAGGTTACCTCATGCGTACAAACAGACAAAACTGTTATTTCTGATGGTGTTGACAAGCCACATGGTAGCCTAGAGACAGAGACAGGAAATATTAGCGAACACACCAAAGGCAACACTGAGTCAGTTTCTGGTTTGGTTACGGATGACGCTAGCATAAAGCAGAACTCTGGATGTAGCATTTCAGAGGGTGAATATTTGGCATCATTAAGTCTCTGTCCAAACATGGCACCAGGACCAGTGCATAAGGTTCGACGAGGGCTCTCGCCTGTTACTGAGACTTCCTCTCATGAAGGTCCAGCTGTGGAGCCCTCGTCTGAGACTACAGAAAGTTTTCAACAGCCACACCAAGTCCCAAAATCTTCAGAAACTGCATTAGAATGTCAGGAGATTTTGTTGAATGACTCAGACTGTGACATCAGTGCAATAGCAGGGGATTTTGTTGGCATCACTGCGGATATTTCATCTTGCCAGATTGATGGGTCTCTACCTGATGGAAGCAAGGAGGAGGTAGCCCCGAATGATAGGATAAACGACCCTAAAGAGATCTTTGAAGAGCCGGAATCAGTTAAGGACATTGTTGTCTCACATTTGGATGACAAATCAAAATCTTCTGATAAATCTTCTCTGCTTGTTGACTCAGAAACCTTTATTGTAAGTGATTTAAAACAGGATGTATCTACAATACTGTCTTCTGAAAATTGTGGAGCTGATATAATCGTAGGAACTCCTTTAGGAGAAGAGGCATCTGAAACGTTTGTTCAGCCAGATTCTACGTCCAAACTGGTTGAGCAGATTCCTGAGACATATTCTGGAGATACGACAAATGAAAATCTAATTTGTGAGCCAAGGGAACCATCAGTTCTAGTGTCCACTTTGCAAGATGAACCGGAATTTAAGGATGTTGATCCAGATGAACCTCTACAGGAAAGGGAAATTGACTCTACTTCACAGGACACAATCAGCGAGCTCCCTGATCCATCGGAAATCACACACAATGATTGTCCTGAATCCAAAGCACAGTTCCAGCTCCCTGAATCCTCCAAGGAGTGTGCAAACACACCATCAGAATCTACTGTTGAATGTGTGAATGACCTAGACCCGTCTTGTGCCTCACTCCTAACAGAAAGCCAAGGTGACAGACTTTCTGAGACCTTCACTGATGAAGTAAAGTTCTCTGCTGTAATTCCTGGTGGGGATGAATGTGTTGACATGGCTACCGATATGTGCGAGACGACTGTCCCGGGGGACAGCCCCTGCTCTCCCATAGACACCACCAGTGGTTCAGCTCTGATGAGCTCCTCCATGTCTGACCCACTCAATGCCTCATCCTCAACAGCTGAGCTCACTTCCCCTTTGGATATTAATAGTGGATTGCACCAGGGTTTGGAACACACTTCTCCAGTGGATATAGACAATGGTTTGTCTGAGGAACTGCAGCCTTCAGAAACACCTGAGAGCCTGAGTGGATTACATCAAGATACGCCTGATTGTTTGATGAAGCACAGTGAAACTCTTCAGAAATGTGCTGAGGAACCAAATGTCGAACAAATGACAGGTAATGCATTTTTATTTATCATTCTGGCAGTGCTGACAGATTGTGTAAGCATTTATTTTACGGGGTGTATGATGCAATCAGATAACGCTACCTTTTACCGTCATCCTGTGTAACAGTTGTTTGAAAGTCTGAAACTTTGTGCTGCCGCTAAATGAAGTGTCATGCCATTCAGATTGTTTACAGCTGAAGATAATTTGTCATTAGCTTCATTGTATTCTGACACATGCTTGTGTGTGTGTGTGTGTGTGTGTGCATGTGAATACAATGATGTTTGCCATACAAACTATTTTCTGTGGACATAACATTGAGTTATTCTTACTTAAGTCAATACTTATTCCCATTTTGTCTGTAATGTTATTTTTAGTTACGTTTAAGCTAAATTCTGCCATTGATCAGCGGTTTCGGTTTCCATCCGGAAGGGAAAAGCCTTCTTTGTTATTCAGGTAACAATGTTAATAGGGAGGTTTTTTTTAAATGGCAGTGTGTATTTGCATCACATTGTATCATAGCAACCTGGTGATGTCACCTCTGTCTCACATCATAGAATGAAAACAGTTGAAAGATTGTCTTGTGAACGTGTTTTTTTTTTTAAGGTAGACACCCAGCTCTTTTCCACATGGATGAGAATTCAGCATTGTTCTACTAATAGCTGCTTACTGTATGTGCTATTTATATCACATTCATGGAGCTGCTGAGCTCAGTTGGAAAGGAGGAATAAGTCACTTCCTTTTATCAAAAGTATAGGGTTAATAATGTATCTGAATCGTCTTATCACAATTTGTTAATTTCTAAATAAACCAATAAACCTACGTCACTGAAATGTTCGCTCTTTGGACATGAATCAGCAGCTGAGTTAATGAATTACATATTGATTTTTGGAAGTTTCAGTTAAAAGTCACGCATGCGCAATTTATTGTTACTTATTATATTATTACTCTAAACTTATTTAAATGAAGTGTTTTGTTGTTTGTACATGCCTCATCAACTACAGCAAGTTTGACAGAATGGCAACTTAAAAGTGCTTCAGCCTTTTTTCAGTTCCAAATTTTAAATGTCCACTGTTTTGATTCCACTTCACAGATGACAGCACTTTAGCAGAGGATGTGGTGGACGGACACCAAGACTCCTCAGCAGACATAGCGGATTCCGAAGCGGTGAGTATTCTTTGGCTATTATCCTCAACCTGCCATCCACTAAATAAATTATTAACATTTAGACCTCTTGGTATGATTCACTCAGAGTTTGCTTCCAGCCACCCTGAATTCTCAGTAGCTAGGAAGGTGGTAGTTTCCCGAAAGGCTCCACGGAGCAGAAATTCAGGGATGTTTTCAACCTGACCTTCTGTCGTAAATCTGATTTCTCTGCCTGGTTGCTGAAAGTGCCTCAACGTTCTGACGCAGGTCTGAGTTAGAAGTGCTGAGCTGTGTCTCGCAAGGTCAAACTGGCAGATATGGGAACCCTGCCACCCTACAGATCACACTGTGGTTGTGTGTGTGTGCTGTCCTTTTTCTCATGGAGGAAAGATGACATCACACTAAACACCTTTTTTTCCCAGTTGTGTGTCAGAGGGATGATATCAGTGGCGAGAAACTGAGAGGGAGGAAGGGAAGATGTGATAGCTTGGGTGTTTATGCGGGCCAGTAAGAGTGATAAAGTGAGATGTCTATCTTCAGTCTTTGGAAGTTACTGATTAGAAAGAACTTCAGTTGTTTATTTTGTCATCTTCCTGTGGGAATCCGTATTGTTTTGACTTCTTCCTGTGCCTCCCAGTTTGGTTTTGGAGTATCCGATAGGATCTCAAATTATTGTTGAGGAGGTGAAAGAAAGTTAAAACTCAGAACTTTGGTACAGTATATAAAGGCCCATTCACACCAAAAATGATAACTATAACTGTAATGATAATTGCAGCCATGAGGATTTAATAATAATTCTAATTCTTGAGAATGGGAAATGTGAATAGGCCAGTCCACACCACTGCTATAACAAAATCATTTGAATAACTTTCATATTTTTTTTTCTTTAACTGAACGATAAAAATGGGTCACAATAGAGCTCTGGACGTCACGTGACCCATTCTGTTTACACCACCATGGCGCCAGCATAAGTTTCAAGGCAACAGTTCACTGCACACTTTAATTCAAAAGACATAGCAAAACTTAATAGATTAAACATAACAGATCCCTATAATGCCCTCAGGTGCTTTTAACGTGTATCAATATATGAACGGATAGATTTCCTGACCTGCAGTATCCTGATATCTACAACTACCTCATCAACTTTCCCTCCTAACGTTACTCCGGAGACTCTTTAAAAGCCTACAAATGCCTGGAGGGGTACAAATGGATGCAATCTAATTTTTTGATGAATATTCAGTCTGCCAGCTAGAAGCATAAACTGTAAAAATGTTGTCACTGGAAGGTTAAGTCAACTGTGTTGTTAGCTAACATAATCAACCCTAGCTGTCCTTGTAGGTAGCCAGCATAACTATATATCTGTGAGTACAGTATACATCATAAATGTCATAAAATCTTACCCGTTTAATCCCAGATGTTGTGTGGTAGCACGTTTTATTGCAGTGAACCATTTTAGTCGACTGAGGAATACGATAAAATGATTTCCCCTTTGCTTTATGGGACAATCGCATGTGTGTATATAGGAAAATGCATATTTTCAATCAAAGATAACTTATAGATTTAATATGGGCTGCTTTTGGTGCTCAACTTTTTTTTTTATTGGTCATTTTGTGTGTTTTACGAATAAGATGGGCTACATGTAGGGCTGTGCAATTAAATCGAATTCGATTATCATGCGCATCTCGTCAGTAAAGCCGGTTCAGTGATTGGCAGTAAATCACCATCACCTGCTTTCAAATGGAGCAGGAAGGCGATTCGTCTGCGATCTTGTCGGTGAACTACACAGAGCCGTAGTTCACCGACAAGATCGCAGACGAATCGCCTTCGATTATGAACACGAAATTGCCTAGCTTTTCAGTGTTTTACGGTTCTGTGTAGTAATTCCCGCTCCATTTGAAAGCAGGTGATGGCGATTAACTACTACTCAAGAAACAGGTTTTATTGACTAGATGCGCATGATAATCGAATTTGATTTAATTTCACAGCCCTAGCTACAAGGTTAAGAAGCTTACTTAAGTGTAAAATGTTTTTTTCTCTATTTTGCAATAGTGAAAGACGATTTCCCTTATTGATCACGTCTCAGCTAGATTGCATGTTTTATTGCGCGGCTGGATGTTGGACTCATGAAAAATAATCACTTTGTTTGTATTTGCCAAAATAGAAATTTACTGTAGTCAAAACACGGACGGGATTTGCATTATTAGCGCGAGCGCCGCTTATTGTGAAACGGGAGCGACCAGACGGTAGAGGATTCTGCAGCCTTCCTTGAACAGTTATGTTCAGGACTTTCTGATTTACTTAACGAATACTGCATGAGGGGGTGAGAAACTGGCCAAGGGAGGTCACGTACGGGACACATAAATTAAGCCCAATATATGGGTCGGCTCTGCTAATATGGGGCGGTTGGCAACCCTAGCTTTCCCCTGCATGTTCTGGCATTTGAGCGCACAGCAGATGTCCACCATGTTAAAATGGTGTAAGGTTTGTAAGGTCTAAATAGTCTAGTTTTAAATTATTGTTCTACAACTGTCGATACAAATGCTACAGGCGCTCTCCTGATTGCCTGCCAAAATGTCGGAGTTTAGATTGCGTGACGTCAACCTCCGGAGCTCTATTCACCTGACTTTAAAGAGCTTGACATATAACAAAACTGCAGTGCATACAATAAACAGAATACTTTCATCTGATGGTGTGGACGCTATCGCTACAGTTATCGTTTTTAGTGTGGACGGGCCATAAAGCAATGGAAACTGACATGTATTCGCTAGCATGTTGTGGCTGGCATCAATTGTTTTGATTGTGGAGCACTCAAGCATGAGCGATGAAATTATCTTTTTCTCGTAAGTGATATTACTGAGCGACATAATGGGTTTTAATTCAGTCTTGTTTGTCTTAAAACAAATTAGCACAGAATGCTAAATCTCATTTTTTAAAACCATTAGCTAGCTTTAGCTGCATTCTTCCAGTTTAATTCGAATCTAGGCCCTATTTGAACAACAAAATATATGAATTACCCAGAGGTCCATTATTCGTACGTTGCTTAATACATCTGAGATGATTTGAAAGATGCCAGATCTTCTAATCCTGATGACCGATCTCTGGCTAATTTGGTTCTTCAAACGAATTTGTGTATTTGATTAAACTATCTGGATTAAGTTGTCTAAGATCACTGCGCATTCTCGTGTTCCCTTTATGGACACTCGAAACCATGATCAGCAATGCAGCGATTGGCTGGCGGCAAGACAGCAATGTAATGACATCATATAATTAAAGACACCTGACGAAAAAGTTGACACATTTCTGGACCTTTATAAGGAAAAAGCAAAGCGAACAAAACTACATAAATGTTATGATAGATAAATGAAATTTGCAATGTTTTTAATTTATTTGTAATTTTTTACATGATTCCCAATTATTTATATTTACAATTTATAGTATTTGTGCAGGCTTTACATTTTTATGTCAATGTTGTAATTAGCAATTCATTTAATTTTATCTTTGAAGCAGATTTGTTGTGTGACCGCATTAATTAAAGTTTCTTAAGGGTCAAGATCAAGTTATCTGCATCTCCTGCGCTCCATCAAGCCACTCCCATAATATCTGTCACCACTCAAATTAATGCACAGCTCAGATGAAATGTATAGCATGTGTGTAAGACACCAATACAATTATAAGTAATTATTTTATCACTAATAAATCTTTCAATGAGTAAAACTGGCTGTGTCTATAGTATTACAGGCTACACAACATTATTATATTATTTTCAAATTCATTTTTACATTATTATTATTTTAAATTCTTGTCCTTGGACAATATAGTAACAGTGGCAGGGATGGTATCAATTCTGCTTAAAAAGATGCAATCTAATCCTGTTTATATGAAATTAGCCTGCTCCCGAACAGGTTTAAGCTTAAGGACCTGTTGCTTTGACAGCAACTCCGGGATGAGTTTCGAAGAACCAAATGATCCAAGATCAAGCGAAATCGTCAGCAATCATATCCAGCTAACTGAGTTGGCGACGGACGAAGAACGGACCCCAGTTATTGACTGTCTGATCTGTTTGTTTTTTTTTATTTTTATTTTTTATACCCCCTTCTGACCTCTCTTGTCAAGGTAGCTGCTTCTGTTTCTGTTGCCTCTGAAATCAAGCTACATTCACACTTATGTGCTGTCTAGCATGCAGACTTGGACTGCATCATGAGGTTGCTACATTGTCAGCATTTGAAAGAAATTACACTCTGGAACATTCTATCTTGAGAGACTCTTGAGATAAGAGCAGAGGCCACATTTACAGAGCATCCCAATTTTGACTAGCATGCTAACTTTATCCTTGCTGGTCCAGTACAAACCACAAGAACGCCAGGGTCTTATTAGCAGTGCTTGCTATTACAATTTGCATATTTTAAAATGAATGTATAAAATAATTTTTGAGATTTTTTTAACTTTTGTTGTCATGATTTAATTCATGAAGGTGAGTTCAAAATCGAATCTGAGGTTGCTTCATTCAGTCTAATTTGTCACGCTAACAAATTGCTTAACTAATTCGTATTTTTCCACATCAGAAAAGCTCAGTCTTCAAATATTTCCTACCTTTGGAGGTAGTTGATGGATGAATTCCTCATTGCAGTTACTTCAAGTTATTTTTTGAAGAGGTTGAAGAGAGACGATTGTAATAATTAGCATGAGGGTAGCACTTTTTTAAAACATGGGCATATGAATCTTTCGCAATAAAACCAGAAACATGCTTTATGAACATAAATGGATTCATTTTTGATTTCATACTAACTTTGAACATTTTTCTTACTGCACTTATGATGGGTGGTTTGGTTGTTTTTAGCTTATTATCTTGTGGCTTCTAGAGCGCTGTGACTCCCTCTTGTGTTAGGATGTGATATAACTTCTTCCAGATGTGCACTGAGCTGTCTAGTAGTCTACATATGTGTTAGAGAGAGGGACATGGGGCAAAAAGCACAGGACTGTGGTCTCAATATGCCACCAGCAGCATGAGGGCTGCCTGTTCTCTCCTAACACCGCTTTCTTCAACTCTTTTCATCTGTCCTCGTGCGGCAGGCCAGATGCATTGTGGGAACCCCTTTAAAGGAGTTCCTTTTTCACTAAACAGCCAAACTAATAAACCACACAATCCCACCCCTGGGAAACAGAGCCTTAGTGCGCACACTCACAAACACACACGCAAATCCGGCATCTAGTGTGTTGGAAAAAGGGACAAGGCTGCCTCTCAAGCGCTGGAATGTGAAGTGTAAGAATGGCGTGATGTTGAAGAAAAGCAAAGGGCTGGTGTTTGGTGGAGTGGGAGGGTTGAAGACACCGCTGAGGCTGGTCTAGATCCACACACACTCCTTCCATTCATGCATCTGTTTGTTGGCTCCGCCACTGATGGAAATATCCTTTGTTTTCTTCTCACTCAACTTCTGTGCTTCTGCTCGTTCCTTTCAAGTCTTTCTCTTTTTTTCCCTCAGTCCATCATCCTTTGTTGTTTTCTCTCATTTCCAGCGTTAGTTCTTCCAAAAAGTAATTTACTCACCCTCATGTTGATCCAAACCCATATGGCTTTCTTCTGTGGAACACAAAAGCCGAAATTTATATTTTAGTGCTCAACACTCTTTTCAATGCATTTTCACATAAACATATAAATATAGTTACATGGCCAACTTTTATAATATGTTCTGAAATTGTAAGATACCTTTTTATGGCTGACTGATTTAAAAGGTCAAACAAACACTTAGAAATGTGTTATTGAACTTTTTTGTGAATGATTCATCCATGCATACATTTAGAAAACTGACATACAGATTATTTTCCCTTTACTGCCGACTTATTTACCGCTTATTTATGGAAAACCGGCTCGGTCAGATTTGTGAATGAATCATTCAGACTAGTTTTGTGAACTGGATCAACAGATTAATTTAGATACCTGACCCAAAGGAACAATTCATTCATGATTTGGACATCACTGCTTCTGTATTTTTAGTGACTAATGTCAAATTTCAGTCTGTTATTCACGTAAAGGTTACTATATGATTTCAGAAACTCAATATTGCACTCAACTGACTTCTATGATGCTTTTATGGTGTGTTTTTGTTATTGTATATTATATTGAAAAGAGCTTTTGGGATATTCTATTTTATAGAACAGACAAGAGGGTGAGTAAATAATGGCAGAATGTTATATATTTTGTGGTCCAACTATTCCTTTAAATCATATATTGTGTTGGATGAGTGGTCTTGAGTGAAACGTCGGGATAACATGCGCCGGGATCCCCACAAGGAGCCCTTGTTTCTCCTATCCCCTCCTCCACTGGATAATCACACGCATGCATGCAAACACACAGTAAAGATCAAATTGACTGCGTCAGGACAACCTACACAGTTATCTGAATATCTCTTTCTTCTAAGTACAAGTAAAGCGTATGAGACTTTAATTGAAGATGTTTTTTTTGTGCGCAAGGTGTGTCTGTGTGACTGTTTTGTGTGTTTTTGTATGAAATGATATATACCCACACCGTGACACCCTCATTATACTGTATTGTGGATGGAAACTCCCAAGCACATGTGGAAAAACAGTGCAATTCGGCATGCATTGGTCCAACAACAGGCTTGTCATAATTCTACCACCTGTGTTGTAGTCCACAGTTTTAAGTAAAGCAATATTTCATTTTTGCATTTTTTCTAAATCAATTATATATATATATATATATATATATATTGTGCAGTGGTTAAGTAGCAAGCATGGCAGTGCTATTTTAATATTATTTATATACTATCATGTTTGAATTGGCTTTTAAATTAATATTTTCAGTTTCCATTTTAATTTTAGTAATTTTGTTACCCGTTTGTCATTTTTATCATTTTTTGTTTAAAAATAATTATTTATTTAGTTATTTATTTTTTAAGTACTTAATAACGTACAATTTTTGCTTGTTTTTAATCTAATATTTATATTTTATTTTATTCCAGCTTTTTTTTTTTTTTTCAATTAATATAAAGTATTTGTAATAGTTTTTATCAACAACAACACTGAACCGGTATTTCCACATGAACCCTTATCTCCTGAGTTTTGTGTAAATTGAACCCAAGATAATTTACTTCTGATTCTTTTCCAGAAGTTCAATTCGAGTTCAATTCGCACCGCCTCAATTGCATTAAACTCCAGTGAATTCCATCAGCCTGTGCTCTGGCCTTTTATCATTCTCTCCATTTGAAACGGTTGCCATGGCTCCAGCTGTTAGTCGGTTGATGGTTCTGTACAGATACAGGGTTGCATCCAGTGCTAAGCTAAATCTGATTTACTGCACCTTATACTTGAAAACAGGATGGATCAAGAGTGTATTATGTTCGATCACGACAAAATCTTTTTGATAGTGTTTATTTGGATGAAAAGCCTTATCTTACAGCTCAAAGCACACACAATGCTAGGTGGATTCTGGGAATGTCAGCCCACTGTTTGAAGGATGAAAACGTGTCTTATCAGTGAATGCATATGACGACCTCATCCTCTTTGGTTGCAGTTTACCGATCAGAGTTCAAACACACAGTGATGCACATTGGGAAATACGTGAAGCTTTATATGTGAAAATTGAGAAGGATGGAAACGGTGGGATGAGAGGCACAGAGAGAGAGAGAGTGAAGGGGGAAAGGAAAAGATCAACTGCAATAGGGTGAGTCTGTAAAAAAACAAAAAACAGGGAGAGCAGAAGGAAAGCCAGCAACCGAAAAAGAGAGGGAGTGTGCAGAAGGAAAAAGGAGAGAGAGAGGGAGGGAGGGGTGAAAGAAGTGTGTGAAGAAGGGAGGGAGAGTGAGAACGGGGCTGGTTCATGGTGCAGATGTGCAGAGAGTTGCTCATTTTTCCCAAAGCTTGACTGGGAAACTCCACAAGTCTCGGGCTTCATGTTGGACTATAACGGCACTTTCTTCTTCTCCTTGACGTTTCACTCCTGGAAAAGATGTACGAGCGACACCGGCGAAGGTACAGCCTGTGCGCAAAGGGCGAGAGGTCCGTGGACGTGGTTTTGATAAAGGTACGAAACTAAAAACAAGTAGTAGTTGTGTTCTTTGTTGAGTTCATCTGTTAAAAATCATTGTTTGCGGGACTCGTCCATAAATTTAGTAGATTGTCTTATTGACAGTTGCGTGTGCCGTCACATTGCATTGATTAGTGTTGGCTGGGAGCGTTGTTGAGTCGAAGGGGTGTGCGTGTGTGAGAGAGCTCTGGAGCTTTGCTGCTTGGCTTGGGTGGAGTTCAGTTTTGAATGTGGAACGATGAGGCCTGCTTTTCAATTTTTGGCCACCATTGTCCGCTGGCTCTTGGGCTTGACATTTCTAGACATGCTGGAGTTTGAAGACTGGAGTAATTTAATTTTTTTTCCCCCCTCAAGTGTTTGTTGTCAAACTTTGAAACCTGAGACTTCTCAGTCCACATTTCATGTTCACAAGGATTTAGATTTGTTCTTTAGTTTCAAAGCAATGTGGATGTTTCATATGGACACTTTAGAGACAAAATGTCCCAAGAAGTTAGCAAAATTTGCGAGACAGTCCTTTTTGAGGACATTTTGTATAAGAAAAAAAATGATTTACAAATAAAGTAATTGTCAAGCAAATGTTGAAACCTGAGACTTCTCAATCCATACTTTCTTCTAAAGCTTTAAAGCAGTGTGTGTGTATATTTCATATCGACACATTAGAGACAAAAGCATCTGCACAATTTTCTTTTGAGGGCAAAAAGGATCTATAAATAAGGTTATTTCCACCATAAAAATACAGAAGCTTTATAGAAAGCTTTATCTAGAAATGTAAAGGCTTTATAAAAACAATAGTAGTGTACTGTGTCCTAATTTAGAGTGTAATTTGTGTGTGTGGGAACAGGAGGGACGCTGGCTGGAATGCCTTCAGTATGTTGGAGGTTGTATATTTAGTGGCTGGTCTGGTACTGTATCAGTGACGGTCACAGCCAGACATGTAAAGGGCCCTTCCACAGTCTGACCCCTCGATTATAGGCTCTTGATAAGTGGATTGCTTCACCGGCTGTTTATCACCATTCACTTCTTCTGCTTCCTTCTGTTCTCCATCATCTGACGTGAGCTGGCAGCAGGTCTGAGAATCATTATGTAGGAGGGCGACTTAATTAAAAAAAATCTAATTATAGTATGTGTAAAATATTTAAAATTATAAATGGAGAAATGCCATGTATAATTATTCCTTCATAGAATCTGCTTAAATGAATGGATTTTTGGAATGGTGCTGTTGTACTGTAACACCTCTGTTTAAATTAATACATTTTTTTTTATTTTAATTTTACTTTTTTCTTTATTCACATTTTGGATGCACTTGCCTGCTAGGCCCCTGTTGTAGCTGAGTGATTCCTGTTTATTTTTGCAAAATGAGGGGTGAGACATAATTTAATTGATAGTCGACATTGTGACATATATAGGTGGGACATATGATATGATATGATAAATGATTTATTTAATGACATGAATGATTTAATAACAGAAAATTATACATATAGAACTTGGTGAAATGAAATGACCTCTTGTCTAAATTTACACCATATTTGGTGTAATATATATTACTATCCATTTGCAACTTCTGTCTGCTGGCCAAACCAAGCTCAATCTGCCCAATGCAGATTTTTCAAAATATCGTAATATCAGCTAATGTGGTCAGTCGCTAATTTATTGACATAACACTGAATATTTTTGCATGGTCCTATAATTTGCACTTATTCCAATTTCTTTTTAATACTTAGTATTATAAGACTATATAATATAACTTTATTTATGGATTTTATATATGTTCATTTAATTTCAGCAATATCGCACAGGGAATGTCCATACGTGAATCATGATTAGTTTAATTGCATTTTAAACTTCATATAAAATTTTAATAGTTATTTGTTGCACCTTTTCCCTGTTAATTTCTTTTCGTGTTTTGATTAAATAGTCTGCATTTTAAAGCGTGCGTGGAAATACTGCTTGTGAATTTTACGGTCAGCTTGATGGTCTCAGCAGTGAAAGTCTCTTTTTATCACCATAAATCAACATTATATATATATATATATATATATATATATACATATACATATATATATATATATATATATATATATATGCGGGGTGATATATTACTATATAGTCCACATTTAGCATCTGTGGTGGGAAGTGAAGAGGGGCTGTTAAAGCGTTTTTAGGTAAGAAACTGGGCCACAGGTGCCAGTTCAGCACTAAGTGCGGATTGAGAAAGACAGGTTGTCCACCGCCCGTCTCAAAGAGCACCCAAGGGAGCACTTTCCCATTGACGCAAACCTTTGTTGCAGCATATTCCTTTAAACTGGGACCTCCTTGATATTGATCGAGAAGCCAAATGGCTACTTAACACCTCGTTTAAGTCATTTCACAGATGTTTTACCCAGAACCACCTGCAAGAAACAGGTAGGAGAACCATGCTAAACCAAAGTCGGTAGCTGTTAAGCGTTTTTGCAGTATGAACATGGCGTGTGATTGTTTTGAGATCGTATCTGTGAGACTGTATTAACGTCCTCTGGTGCCCACTGCTGTGTCATAGGTTTTCCTGTCTCCGCGGCTCGTCATATGTGTGGAATGTGTCCAGAATGACTGGCTCAGACCACAGTCTGTGGACAGTCTCACTCCACACTCAGTGGATTACAGCTCTGTTTCATAAGCCATTCGGAAGTTCCGTCATCTCTAAATGTAGTGCATCTCAACGATCTTCTTTTCCATGATTAGACCATGGATATGTTTGGATTTCAGCTGTATCTATCAGAGCCAGAGCACTCAAAAGACGCTTTGCCACAAATTTCATCTTTCTTTCATTAGATACATACACTACCATTCAAAAGTTTGGGGTAGGTAAGATTGGTAGCACTTTAGCATAGGGACCAATTCTCACTCTTAACTAGTTGCTTAGCATGCCTATTATTAACATATCGGCTATGTATTAGTATTTATAAAGCACATATTATGCATAAAAATAACAACTAGAGCCTACCTTACTAACTATTAATAAACAAAGCAAATTAGGAGGCAAAAGTCATAATTAACTGTTTAATAGCGAGATTTGTACCTTAAAATAAAGTATGAAATACAGTAAAAACAGTAATATTGTGTAATGTTATTCAAATTTAAAATAACTTTTCCATTTCAATATATTTGAAAATGTAATTTTTTGTGATGTAAAAGCTGAATTTTCAGCATCGTAACTCCAGTCTTTGTCACATTATCCTTCAGAAATGATTCTAATATGCTGATTCCTATTTAAGCAACATTTATTATTATTATCGATGTTGAAAACCGTTGAACTGCGTAATAAGTTGACGGAAAATGTGAAACTTTTGCAGGATTCTTTGATGCTCAAAAGAATAGAGTGTATTGATTGATATAATTGAATTATTACAATTATTATTTGAAATTGAAATGTTTCGTAACATTAAAAATGCCTTCACTGTCACTTTTGATCAATTTATTGCATCCTTTTTGTCTACCATCATCTTCTAAATGCTTTAACTCTTTTGTATTTTTTGGTTGAAGAATCAAACATTGTGTGAACAAATCAAAATTGATTTAAAGTTATGTAAAAAAAACAAAAAAAAGGTTTTTTTTTTTTTAAACATTGTAAATAACCAGTTAAAGTCTGGATAGACTGATACTTTAAATATAGTTCTTATGGATGTTTTTTTCTGCCTAAAATCCCTTAACCTTAATACTAATTGCAACTTGTTTTGTTTTTTGTTTTTCCAAAAGGCAAATAATAAAACAGGAAAAAGTATATTTACATAACTGTAAAAAAAGGCTTATAAAGTACAAGAAAACTGATCTCTTAGCAACCACTCACAACACTTTGTGTCTTCGAAATTCTATGACTTTTATGTCATAGAAATTGCATAGGCAACCATTCCTTACAGTTTCTTCATAAAAAAAAAAAAAATCAATCAAATTTTAAAGTTCATCTGACCACTCCTGACCTGTTGTAGGTGTCCGTAATTCCCCAGGGAAGGAGATTGTTTTGAAAAGGCAATTTTAGGGTAGTTTCCTGTTCTTGTTACATGGGTTCTCATAGGAAGTCAATACCATCAAAATGGGGTTGCATGTCAGGAGAGGTCACATCAGGATCATTTTTTACTAAGTGCATCTTTCTGTTGTTCTCTTTTTGGCCGTCTCACTCTTAAGGCGTTGGATTTGCCAGTCAATGGAGTGTTGTGTTGTTCTGTGTATAGAACCCCATTAAAGCCCCATTTACTCGCCACCAGTGGCATAGAGACAATTAAGCCCCACGCCTGAGGGAAATGCATGGTGGCTTTTTACAGCCTAAATCATGCGCTCCCGCACAACACTCCTTTGACGTAATTCCTTTCCTCTCCAAACACATGCATGGTTTTAAACATTGTGTTCATTTATTCAGCAAGTCGTCTTATTCTGAATTTCCAGTCGTGCATGTAGAAACCCGACGTCACATTTGCTGGAACACATATCATAAAGCCAATTTGAGCTACTTGATGACTTTTCATGTCTGCATTGTTGTGCCATAAATCATCCCATGCAATGGGCTCTTTGTCCCATCGCCTGTTCAAAGCCCCATTGTGTCCGGCTGCATCCAGAGGTTCCCAATGCATGTAAACAGACTCAAAAGATTGTTTGTGCTAAAAACCATATATTGTCTGTATGAGATGTGTTAGATAGAGAGTCTTTAAGTGTAGAGATACAGCTTGTGAGTCATACTGTGACAGCGCTAATATTGATTTTTATGAGTATGCATGCAGATAAGTTGTTGTCATTTGACAGAAGATTTTATCTAAAGTACACTTGTTGCAGGCAGAATCCCAGTGGAAAGTCCTGGGCTGCCTTGAGTTGCGATAACACAAGAACGTCTATCTTTTTCAGTAGGCCACACCAAACATAAATATATGTGCTATAATAATATGCTATGTGGTATATTTTGGTGTGTTTTCACACACATGCCAGTCAAAAAAGAACTGGGTCTCATTTTCTGAATGTGGGTTGACAGTTTCAGAATAACAAACTACTGTTTAACAAGTTGAAGTAGATTTGAAGTCTTTCATGCTCACAGAGGCTGCATTATTTGATTTACAGTAAAACAGTAATATTTTTGAAATATTATTATAATTGAAAGCAACTGTCCTATTTGAATATTTTTTTAGATGTAATTTAGGCTGATATGCTGATTTGGTGCTCTAGAAACAATTCTTATTTTTTATCAGGTTTCTTTAATGAATACAAGTTCAAAAGAACATTTCTGTGAAATCTAAATCTTTTGTAACATAATAAATTACTGTCACTTTGATCAGTTTAATTTTTCTTTGCCGAATATTAATTTATTTCAAAAAATCTTTTGAATGGTAAACCTACATAACTTAAATCTGCTTCAATACTGAAGTTAGCCTGTCGGAAATGGTTATAAAACGAAAAATATATCCAGGCTGATTTTTGGCGAGCAGAATGTTAAACACAAACGTTAAGCACATATAGATACATCCAGAGATATTAGTAGCCTTATGGTGGCTGACGCACTGATCACATGACCAGTCAACTACTAATCTAGGTTAGATTCCACGATTCTGTCTGTGTTTTCCATATTGCGGAAATCATAGGACCCTACCTTTTTCTCAATAACCCAATTATTGGACAGTTTTGCTTATGGAATAAATAATAATGGCTGGTATACAGATACACTGGCATTATACCGGCCGCCTTGTTTTTGAGATGAGCATTGATCATTATAAACACATCCATAATAGTTGATCAATCGGGTATGTTGCTCTATTAACATAGCTGGCCTGACAAACTTTTATTTATGCTTGGTTTAGTTATTTTGTAAGTTAGCCTTAAAGCATGTATCCATAAAATTAATCAAACCAGTCATGATCAAAGAGCAGGACTCTGGCTGACCGTTTCCTCTCTATGGCATGTTTACATGTAAGTGCTCTCAGTGGAGCATTCGGTCAGTGTGAGGCATTACAGCTTTCCATTGCTGCACACTGGCTCAATGTGTCACATTTGTGGAGTGGTTTTCACGACTCATTCAGTAATTGGTTGAAACGGTGTCTGGTTGGAAGTGTTTCTCTGTGTGTCTGCTACATCCATTACCATCATTACCAAGCTGTGAAACTTAACATAAAATATCAGAGCAGTATCCCAGCTAGATTTCTGGTTTTCTGCAAATCTGTTCACACAAACAGAGTTTTAAGCGTTTGGTAGTATACATCCAGATACACACAGCCATAAGCATTGATGACTAGTGTTTAATCGGTTAAAACTGAAGGCTCTGTACTTGAGACTTTTCATTTGTTTTCCCACTCGAAGACAAGTTTATCATTCATAACAGAGATTGAAGGATTGGGGACAGTGTGCGTTCTGTGTGTTTGTATGGTTTTGTTTGAGTTTCTTTGTCAGATTGAGGTTGATTTCTGTTCTGGGATCAGGAAACATGACATGCTAGCTGGTCTGAGTTCCAGCTGGTGCGAGTCCCTCGGTGCTGTCTGGATCCTGTCAGAATGTACTGTGGTTGGGGATGACATGTTGTCATGAACAGCAGTGAAACATTACAGACCTGAATTACTATTCTTGATGCCATGGTGGCGTGTGATCATTGAAACAATCAGAAATGTGGCCTGGCATGTTATGTGGTGGCACTTAGGCAGGCGACGAGTTTGAATCCAGCTGGTGTCATTTACTGATCCCATCCACTCATCTTTTCCTATCCTTTTAAATAAAAGGGGCAAAACTGTGGCAAGTCTGTTTAGTTGGGGGGGGGGGGGGGGGGGACTTTTTGTTGTGTTTTATTTAGTTTCTAGTTATTTGTTGTTTTCATGTAGTTGTCCATTTTGTTTTTGTTTGAACTTTTTTTTGTTTTGGTTGGTTTTTTGTTTGGTTGTTTTTGTTTAAATGTTGTTATCTGATTAGTTTTTTTATATATAGGGAGGTGGGAGACTTTTTGTTTTGTTTTCATTTAGTTGTTGATGTAATCTATTTATTTTTATTTGATTTTTGTTTTTAGTAACTTTTTTGTTTTAAATTTTTTCATTTAGTTTTGAGTTTTTTTTATTTATTTTTGTTTTGTTTAACTTTTATTTATTTATTGC
Organism: Barbus barbus; assembly: GCF_936440315.1. Taxonomy (NCBI): domain Eukaryota; kingdom Metazoa; phylum Chordata; class Actinopteri; order Cypriniformes; family Cyprinidae; genus Barbus; species Barbus barbus. Next base: position 15,387,267 of record NC_136728.1, on the reverse strand, counting down.
TTGGTTTATTTTTTAATTTTGGTTTGTTTTTGTTTCTTGGTCCTTGGGCTGAAAATTAATAGTGAGAAATGAAGGATATGGAATTGGGACACGTTGCAGTCTAGATTTGAACCTGCAGCTCTGACATTAAGATCACAGGTCAGAAAATCACGACCAAACCTAATTAAACCAATTGAATGTATTCGATTTTATTCATTTTTTCAGTATTTATTTCTCATTCTCTCCATCCCTCTCTCTCTCGGAGTTAAAAGGCTGCAGCTGTTGACGCTCTATTGAAAAAAGCCCACTCCCCTCTTGCTTGCCACACTAGACCAGTGTCCATCCACCAATGACCAAACAAAGGAGGCCTATGACCAGCAGGCATACAGACACACGTGCGTGCACACAGCGTGTACACACTAAGCGTGGGAGTTCAGCATGTGTCACATGCTCACGATGGGCGGCGGGTGGGTGTAATCAGTCATGAATGGAGCTGATGATGGTCATAAAGATGAGCTGCACATGAAGGTTTCTAAGCTTCTGTTTCCACCACAGGGACGTTCTTCTTTTTCATGGTCTTTTGATCTTTCTATGCTACTTTACAGCTGGTGTTGTAGCTTTTCTTTGATATTAGACTAACTAAAATGTAACTTTATAAGAAGTCCTTTTTTTTTTTTTTTTTTTTTACATTTATTTATCCAAAATATTTATATATTTTATATTTAATTTAATTTATATTTTATTTTCATTTATTTTATATAAATGTATTATTATAAATATTATATATATATATATATATATTAATTTAATTTAATTAAAATATATATATTTTTTTATGAACGTGGCAGGCACAGGCCTTAAGTTTGATGAATGAAAAGTGTATAGTGACCACTTCATCCTCACAGTAGCCTCAAGCTAACCCTCTATGGCCTGTTCACAGCAGCTCTGTGCTGAACATTAGTGGGCCGTGATGTTTATATGTGGGTCACATTCCTCTCAAGGTCTGTTCTGAATGCCCCACACATGCCCCCAGAAACCCTTCCTGCCCCAAATCACAGCCTTGAGGGTTTCCAACCACATGTTACTCTCAGGAGGTAGATGCTCTTACCACTGCTAATATTTCTGTTCATGAGTGCCTTTCTTCATCAAGAAAGTGAATTGTGTGGTCGAAGGAAAATGCTTTAGCCGTCCAAGACGAAACCATTGACATACTTGTCCCGAGTTTACGTAGCAGAGGAAATCATCTTTCACCTGATGCATCAGAATGTCCTGCGGGTTTCTAGCAGGATCTTTAGCAGATGAAAGAACCTGAGAATATATAAATGGTTTTTCAGCTATAGGCTCTACTTAATAATTTTTCTCATTTTTTGCTTTTTTGTATTGAACCGACTAATGCAATTTCCACCATATCCCCATGTAAGTATTTAATTTGATTTTGTGATAGAATGACAGTTGGGAAAATTACATTTTAAACAGTTTTGTAATAAAATGGTGGAATCCTTGTCTTGGTAATGCTAAATTCATAGCTAAATACACTAAAATAATTTAACTTTTTTTGCATAATTAAAAAATTATTTGCAGTGATGCACAATAAAAAAAATATATATATTTTGTTAATAACACATGATCTATACCTTGATATTTCTTTGTTTTCTTTTCACTTTGCATATCTCATGCAGTATTTTATCTCAAACATGCACTTTTGAGAAAAGTTTGGGACAGAATTGGTGTTTGTGGTGGAAGAGACGACACAACTAAAGGACTTAATATATAAAATCATCTGTGCACAATAAATATTAAAATGATTTCACTCTGTGTTTAGATTATAATGGTTTTAAACATGTAAAGTAATTTTATATTATGGGTATGCATATTTTAACATCAGAACATACAAAATCAAATATACAAATTTCTGATTTGTATATAAAATTATTTTGTACGTTAAATGATACTATAAACTTGATTGATTTTGTCATTGCAGATCCACAGAGAGACAGAGACAGAGTTTTATTCAGTTGATGCCAGTCGAGATGCTGGACTCGAGGAAAGGAAATCCACTTCAGTGATTTCAGGTAACCAAATCGGTGCTTCTAATCTGGTTTTGCTTAAAAAAAAAACCTCATTCTGAATATCAAGTGGCAACTCAAAAGTTAGTGGTTTTTGAGGATGTCCATGTGGGCATCTGCGTAATTTGTCTAGCTTATTCTAAGTGATGCATGAATTTACACTGAAGTACCACAGAATTTGATGTACAGCATTTCACGTCAACATTTTCATCCAGAAGAAAACACAAAACCTGTTTTATACATCTTCCAGTACTCTACAAAGAAAGAATGCCCTCTTTGCTCAGACTGTGTGTCTGTGTGTGTCCAGTCTGAATAGTGCCCACATTGTGTTGCATGGGAAATGGCATACACATCCTCTAAAGACTAAATGAATGTCTTCCTGTCAATACAAAAGACTCCACTAGTCAAATAAGATCATCTATTTAAGTAGATGACATCAACATCCTGTCTGCGACGATTGTGAGCAGAGATGCAACACAATGGATTGAAATTAGTCACTTTCAGACTCGCTGTATAACGATTCTGTTCATGAGTCGAGTCTGGTCTGTTTTCATTTCTATTTATTATTCTTTTGTTGCTCTTCAGCTCTCTCATGTTTTTTTTTTTTTATTCTTTTTTTCCAGAATTCCCCCCTTCGACCCCCTCACCCGAGAGCGTACGTCACAAAGACTCCGCGAGCACCATGCGAGGGTCCGCCAGCGATGGCGACTCTCTGTTTAGCCAGGACTTGGGCGAGGACAGTGTTTTTAATAATAAGGTGGGTGCAGATTTGTCCTGTGTTTCCCATATCACCCAATTCTGTGTTTGTTTTTCAAAGCAGAGTTGCTATTTGTTTTGTTTCTATGTCTCTTTACCATGTGGGGAACCCCTCACTTGTGCCTCTGCCAGAAAAAGCGGTTATGTAATATGTCTCATTTTCAGCGGTGTTCCTCTTCACACAACATCTTGCTCCACTGACGTCATGTCATGTGACGTGAGCAGATCAGTGGGCCAAGGCCATAATCATGATTTCATCCTCAGACATGCTTCATCCTAATTTCTCAACTCCTCTAAGAGTTTCCCGGAGGAATCCTCCACCCCTTAAACTCCTTGCTTTAATTTAAAGATGTTTAACACAGACTTTGACACTGTGTTGCTCTTAGTTTTTTTGTGAGCTGTAATGTTGTGTTTTCTTGACGATAGGCATGTATATCCCTCCATATTTAGGTTAGAATCCTATTTTGAAATGCAGAATACCCTTAACCCAAGTGAAATTTCATGTAGAATGCTTGCTAACCTAAGTTTGTGTGTTGGAAGTGTTTTTCTGCCCATAGTTGAGGCTCAAAAAGTAGATTACAACAGTGACCACCCACTTTTTCAGCAGATTTGTTTCCGAAAGTAGTTTGAGCTGAATCACAAACTCATGGTTCACAGTTGGTCTATATTTAAAGTTCAGAATCAGAAGATCAGAATCAGCTTTATTCGCCAAGTATGCGCAAATGCACGAGGAATTTGTTGTGGTTTTTAAGAAGCTCTTGGTACATACATGCATACATATCTGACATGAGAACAGAAACATTTAAATAAGACTTAACCATAATAATAATAATGTGTAAGAATCTGGAACAGAAGATTTATGTACAGATTTGTGCTTCATTTACTCTATATATGCAGCTGTTTAGAAAAATATGCATATATATTTACAAAGTCAATAATTAGAGATGGGGAATGAATTACAGGCATGAATTACAGAACACAGGTAATAATTCCTGTGTTAGTTGTTTAGGCTGGAGATGGCATAGGGGGAAAAAAATGTTTTTATGCCTAGATGTTCTAGTGCACAGAGATCTGTAGCGTCTGCCTGAAGGGAGAAGCGCAAACAGGTCGTGTCCAGGGTGAGAAGGGTCTGTGATGATGTTACCTGCCCGTTTCTTCACTCTGGAGTAGTAAAAGTCCTGAAGGCTGGGCAGGTGGACACCAATGATCCTTTCTGCTGACCTAACAGTCCGCTGCAGTCTTCTTATATCTGATTTGTTGGCTGACCCAAACCATACAGTTATAGTAGAGCATAGGACCGACTCAATAACAGCAGAGTAAAACTGTCATGTGCGCCTGTGTCAGGTTGAACTTTTTCAGTTGACGAAGAAAGTATAATCGTTGTCGTTTAAAATAAAAATAACCCTTTGGAGAAAATTAGATGTTGTTTTTTTTTTTTTTTTTTTTTTTTACTTCTGGAACAAGGCTGTTGAACTCTATAGTAGCTAAGCTAACAGGCTAATTAGCTATTATTATAGGTGCATCCCAAATCGTGTACTTGTGGACTTATTCCATGACGTTTTGTAGTATTATTAGTTTGAGTACTATCACACTGAAAATTCCAAAGTTGATGATGGACTTACAGGGATAGTTTACCCAAAAATGAAAATTCTGTCATTTACTCATCCTCATATCATTCCACATCCGTTAAATCATCGTTCATCTTCAGAATACAAATTAAGATATTTTTGATGAAATCTGGGAGCTTTCTGACCCTCTATAGACCGCAACACATCTGACACATGCAAGGCCCAGAAAGGTAGTAAGGACATCATTAAAATAGTGTGACATCAATGGTTCAGCCTTAATTTTATAAAGCTACAAGAATGCTTTTTTGCACAAAGAAAACAAAAATAACGACTGTATTCAAAAATTTCTTCACTTTTGTGGCAGTCTTCGTTGTGTGTTCACAAGAGTACCACGATGCATACGTGTATGTTCCTCTGCTTGTAAGCAAGGTGCAGTGCATCAGAGTTCTATGTCAGCAGCACCACACATGAACGTGCGTCGAAGACTATTATTATTGTTTTCTTTGCGCACTAAAAGTATTCTAGTAGCTTCATAAAATTACAGTTGAACCACTGATGTCACATGGACTATTTTAACCATGTCCTTACTACCTTTCTGGGCCTTGAATGTGGTAGTTGCTGTTTATGGAAGGTACAAATTCCAATTAGGAAACTCATATTTACGGTAATTCTGATTGCATATGAAGGCAGCATTATGAATGACAGAATAACCTTTTATAATTCATACACTACACGGTTGAGTACAAAGGGTATAAGTACATAGTGTATAAGTGCATAGTGCATAATTTGGGGCACAGCTTAAGTTAAGCTTCCAGGCTAATTAGCTAGCAGTATGCTGAAAGTGTAGGCTAATCAGCTAGCATCATACAAAGCTAAATGGTTGACCAATTAGGTTGAACACAAATTGAAGATGCAATGATTTTCTTTGCAAAAAACTTGTAAATACCTCTTTGAACAAAAAGTCATTGCTGTTTTTATTCAGGGTTTTTTTTCCCGAAAAATAAAAATTTGTAGTACGCTAGCATTAAGATGACCCCAAAATAAGCCTTTTTTTTTATTTCTCCTGGAATTATACATGGAAATACACGTAGCTTGCTTACAGTTTCTCCATGCCTCGAAAGCAGGTAGAGTCACTTCACCTAAGCTTGACTTGTGTTCTGGAAGTGTTTTTTCTTCCAAAGCTCATAAAGTCATCTATTACAGTTAGTGTAATGTAGTCGCTAGCTCACCACACCCCTGCTTGGCTGCGGTCTCAGCATGCGACGAAAGTCGCTGTGAATGGAAATGAGTGCAGATCTGTGTTTTTCTATGTTATGTAAGCTTTACAAGGATGGAAAGAACTCAGAGAATTCATGGGGCTTGCAGAAAGACAAAAAAAAATGAGTCTGCTTGTATGTAAACTTCAGATGTAAAGGTGGTACGACGTCATCAGCGGTCATTTGCAGAATTCACATGTGCTTGTCCTAACCAGGCGCAATGTGTGAATTTTCGCTATGTCAGGTTGGGAAGTTGGTCCAAATTCCCAGTCCTCCTAGTTGTCACCAAACATCAACTGTGATTTTGTTTTTGCAAACTCCATCCAATTCTACTTTTCTTTCTCCATCAAAGGCTGAGGACAGCGTCACAATCACCAGCGGTGTGTCCATGTCCTACTCGTCCTCCACAGACGACACCTCCAGCCTCGGGACCCCTAGCGCCATCTCTCAGGCTAGCACAGAAGCTCCTACATCAGACCCCTGTCAGGAAAAGCCCACATCTCCTGGAGCATCAGGAGAAACAGAGGAGGAAGAGAAAAAGGACCGCTTGACAGAGGTCCCGGAGCGGTCGGCCATTTTACGTACCTCTATACGATCCCTGTCCCCTTTCCGGAGGCACAGTTGGGGCCCAGGCAAAAATTCAGCGGGGGAGACAGAGATTAGTCAACGCAGGTAATCTCTACCACTAAAAATTAAGGTTTTGGATTGAATCCAAAGTATACAAAAACCAGCTGATTGGTCTGGTCATAGCTGGTTTGATCTTATAGTGGTTTTGACCACTTCTTTAGCTGGTCAGGCTGGAAGACTAGCTGACCAACCAGCTAAAACCAGACGAACACCAGCTTTCCCAGATTGGGAGACCAGTGGAAACCAGCTAAGATCAGCCAACCTGCATAGGCTAGTTTAGCTGTTCTTTTCAGCAGAGAGTCCAGTGTGGTAAAATGAGAAAATCCTGAACCCCTTTAAACAGTGAAAGGTAGCCTTCAGAATGAATGTTCAAAAACATTAATTGACTAGAGCTATGCTAAGCTACCAGGTTAATCGAATAGCGATATGTTGAGAGAGCACGCTAACAGTGTTCAAAAACACATCCTGGTATCTTTTTCTAGATAACTAAAATATAGCATTTCAAGTTTTTCTTTTCTAGCAATGGGAGCTAAGATAGCATGCAAATTGACTAGCGGTATGCTAAGCTACCAGACTAATTATTTAACAATATGCTAAGGGCTAATGTTATTTAATATGTGAAATTAAATATCACAATATATGTTATAAATAACAGAAACACTACATGTAAAGAAACAAAAAATATATATTTTGTAAAAATTAGTTTTTCCACTGCCCGGGTGTATGTACACCGTGTATGTGTGTTTTGTGCACTTACTGTAGATGGGTTAAATGCAGAAGACAGATTTCAAATATGGGTTTCCAAACTTGGCCTACGTGTCACTTTTTTTGTTTTCTTATGAATGTGACAGACACCCGGATTTTTCATTTCCTGTAAATTATCTGATAACAGGATCAAAGCATTATTACCAATAAACCGCCCACCTGCCCTTGAATCATTCATTGTATCTGTCTTTATAATACAATCAGATACATGCATAGTATATGCTTTTATATTTGAGTTTATACTTTCAATCGCTCAGTTTTTTTTTCCCCATCATCTTGGCATTACTTCAGCTTTGTGTACAGCTCTGAATCATTTACAGTCGGTATAGGACTGTGTTTGTGAAGGGAAATCCCAGTAGTGTGAGGGCTCTTCCTCTGAGGGCTGTGTCAGCAGGCAGCTGTTCTGTGAGAAAGAGCTGTATTTAGGTCACACAGGACTTTATTCCTGCTCATAATAAACACTCAGATGACCTCTAAGACAGAAAAGAGGAACATCTTGGTTTACACCATGGTTGTGTGTTTTATTTAAATGTAAACTCTATATGTTCATTGCCAATTTTTTTTATTTATTTATTGTGCATTTATATATATATATATTCTATTAATTTAAAGGTAATTATTTCTTTAATTATAATGTTTCTATTTAATAAATATTTGTAAAGAATAATTATCAGCTATTGGTATAGACAAAAAGTGTTTTCTTTTTTTATTCATCATCCTAGTAAACATTCTTAGGGATGTCAATCATCTCATCAGCTCTTCATATTAATTTTGGTTCATTATTGCTGTTCATTCATCTTCTCCTCATCATATTCATCCATCACTTTTTCCAGTACGGCACGAGGTGAAGTGGAGCACAGGTCTGCGGGACATAGGAGAAGGTACCACCATCCATTTTCACTCTTTCCACTCAGGGGCCCCACCAAATCCTTTCTGAATGGCCCTTGTACAAATTTAGAGTAAAAAAAAAAAATGCTGTGGAAAAAAAAAATACAGATCCCATCCAAACCATCCCGTAAATACGGTACCTACCGAGGTGAAAATTTCACTTTAAATGTAAAGTTTCTGTAATTTTATTGTTTTTAACATTGCTTTTTATTGTGTATATATAGTGTTAATTTTTATTTCAGTTTCCCTGCCAACTATCTAAAAAAACATTTTGTTGTTGTATACAAGAAAGATATGTAATGGTTAAATGTTCAAGGGCCTCTTTTAGACCTTGTACTAACAAGTTCCTCTTTTGTCTTTCTGCACATCCCTTCTTCCACCTATCTATCCATCCATCATCCTGAATCTTATGCACTCAATGAAGCATGAGCTGGTGTCCTTCAGTTGTCCTGCGCTCAGAAAACAATGAAATAAATGAAAGAAGGTAAAGGAAGACAAAGAAGAAATGTCTAAAATCTTTAAAATTCTTGTTGTGGTATGATACGGCACGAATTGCTTGATAGGAGCACAAATGATGTGTTGTAAAGACAGTGGTGTTTATGTGTTCATAGTGCATTATGTGTGTTTTAGTCTACTTCCTCTCTATGGTTTAGTCTTCTCGACTCTCCGGACAAACATCTGAGACCACAAACACTGTTGCAGTCATTTCCGTTGATTTCATTGTCTGAGACAGAGACTAACCGGCCACTTAAATGAATTTGTTTGGCTAGAGATGTAGATTAAACTACACTATCACTACAGGAATTAATCTATGTGAACTATGACTAACATACTGATCTGGATCTCAAAACCTGATGAGAGGTGAGATGGTTTTTCTTCGCATTGTGACTTGAGTGTTTCCTGTTAGAAAGAATTTCAGAACTCATCACACTTATATTGAGCTGCTCTCAACAATTAGGTGTAAGTAAATTTAAGTAATTGTATTTTAAAATATATATGTATTTTTAACATATAGTTTGTACATACACTCGTCACAAAAAGTATTTGAATACTTATGCTGCACTTAATGTAATGATACCAAGTTGCTTCTGAAACAGCACCGACTTCACTTTTCTGAGTGATTTTTGTAATTAATTTTTAACCAAGTGATCTCAACATGGATGTACAAGTCTCTTACCCTCAAGTTCACAATGTGAAAGCAAAGCATGACACACTAATCATGTTTGACAACCAGAAGTATCCAAATATATTGTAGTCTTAATTTTAACTGATCCGTTGATTTTTCTCATTTAAAACCCAACAAATAACTTTTATTGAAGTGATTGGCTTGATTGCTTTTCTTTAAAATATATGCTGTTTGGTTTGATACTTAATTCAGTGACATTCTAACTAGTTTAGGCCACTGTAAGATGTTTTGGTTTAGTTTTCATCATGTGGAAAATGGCTAACCATTTCTGTGGCAGAGCTTGAATGATTTTGCTTTGAGGAAATGTCAAAGGCATGGTTGTATAGCGTGAGTCAGTGGATTTTGCATTAGTCATCGGCAACTTTCACAGACTGAGGTCAAGCTTGTGTCGTCGTCATTTACTAGTAGACTTGTGTTCGTTGTCATTTGATTCTCGTGCATGTGAATCTGAATGGATTTGCGTCTAGCTTTATCTTGCATGTATTTGAATGTCACCCACAACAACGTAAAAGATCTTTGGTGACTCGGTGTGCATGTTTTCACCATCTCAACCTTTTTTTTGAAATGCTGGACCAATAAAATTAAAGTATAATCAAATATACTTCTTTTCACAGTTACAGCCTGGAAGGACTTGTAGCAGAGAAGGAAGGAAGCAAAAGTCTTAATCAATGCATGGGAGAGGCCAGCCAGGAACCGAACTGTCCGTCAAAGCTGGACAGAGAAGAGAGAGGCTCACTTGTGTCCCTGACAGAAGAGGAACAGGAATCAGACCTGGGCGACTGCAGCAGTTTGGACAGTCAGGTGAAGTACTATTTAGAAATGGATTGGTTGTGCAGCATTCAAAAAGCCTATACTGTATATGCACCTGTCACCTCACATCAGCTGAAATCTGTTAATGCAACTCTATTAAAGATAACTATACATAACTTCAACCATTAAAACCATATTTAAACATTTGTTTACTTTAATATTGTATAAATTGTATGTTATAATATTAAAAGTAATATTATTTTAGTTTATTATAGTTTTAGTGAGTTTATTTTGAACCATTTAAACTAATTAAATTTGTAGAATTAGATTTTTTTTAATTGAAATGCTGTCATTTTAATGTTATAATATCATTGGTATTAGTATATCATTTTAGTTTGTATTTGTTTGTAGAATTAGATTACCTATAAATATTTTATCATAGAATTAATTAGTAATTAGTGCTGTCAAACAAAAGAATCGCGATTAGTCGCATCCAAAATAAGTTTTTGTTTACATAATGTGTGTGCGCTGTGTATATTTATTTAGTATATATAAAGACACTCACATACAGCATATGTTTTGAAAATATTTATATTCATATAATTTATATTATATAAAAATATATTTCTATATATAAACAACATATTTTTCTTAAATATATGCATGTGTGTGTTTATATACACAGCACACACACACATATATTTTGTAAACAAAAACTTTTATTTTGGATTTGATTAATCATGTTTGATCGTTTGACAGCACTAATTTTAGTGTGGTTATTTTTATTATTATAAAAATATTTTATTTTTAATAAAATTTATTTTAATAAAATAAAAATTATAAATATAAAACAATATATTAAATACATTTTTCGTTGCGTTTTAACAACACTGTGTAACCAGTTAATCTACCAAAAAAGTAGTTTTTAGTATTTTTGCATCTCTTTTACATGCAGCAATAGTTTATATTGACTGTCAAGGTCCATTTGATAATGACAATTGGAAAGGAAATTAAATTATTTACTGACAGACTTTGTGCCTTTTTTATTTTTTATTTGAAAGAAGTCTAAAAAATCTGCAATGTGTCAGTTCTAGTATGCTGAATTAAATTTAAGAGCTGCATCTGCAGATTTTCCATTTAAATTATTAGTTTTTCATTGAATTTAATTACCCTGCTTTCAGAAGTCCATCCAGTCTGGACGAAGATGTGTCCCACCTTCACAACCCTTTCTCACCAAGTCTGTCTCCATGTTGGCCATCAGTCACAAAGATCTGGATGGTGAGTTTAAACACCTCTTCAGTTTTCTCTCCTGTGTCTCATTGTGTCACTCTGCATTCTGCAGCACTGCTCTGTATCCTATAGTGCAAACAACATATTTTACACATTTAAAACTATTTTATAACCTTCAAAAGTGCTTTTTAGATCAGATGTTGCAGAGTTCAGAGTTTAGTTTTCTCTGCTGGTCTCTTGTGGTAAGATAAGGAGTGGAAATGTTTGGTCATATAACCACACACTGATCACTCACCTCCTGTCAGTCATATCTAACACCCGATTTCGTGTCCTGGGATCTTTATACAACAAAAATATCCTGTATCAACTGGGTTTGTTGGTATTCTTCAACTCCTCAGATGTGGACCTCCCGTGGTTCCCTTTCACTGTGGTGTCACGTTATGGGAGTGGACATTTACTGCCAGTGTTTTAGCACCCAATTTTATTAAAATGCCTGCTTTGATCTTTTTTGCTCATGTGATCATGGAACCCACCAGCAATCGGGCGGCCGCGACCCAAGCGACGAATCTCCTTCTCCTTCAGCATCTCGCCCATGCTCCCCAAATCTAAAACACTTTCTATTGGCTCTTCATCCAGTGATGAGGAGGAGGCAGTCAGTAAGTAAAATAATATCCCACAATGCCTGGCGTGGCCCCTGCCCGACCCCTGCTTAATATGAAGTGTGTCCCCCTACCTCCCTTGTGTCACTAAGTTATTGATCAGATCGGCTCATTGAAATTATTTCTAAAACACCTATTCCAAAATTGTATTTATTTATTCATTTTAACTCTATTGTCCCATGTGTTGTTGAGTTTATGCCAATGTTGAAATTGGTTGATCTGAAGTGTTTTATCTAGTTGGATTTATCTTACTGTACTTATGGGTTAATACAAAATTATAACAAATTAATACTAAATGACTGGGGTGCCAAAATAATGAAAAAATTCTCTATGCAATAACTTAATGAACTTACATGTATGATGTGCATGTTGTCTGCTGATGCATTTATTGTACAGTCAACAGAACGTTGAGGAGAATCTTTCTGAGAAAGTTAAGACTAGTTGAATTAATTAGGTTATAACTGGCTTCCTGAATTATAATACATGTGGTTTAATGGCACAGATAGTTCAAAGTACATGGCACCCTTGAGTACTGAGGTTTGTTGCAGCCGCTGTAACACAGTAGTGCTTAAGTGTGTACAGCAGACGTGTGTGTTTGCAATGCTTTTAATTCAAATTCTTCTCAGCTCCTCGTCTGACAGAAAAATGGTATTTTACACATACTTTGGCTCAAGTCATTCATTCCTGTGGATTATTGGATGAATGGATAGTGGGTCTCCCAAATGAGACATTGCCACGTCTGTCTAGTTCCTTTCCATTGGCTCCATCTCTTTCCATGTCTCTCAAAGTCATTCAGATCCACATAAACACTTTTCATAGCACCGCTTATAGATTTCACAGCTGCTTAGAGCTCGTTTTAAATTGTTTTTTTGTTTTGAAGATGTGGCTTATTGGTATAAAAGCATTACAAATCAGTATCTGTAATTTTAAATGTCTAATTTAGCTCCAGGATCATTGGACTTGTCTTTTTCAAGCTTATTATACTGAGTAAGTTATACTGTCCCTAAAGGCTAAATGCAGTAACTACGCCAACACTGGAACTAATAAAAATGTTTCAAAGTTTGTTGTATTTTTATTGGTTTAGTATCATTCTTTACACTTTTTTTATTTAACTGAACATATAACTAAGCCAAACTCATCTGTAACTGGTATCATAAACTATTGTACAAACACAGCATAATAATTTATTATACAAGACAAAAAAAACTATATGAGCCTGTTTCTCCAGTCCTTGCAAAACATTATCAATCATTTCATCTCCCACAGTTAAGCTTTTGTGGTTGCAAGTGTAGCGTTTTGCTTGAAGACTTGCTTTTGTTCTCTGCAGGGCTGTGCCTTAGAGTCTATTCACGCCATAAAACTTCTTGTGTAATTTCTTTTTGTACAAGTACAAAACTCCTGAGGCTCACTGAAAAGTGATTAATAATCTCAGTTGTTGTTCTGTGCTCTCGTTTATGACGTTTAGTTAGTCATGGTCTTGTCTCCAATGTACTTTTTGGTTTAATCTGTGTTTTTTCTCTCGTTTCACAGGTACATCAGGATCGTTAGACTACAGGTACGACCCCTGCATACATGATCACATGACATTTATTTATTTTTAATATTCATTACAGTCATTACTTTTTTTTGTCAGTTTTATTGGTATGGATGGGTTATGAGATGAGAGTAAACATTATGTGGCAATGGAACAAAGAAATGTTGTGAGCCAGATTTAAACTAAAAGCTATATACTAGACAGAACTGCTATATAACTGCAAAGCCTAAGCTCTGACAGACCTTAATATGCGCATGCTGTGTCTCAGTCCACATACTTATACTATGCCCTAAAAGTATGTACTCTTTTTGTGAAGAAAATGTACATACGTTTGAGTGCGTAACAAAATCATAGGCACACTTCACATTACATAAATACGTGCAGTCTGTCACCTCTTAAACTGGCCTGTCAATCGTCTCGTCACAGTTAATATAATCCACAATGTGTCTTGGAGTGAATTTAAGCAGTGCAAATTAGGATGCAGGACCAGTTTAAAATTTTCCCGTTTATCATCTTTTGTCTCATTTAGTATATCAGAGGAGGATCCGGGGCCGTTGCGGAGTGACAGTGAAGGAAAAGTTGGAGGAACCAAAGTAAGCAGGACCTTCAGTTACCTCAAGAGCAAGATGAGCAAGAAGAACAAGGTTGGTATACATTTTACTTATGTGTATGTATATGTTTGTGTATATATGTATGTGTTTCAGCGGCAGTCAAACTAAAATTATTCCGCTCAAAAACCAATACATTTCCTTCAAGGCTTGTCATAAACCATATTTGAGCTTTTTAGTGGAAACAAATGTTATCGTTTTAGTTTGCCACATATCATGCTGATCTAATGTTGTTCTTTGATGCAGCAACATGCACCTGTTCTTTTTAATTTTGAGGTTTTCTTCCTGTGGTTCCTGTAGCTGATGAGGTTGCTGATGGTGTGAAAGCTCTCAGCAATCCCCCACACTATCTGAAGTTGTTAGAGCGCTTGCAGAGTTTTCTCTTGCGCAGGCAAATTTGTGCACGCTCTGTCTGTCGTACAAGGGCTCGCGGTAGGGAAGTTCAACAGGATGTAGAAGCAAGCTGTGGTCTCTCTATGGCTCTGTTTAAATATACTCGCTAACTGCTCATGCAATTCTGTGAAAACAAATACATGTTAAAATCTATGACTTCACAGTTTCAGAGAACCTTCATGACATTTTTTTTATGTCCACATAAATCAACTGGGTCACCATATATGGTTTATGTCTTTAAATATGGTTATTTAGGATTTTATACACATTTTTTGACCTAAGAAAACCCTACACATTAATTTGCCATATGCTTTTTAAAAAAAAAAAAAATTTGGTAACTAGGCCAGTGATGTAGACAGGATGCATCTTAATTGTTTGATGTCACATGGAAACTTCGGGTCTGAATTAACTGCACTGTTGATTAGAATTTCGATTTAGATTGAATCAGCTAAATGTCATAAAACAAACAAAAAGCTGCCTCTTGTACTTGGGAGGGTCTATGGTGAAAGGAAGTGCACTGTATCTTTAAGTTGAGCCCCAATTTGACAGACGACAGAAAGAAACTGCAGTCACTTCCTCTGGCTGGTTCGCTCGCCTGCTCTCCGTCATGGGAACTTATGTGTTTGTGCAGACAGACTCTTAACCTCATCTGTCGTACCTTCAGGCCAGTGCGCTCACTGGCTACCTTGCATCAGGGATGTCTACGTTGTGTCGTAGATTTTTACCGCAGGGTCGGTCACTGAAGATCAAGAATACTGGTGGTCTGGTTGAGGTAAGACTGTGTTACCAAAGTGCAGATGCTCGATTTTTTTGTTTTTAGTCATGTATATTGAAAATATACATTTGCTTGATGTTATTTTCTGATGTCTTAGAGGTTTGATTTGCAATGTTATTTTAGTGGCTTGGCAACTTTTTGGTTCCCGAGATCATTGTTTCGCCCCAGTTGAGAATGGCGTAAATTACATATCACTTTTGTTGTTGAAATAGTTTTTTTATTTATTTATTTATTTTTAATTATTATTATTTGTGAACTTGCTTGGACATGTTTATACATTTTAGCCATGTTTAAACTTATTTTTTTTTTTGGGAAGTGCACTTTGACCTTCTTCCTTCCTATACTGTTTGTAGCCAAATAATTTTTTCCTGATGTTACGATATTAAGCCACCCATCCATACTCACTGGAATACTAGTTCAGTAAACGTACAGCAACATTTTACTTGTTATTAGTAGATATTGGATATTAAGAATTAATCGGACAGCTTTTAATCCTTTTAGTTGAATGCTGCCAATATGTTGTTGTTGTTGTTGTTGTTGTTGTTGTTGTTTTCCCATTGTGGCTTGCACATGATCACAATCTTGGCACATGACTGTTGGAGCAGATCAGACAGGATTTTGTAATCAGGGTGGTCTGAAAATGGCCACAATCTGCGGTTTCTCCACTAGAGCTATCTTTGTTCTCAAGCACATCACTGTAATGGAGTGAGCATACGGTGGTTTTGACACTTCATGCAAAGTGTTAAAGAAACAAGGAAAAGGGTACAGTGTAGTTGATGGCTGGATGGCTACATGGATGGGTAGACAGATAGATGAATAAAATATATGTGTAGATTGGTAGATGGATAGATGGGTAGTTACATTTATATGTTGGTAAATGGATTGTTAGGGGGTAGGTAGATGGAAGGATGTGTAGATGGATAAGTAGATAAGATGGGTGGGTGGATTGATGGGTAGATACATTTATATATAGGTGGATGAATGTTTGGGGTAGGTAGATGGATTGAAGGATAGAAAAAATGTATAGATCTAGGTAGATGTGTGGTTGGGGGTAGGTAGATGGGTAGATATATGGAAGGATGTGTAGATGGAAGAGTAGATGTGTAGATGGACTGATGGTAGATAAATGTGTAGATAAATTTATAGATAGGTAGATTGATAGATAGATGGGTAGATAAGATTGATGGGTATGTGAATGAGTAGATGGATAGATGGATGAGTAGGTTGGTGGATGGATGAGTAAATGGATAGGTACATAGGTGGATGGCAGGTAGATGGGTGGATAGATGGATGGGTAAATTGGTAAATGGATTGATGGTAGATAAATGTATAAATGGGTAGATGGATGGATATATGGGTAGATAGATGGAAGATGGGTGGATTGGTAGATGGATGGGTCGT
The DNA here is from genome assembly GCF_936440315.1 of Barbus barbus. Lineage (NCBI taxonomy): Eukaryota > Metazoa > Chordata > Actinopteri > Cypriniformes > Cyprinidae > Barbus > Barbus barbus. The sequence goes on along the minus strand of NC_136728.1, from coordinate 15,370,826 downwards.
TTGTAGCTAGATGTGTGGATGGATGGGTGGATTTGTAAATAGGGATGGATGGATGGATAGATAGATAGAGAATTCGATATTGAGGGCAGATGGAAGGGTGGATGGATAGATTTTGTCATTGAGGATGGACGGATGGATGTATAGGTAGATAGATGGGTAAGTAGATATGATGTTGAGAACAGAGAGGATACTGTAAATGTGAAATTGAGGATGGATAGATGTTGAGAATATATGAAAGTGTGTTCATCCCTGCAGCTGGAGATGAATGATGAATATGAATAAAAGTATTGATTGTGGAGCTGATGAGGTTTCTCAGTGCTCTGCTGACACTGGGAGTTTTATGATGGATGTGCTCCGCTCCCATTTAATCTCCCATCTGGGCCGGGACCTCACTGTAATTGAGTCTAATGCACAGCTCAGACTGTCTGAAAGCACTGTACATCACACATCGATACTCTGATTTACTCATTCACCTTTTGCCTTGTATTTTGCAGGAGAAGGAGAAGGACAAGAATAAGGAGCGTGAGCGAGATGCCAAAGACAAGGAGAAGAGAGCCTCAAACGGGCATCTCTTCACCGCAGTGATGACAGTACCCACAATCCCCTGCCAGCAGTGCAACAAACCCATCAACACTAGAGATGCTTTCCTCTGCACCAGTAAGAGCTCATTACTTATTTTAAAATACAGAACTCTATTCTACTCTCTATAATCTTCTCTACTATTCTGTGCTCTATTTTCTACTTTACTGTGCTTTCTACAATGATTTCAATTTTTTAAATTCTTTTTCACTGTTTTGATTTCTACGTTACTCATTTATTTTATTTTACAATCTTCTTTACTATCCTATACTGTATTTCTGTTCTTTTCTATTGCATATTCTGCACTCTTCTATTTTTATTTACTGTGGTATACTTTGTTCTATAACCTTTTCTCAACTTTATACGCCACTCTTCTCCTCTCTACTTTTCCCTTCTATTCAACTCTATTCTACACTGTATACTCCACTCTTATATTCTATAATCTTTATACTGGTCTATGCTCTACTCTCTATTCTATACTCTTATTTTACACTTATACTCTATTTTACACTCTATTATACATTCTATAATTACTATTTTTCTGTATAATTTTACTATTTTTCTACTGTATTTCTATACTCTAAATTCTGTACTCTTACGGTCTATACTCTGCTCAGTACATTGTGTTCTCTTCCATTCTGTACTCTGTTTTGCTCAGTCAGTACACTATTTATTCTACACCACACTATATCAATTCTTTATTATATACTCTTTTTCAGAGTTTCCCAGAGATATGGGAATGTCTTTTCTATCTGTGTTGGGGGAAAAAAATCTCAATTGAAAGGAAACAATAATAAATTAAATTGTACACTAGAACAATGATTTTCATATGGTTAAAATGACTAAAAACTCCTTGTATAATACTCCTGTGAAAATGGAAAGGACATGCAATTTATGATAATATTATTATTGTTATTATTATAAACTCCATACATCTGTTTAATTAAAATGTATTTGGATTGGCATCAGTTGTGTAGTTATTCAATTAAAAGTGCGCAAAAAATAGGGAAAATACTGCTCTGTTCTATTTTGTTGCTTCTTTTGTTTTGCCATAGGCTGGTGTCTTTTTTTGGCACTTCCTCCTTTACTGTCATTTGCAGTGCAGCTGTGCATAGAGTGTAATTTACAGCTGTGAAAGTGTTTTTTTGCAGACGCTTGCTTCGCAAGAGATTCACACAGGAAGTTGGTTAAATAAATTTTATTCCATAGAGAAAATGCCCACAGATTGTCTCTAGAAATAAAAAGCTGTTTTAATTAGCTAGTCAGCGACTGCTTCTAAGATGTAGATAAGTCCTTGTGATTTAAAGCCGCACATGAGCAGGTTTCTGGAGAGACACGGTTGGGCATGATATGTGTGGAGAATTGGGTTAATGTGTCTCAGAGTGAGCAGAGTTTCAAAGAAAGGAAGGAAAAAAAATAAAGGCGTAATCATGGCTATCTGCCCAGTCAGGCCTTACACAGTGTTGCATCACTCTGTGGCTCCACCCGCACACAGCTGGCGAGGCTCAGCACTGCACCGAGGCCAGTCAGTGTGCTGGAACATCCTGTCAGCGCACCGCTACCACCATTGCTCTCTCTTTTTATTGTTCTCAGAGGATGTGCTGGCAAACTCATTACCGTTTCCTCTCGTTTCTCAAAAGTGACTGATGCGCGAGACACTTTGTCAGTTTGATCAGATCTCTGAAAGTCTTGTGTGATAACGTTGTTGTTGTTATTTAACAATTTAATACTCTGCTATTAAATGCTAAACACTTTTTTTGCTGAATAAAAAATTCTGACCCCACATTTTTGAATGATAGTGTATGTTGCTTTTCTTGTAAAGTAGTCGCTTTCCGTGACTGTGTGGGGTTTGCTGGAGAAGTTCTGTGAGAGTGGGGAAACTTGTGGGGAAATTATCACAATCTCTACGCCTTCAAACATGTAGGCTGTTGAATATCTAGCAGCCCTTGATGCCATCATGCACACGATCTGAGATTGTGTGGTTTTGTTTTTAAAAGCTTGTAAATCTCTTTTGGGTGTGTCTAACCGTACTGCAGTTTTGTGGTCATGAGGTGCAAAGTACACTGACAGAGAAAAGCAAAAGCACCGTCTGTGCAGGTATGTTTTGACTGAGAATTAGCATTAACGTTAGTATTTTTGTTTATCACATTGACAGCAAATCTGCATAACATCAAAGTGGTTAAATTACATTTGAAGTGGCCAATCACTTGTGTTTATCGTGTCTGAATTTTAATTTCAACTCTTCTATTTTATATTTAACTGCTGAAATACTCCATTTTAGCTTGTTTTCATAGAGAAAACAAGTGTAACACTGACTTGGCACGTATACTTGAAATCTTTAAATGTTCAAGACTAGTAATGACTCAACCGAAGTGTTTGCGGTAAATTTGTGGTAAACATCAGCTGTTTAGTAGAGGTGGAGTCACGCAGGAATAGGCTAATCTCACTCTCTCCTACTCAAACGGAGTGTAGGAATTCTGTTTGCTGCCGTTTTTTTTCTAGCTTCAGGCTTATTCTATCTGGTTTTGGATGAGAACAAGTGGAATATCACACTAAATTGATGGATAAAGGCCTGTGCATTCAATACTGACTGTACGGTTTATGTTTGTTTGTTTTCAGATTGCAATGCACAAGTCCACAAAGGCTGCAGAGAGAGTCTTCTGGTTTGTGCCAAGGTCAAAATGAAGGTATTGCATTGCCTTTTATCTTGGTTCTCATATGACCGTCATAAACATTGAAACCTGTGCATGTTTAATATGTACCTTTGCTGACTATTGTCAGTTTTATAACAAAATTGTAGAAATAACTTGAGTACTTGACAATTTTGTTTTTTTTATCTCAAAAGTATGACATAAATATAAATTAATAATGGCAGAATTGTATTTTTTTGTGAACTCTTGTTTTAATATCATAGTATGGATCTATAAAGACTCTATTCAAATATTTCTTTCAACAGCAAAAACAGCAGCAGACCGTTCACGATTCTGCCTCAATGCCTGGTGTCACGCTTAGAAGTAAAAGTAAAGTCCTCATATAATCATATTTCTTCATGTTTTATGTATTTCTGCTTTATTTAAAAAATATGACCATGTAATCTTATTAATATGTTTAGCCCTGCCAGCACGGGACCGTCCATGGTCCGCCATCTCCGTTCCCGATGATCAACCCGCTCCTCCCGCCCCTCCTCGGAAAAGCCCCAGCAGTATCATGTCTTTCAACAGCAACCCGCTGTCCAAGAGCATGTCCATTAATAACATTGCAGGGTCAGTGCCAATGCTAGCTGATAACATACAAATGTTTTTAGATTTAATATTGTAATTGCTTTTAAAATCACAGTTTTGCACCATTTTTTTTTTAATATCGCAAGATTTTCGCAAGATTTCTTTGTGTTTTTGTTTTTTATTCGTCATTATAAAACGGACGAAAATTGTGGCCTTGATATTGATTTTGAGCTCACTATATTATCAAATCAATAGGGCATTAAAATATGGAGTATATAATATATCTTATCTCTTTGCACATTCAGACAAATTGAAGACCCTCCTCTAAAGAGTCTGAAGTTTCTGTCCCAATCGACCGACTCTCTTCACAAGACCAGTAAAGTCAGTGAGTCGACAGAATCTCTTACTGATGAGGGTAAGTCTCTTCATTTCATGCTTAAATCATTACCAATAAAATATAGTCCAGTCAAGTTTTATTAATTATTTACAGTGTAGTTATTCATAATAATTACATTATTTAATTGTGTACAATTGCAGATACGTTGTTGTTGTTGTTGTTATTTAGGTTCATCTAGAAATTATTTTATATGTAATTGTTATTTTATTTTTTTGGAAAGAAAACATTTTATTTATAGATTTTTTTTTTTTTTTTTTCTGCAAGGATTAAATTGGAAAAAAGTGACAGTAAAATGTTTTTTTACATTTATAAAAGATTTAGATTTCAAATAAATTGTGGGTTTTTTTTTTTTTTTACTTTCTGTTCACTAAAGAATCCTGAATCTGAACTTTTTTCAACATTTGCCATTACATCTCAAATTGCAGTTTCAATAAAATTGAAAAAAAAAACTGCTATATTAAATTAGTTATATTTCACATTTTTACTGTTTTGACTTAAATTTTTTATCAAATAAATACAGCATTGGTGAGCATAATAGTCTTCTTTCAAAAACATTAAAAGCTTTACCATTGGTAATGTAGCTGATCTTTATGAATGATCGACATTCCCTTTATATAAACTGAAACAAATGTATATAGTCTAGACAACAGCATTGTTCTAATCGTTCTGAATGGCAGGTACAGAGATGATGGACAGTCAGTTGATGGGAGAATTTGAAGCTGATGCCAAAGAGCTGGAAGCAGATTCTTGGATTTTTACAGTGGACAAGAAATTCTTGAAACAGCATAAAAAGGATATTATCAAGAGGCAAGATGTCATCTACGGTAGGAGTCACACCAGACCCTCCCAATAAGCTTCTGCTTTCACTTTCAAACTTTGTGAGAAGAAGTATTGAAACTGTTGAATGAGGTCACTGACACTAATAATCATGTGATAAAGTTCCTGCCTCCTCTCATTATTAGAACTCATCCAGACAGAAATGCACCACGTGAGGACCTTGAAGATTATGGCTGATGTTTACAGTAAAGGGCTACTCAGAGAGGTTCAACTGGAGGTTCAGACTGTTGAGAAGATTTTCCCCATGTTAGATGACGTTCTGGACTTGCACACACAGTTCTTCTCACAGTTGCTCGAAAGGAAGAAAGAGTCAGGGAGCCAGGAAGAGGGTGGCTTTGTTATCCGAAAGATTGGTGATGTGCTGGTCTCTCAGGTAAGCTGTAGTTGTCAAACTTGTGGTTGAATATTGAGAGAGTGTCTGTAGAAAGGCACTGTAGAAAATCTGTAGAAATGCATTGATTTGTAATGTCTGGAACATTTAGTATAAGTAACATACAATTTTTCCACCATTTATTTTCCCCTAGTTCTCAGGTTCCAGTGCCGAGAGAATGAAGAAGGTCTATGGGAAGTTCTGCAGCAGACACAATGAAGCTGTGAACTTCTACAAGGAGCTTCACACCAAAGACAAACGTTTTCAAGCTTTCGTCAAGGTAGCCAGCTCAAATTATTTTGCCTTCAAAAATTTCTCATAGTGTAACAAGTTAGTTTGTAAAATTAACCTAAAGTGTTTATTCTATTCCTCCTTTTGTTTCCTACTCAAGCCTGAAAATTGAACTGGCCCCATGTTTCACATCTGTTTCTTTTTTCCAGAAAAAGATGAGCAGCCATGTTGTCCGACGGCTAAGCATTCCTGAGTGTATATTGTTAGTCACACAACGAATAACAAAGTATCCTGTCTTACTACAGAGAATACTGCAGCACACGAAAGGTACGACTAGTTATACTAGGCAGGCTATTTTAATACCCTTGAACTCCAGGTAATATTCTGAAGTATTTCATGACAGAAAATGAAGAAGACCATGCAGATGTAACCCAAGGTCTGAAGCTGGTGAAGGAGGTGATTGCTGCCGTGGACAATAAAGTGAACGAGCATGAGAAGAAAAAGAGGCTAAAGGAAGTGTACAGCCGGACGGACAGCAAGTCCATCATGAGGATGAAAAGCGGGCAGATGTTTGCCAGAGAGGATCTGTTACGTGGACGGAAGTTGATTCACGATGGGCCGCTACAGCTCAAGAACTCTGCGGGCAGACTCAAGGGTGAGAACCAGTGCAATGGGTTCGTTGGTGAATGAATATATCGGCAGATAAAAAGGAAGTTGATTTTTTTTTTTTCTCAGAACCCCTTAGCAACCTCATAGAAAAACCACCAACACCCTAGCAACCACATAACCGCAACAACATCATAAAACCCTCAGAACACTTTAGCAACAGCATAGCACCAGCCTGGCAACCACTTGCAACACCCTAGCAATCACGTAACAACAACGTGTAAAACACTTTAACAGGACACCTTAACAACCTTATAGAAACACCCTGGCAACTACCCACAACACCCTAGCAACCACATAAAAGCAATGATGCGTAAAAGACACTCAGAACACTTTAACAGCCTTATAGCAACCACATAGCAACACCCACACAACAACAATTACATGTAAAAGATACTCAGAATACCTTAACAACCTTATAGCAACCACATAGCAATACCCTGCTGGCAACCACTTAACAACAACACATGAAAAAGACTCTCAGAATACCTTAACAACCTTAGCAAATGCATAGCAACACCCTAGCACCCTTTTTTAAAACGATTCTCAGAACACATTCCCAACCTTTAACTGATAATTGAGTGTTTAATCTTATTATACATTACTGACACTCTATCCTCCAATTTGATACTGTTAAGTGCTTTGACACAATCTGTATTGTTAAAAGCGCTATATAAATAAAGGTGACTTGACTATATCAACTGCATAGTAACACCCTGGCAACCACATAACAACAATTACATGTAAAAGACACTCAGAATTCATTAACGAACTTATAGCAACCACATAGCAACACCCTGGTAACCACGCAACAACATGTAAATTAAAAAAGACTCCCAGAACACATTACCAACCGCATAGCAACACCCTACCAACCACATAAAAATAATGTGTAAAAGACACTCCGAACACCTTTAACAACCTTATAGCAACTGCATAACACCCTGGCAACAATAAAAAGAAGCAATCACTCACAACACCTTGACACCCACGTATCAACAGCAACATAAGCTAAGTAGCAAAGCTACTCCGAACACCTTACCAACCATATAGCAACATCCTAGCACTCACTCGGCACACCTTAGCAACCACAATAACATCAACAACATGCTAAAAATCATTCAGAACACCTTAACCACATGACAACACCCTAGCAACCACCCACAACGCTTTAGCAGAACAAAAGAAACAAGCTGAACAAAATTGCATCTGCAGAACTGTGCCATGGAAACCATTTTGAAATTGTGGTGTGAATTTTGCCTCTCACGTTTAATTCAGAAAATGTAATAAGCTAGTTTCGCATTTCAAAATACAGTACATCGATAAACAGCCTTGACATTTAACACAAACAGGGCCTGTTTTTTTTTTAATCTATCGGATGTGTTCTTCTCCAGATGTCCAGGCTTTGCTGCTGAGGGACGTGATTGTGTTCCTACAGGAGAAAGATCAGAAATATATTTTTGCATCTTTGGTATGTTTATCATTAAACCTCTGCCTGTGACTCCCTGAACAGTGTTCATCAATAATGTTTGCTTTACACTTTCTTGTTTGGATGCTGGAATCCAGTATTGTGTAATGTCTCTGGCGCTCTATCAGCGCTGGTTTTCATAGCAGCATTGGCATATTAAGTTCTTTGGCGCTTTATAATTGTGTAACCTCGCCCTATTATTTTCTAGTCCTGTCTCATCTTCTTGTTCTCCACTCTCAGGACCAGCGTTCCACTGTCATCTCCCTGCAGAAACTCATCTTGAGGGAAGTAGCCAATGAGGAGAAAGGATTGTTCCTGATAACAGCAGGCATTGAGAAGCCTGAGATGGTAGAAGTATACGCAAGCTCTAAGGAGGAGAGGAACACATGGATGCAGCTCATTCAGGAGGCCATGCAGTCAATGTGAGTCTCTGAATTTGTTTCTCATTTTATATACAGGAAAAAAGGATGCACAATATATTGCTCGATAACCAATATTGGCCAATATTGAATATTTAATCATATATCTAATTTTTGCTAATTAGATTAGCTTTTCCGTCATCTTAAGCTCACTTAAATTTAATTCTTAAAAACTAAAAATAACACTGTAAATTGAAATTAGTGCTGTCAAACGATTAATCGCGATTAATCGCATACAAAATAAAAGTTTTTTTTTTACATTATATATGTGTGCACGGTGTATATTTATGTATATATAAATGCATACATACAGTATATATTTTGAAAATATTTATGTTTAGACATTAATATATTCATATTCTTCTATTAAATATATAAACATAACATATTTTTCTTAAATATATACAAGCATGTGTTTATATAGACATAATAAATATATACAGTATACACACACATTCTATAAATAAAAACTTTTACTTTGGATGCGATTAATCGCGATTAATCGTTTGACAGCACTCATTGTAATCTTTAGCAAATTTTTATTTATATCTACATTTTCTTTTTTTGGTGTTTTCATTTTTAATTTATCTTGATAAAATAGTGCAAATAATAATTAAAAATAATTCAGGTTAACACAATTGACAAATGGTACTTAAGCATCACAATTTGTGAGAGCTGGTAGTCTTTCTTTACAGACTTTCGATTTCCTCCAGGGAGGGAGATGATGATGAAGGTGTGCCTAGTGAAAACGAAGAGGACAGAAGACTTCAAGAAATCAAAGTCAAGGAGTTGAGAGGTACTGAATTCTGTTTTTCCTGTTCTGGCTTAAAATTACTTAATTGTTTTGTGTAGATATGGTTTGTTTGGGTTTAGAGAAAAGGTAAACACAGAAAATAAAGTCTTAAGGACTTTGCACACTGAGTCCGAAATTCTTGTCCGAAATATTTGTATGTTAAAAAATAAATACGACCTCACGTTGTCAACCACGTTTACACACTGCCTCCGAAACTTTCGTCCGTCATAAAAAATTCGGACTAGGTTTGATTTTCTGCGTTTTCGCATTCATAGCAAGCATTTTGGTAGGAAAGGATGACGAATACAAAAAAATGGAAAACGCATACGAAAATTTCGGACTCCGTCGGCAAGGACCTTTGATTCATGGAAAAGTTTAGTGACTATGATATTACATTGACTAAAAATCATGAGTACAGTCTGTTTAAAATGATTTATAAAGACTCTAGTAACTAGAATAACTGAAAAACCCATGAAAATTTGATGTAAAAGGCGTATAAATGCTGCTAAAATGAAGTGAATCTTCGGTTTCTCGTCATGAAATAAACATCTGTCTTTACAGATCAGCTGCACAGGAGGGATGAGCAGATTTTGACTTTACTGGAGGAGAAAGTGAAGTTGTTCAGGGACATGTGTGACTGTGGCTTACCAGATGAGACCGGCCTCCGCAACCGAATGTTCTTCAGGGCCACACCCGATGACATCACCAAAGGAGAACCAATCATGAAGGAGGCTCTGAAGGAAGGTGAGGCGACCAGTACAGTTACATAATTCTTATTATATAAGTCGGAAAAACACTGTAGGCGTCTTAGAAACATATGGCAGCAAGTAAACGATGCATTGGGAATATGTTTTGATGAATATTGCAATCTTAGAGGGCTGAGATTTAGAACATAATTTAGTTTTAAAATGACTCTATGAAGTGGAGGGTGTTAGCTACATGTTGCATCACATCATAGTGCAGCTTGTGCGTATGGTCCCTGGCCAGTTACACAAGCGTTCTTAATCGGAATCACATTAAATATGTGAGTCACACAGTCTCAGAAACACCTTAATACTGGCTGTGCTTGTAGCAGCTACTAGTTAAATTAATAATGAAAATAATAAAACCCAATAAATGTTTTAAATATGATGATTTATTATATAAAGCTCAAATATTTTTTGCTGTTATTAGACAAATAAGCAATGTAATAATACTAATTAGTCAAATCAATAGAAATAAAAATAGAAGCATTTTCAGTATGCTCAGATTTTTCACACGAAAATAACAAAAATGCAATAAATGGTGAAAAAATTTATTTATGATTTGTAGCTATTTATTAACATTAAAATACACATGGATGCTAAACATTGGTAGTTGTTGAGAAAACTGAGTATTGGAAAAATCACTATTTTATTATAGCAAATAATAAAAAAAATTATATTTTTTATTTATTTATTTTAAATTAATGTGCAGAGACGCATAAGTAAGCCATTCTAGGTTTATTCCCCCAAATATTCTAAATGCTATGACTCTATCAAAATATTTGCTGTTTGTTTTGCATGTCTCACCAGCCTAGCATAGCAACAGTGACACAGCCAATGGCATGAGTTTGAGGGCGGGGCTGAGTGTTTACTGGCCAATGGTAGTTGGGGGAGTGTTTGTGGAAACCTGTTTGAAAACAAATTTGCTCTAAGTGTCAAATTACATGCTTCACCTATATGGAATATTTATGTGCTTTAACAAAAAAAAAAATACTAATTCACATTTCTTGTTTAAAACTAGTCTAAAATTACTCTAAAACTTACAAAACGACAATGAAAATTGAGTAACTGATATTCCCGAACAGCATTTTAGAATGTACTTAGCTAGAAAGATCTTGAAAGTGCTGAGAAGACGCTTTGGCTTTGAATGAGGGAGTGATAGATGGTGTTCGTCACAGTTCATACAGCAAGTATTCATTAGGAGAACGTGGACATGGACAGAATCGATACGTAAAGCTGATCTGAATCCGCAGGGCAGGAACAGATAATGGATTGCTTTAATGCTGCAGGTCAAGAATGGGAAAGAGTATTGATTACTGTCTCCTCTTAGCCTTTTGTGAGCTGTTGGTGTGTTTGATTTTTCTATAAACGAGTTGTTCCTTATTGGTTGAATTTCACAATTTTTACATCAAAAATGTCAAAAATCAAATTGTTTCTGTTTCTTGATTTTGGGGTGAATTATGACCTAGACATGTTTTTTGACATTTGATCTACCATTTAGTGTTTACCTGCATTAATTACCATATTCCACATTTAATTTCTGTGTGTTTGTGTGTAGTTGAGACATTACAGGTTCTGGTAAACGACAGTCTAGGAGGAGCGGTGCAGGATGGTGTATGTGCAGCGGGGCCCGTGACTTTGCCACGACGGGCGGAAACCTTCGGAGGTTTTGATAGTCATCAGATGAATATCTCAAAGAGTAAAGGTGGGTGTGTTTTCCACGTGTGTGAACGTGGGAGTGTGCGTTAGAGTGTTTTATGCCACTCGTGTGCATGGGTGTTTGTTCCAGGTGAGACTGATTGTGTTTGATGTCCTGCAGATGGAGACAGAGAGGAGACTGAAGACTCCGCAGAGCTCCGCAGGACTGAGTCAGACAGCGTTCTAAAGAAGGTACAAACCGCTCAAGACAGGCAGCTTTCAGAAATTGTATAGATAGATAATTTAATACATATATAAAACGTTATATACAATTCATAATATAATCTAAATTTGCACACGTTAAAAAAAATAATATGCTATATATGGATAAAGTTAGTTTAAATTAGTGCAAAAGTCTAATTTTTGTACATTTCTGAAAAATAAGAAGTGTTGTGATGTTAAATGATTTGGAAATATTTAAGATTCTGCATTATTTCTAGACCACAAAACAAATAAGCATATTAAAATTAGTGCAGATGACATAACTGTACAGATTAATGAAAATATATTACTTTAAATTATTGGACTCTTCTATGTTTAATATTATGCATAAAAATAAAACTGAATAATGAACTTAATATAATAAATGCATGTTATATATGCATATTTTATGAAGTGAAGTGAAGTGACATTCAGCCAAGTATGGTGACCCATACTCGGAATTCGTGCTCTGCATTTAACCCATCCAACGTGCACACACACAGCAATGAACACACACACACCGTGAACACACACCCGGAGCAGTGGGCAGCCATTTATGCTGCGGCGCCCGGGGAGCAGTTGGGGGTTCGGTGCCTTGCTCAAGGGCACCTCAGTCGTGGTATTGAGGGTGGAGAGAGCGCTGGACATTCACTCCCCCACCTACAATTCCTGCCGGCCGGAGACTCGAACCCGCAACCTTTGGATCACGAGTCCAACTCTCTAACCATTAGGCCACGACTTCCCTAACGACTTCCATTATAAGTATATTATTAAAAAAGCTTTTGTTCACTCTTATTTCAAGTGCTGTTCAAAAATGTGTTCCCATTACCATCTGATTCATTACTCATCAGTGTATCACCATATGCTCAAACCATTAAGTGCTGAGCATCAGAATGTTTGTCCGCTTTAGCACTCAGTACCTGAAGTGAACTATAGGTTTACACACACGCTCATCACAGAACATAACTGTGTAGTAACTTGATAATGAGGACACATTAAAACTGTCCTCTGCCTTACGGCAGCAGAGTAATGCGACCTGTCATCACAGCTGCTTATTTCCGGCAGGTCCTGCAGTACCCTGTCGAAGAGCACATGGATTGCTAATATTGATTTATGTACGGTAGCCTCTTACCCAGTGCACTGACCACGTGACTGCCTCTCTCTCCCACAGGCAAGCAACGCCAATCCCCTGCTCCTACTCAAGAGGAACAACGAGGTAAGATTGTCTGTTTAGAAACAGCTCAGGGCAGGTTTGAAGATCAGGCCAAAGGTGAATTGGTTTCAGTACCATGACCAGACAGCCTAGCCATACATATTTGTACTTTATAATTAGATTTCCTTCTCAAGCTTGTGGTTTAGTCGTTAACACATGTGCAACATTATTTATTATTATTACATGTACTTTATATTGTATTAATAAAACAAAGTACACATAATTGTTATATGTAAATGTATAATAGTTGCAAATGCTTATAAAACATTACAAATTTGTTTACGATTATAAATATTTTATATATGTACTTATTTATAGATTAAATTGTTTATAAAAGGTTCAAATATAAATATGACAAAAAAACGACTAGCACTCAGTGATGGGGCGATTTAATTTTCTCAATCCTTTTATCCTTCTACAGCAGGTTATTCAGAGTGTCGCTCAGCTCCATGACCTGCTGAACACATTACAGGTGAATCATTCTCTTTTTGTCTTATTTCTCGCTCTCTGCTCTTCAGACCAGCAGCTTTCATCTGCAGCACGACAGAAGGAAATCAAATTTCCAAATGCAGAGGTTTATTTTGCAGGCTTGTAATCAAGCAGACTGCATTATGATGTATTAAGATGCACTCTGATAGATTTGTACTACTATTAAGTGGGTGATTGTTGGTCTTTGCCAGGACAGGTTCTCTGTGGCCACCAGATGGGCCTGTTTCACCTGAATTTTGGTTTTGCACATTTGCGGTTTAGCAGCTTTACCTCTTTCCTGTTCGCATCTTCAATTAAAACCGCTTTCTTTACTCACCCTCAACACAGGCTGTTGTCATCCAGCAAGACACCTTCATTGAGGACCAACGGCATGCCCTCAGTGAACGCCCCCTGCCCTCTTCACGCCACCCATCTGTCTCGTCCCTCAACTCCACCTCTTCCTCCTCCTCATCACGGCCCAGCTCACTAATCGAGCAGGAGAAACAGCGAAGCCTGGAGAAGCAGCGGCAAGAAGTCGCCAGCCTCCAAAAGCAGCAGGCCGCCCACGCCGAAGAGAAGAGGCGCAGGGAAAAAGAGTGGGAAGTGCGGGAGCGGGAACTGGCCCAGAGGGAATCGCAGCTGCAGACCCAAGAGGAAGAGGAGAAGAGAAGATGGAAAGAGCTGGAAGAGGAGAAGCAAAACCTGCAGAGTAAAAAAGAAGAGTATCAGAGAGACCTGGCGCGGCTCAGAGACAGCCAGAAGAGACTGGAGAGAGAACGAGAGCAAGTGCAGAGAGAGGCAGAGCAGATCAGACAAACGGAGGTGAGGATCAAGGTCAAGATCGTTCACCAAAAATATTATTTATTCAGCCTCATGTTATTTCAAACCTGCGTGACTTAAATTCTTCAATATTTTAAAGACTATCTTGCCCACTCTTTTTAATAGAATGAAAGTGAATTAGGACTGGAGCTCCATATGACTTGTGTGCTACACTACAGTTCAAAAGTATGGCGTCAGTAAAATGTATGCTCCCTAAGAATGCATTTGATCAAAACTATAACAAAAACAGTAAAATTGTGAAATTTTCTTGCAATTTAAAATAACTCTTTTCCGACATATTTTAAAATGCTATTTATTCCTGTGATGCAAAACTGAATTTTCAGTTTCAGTATCACATGATCCTTCAGAAATCATTCTAAAATGATGATTTGATGCTCAATAAACATTTCTTATTATCAATGTTGAAAATAGTTGTGCTGCTTAATAATATTTATGGAACCATGATTTTTTTGAAGGATTCTTTGAATAAAGAGCACCTATTATGCCCCTTTTTACAAGATGTAATATTGGTCTTGGGTGTCCCCAGAAGTGTCTGTGACGTTCCAGCTCAAAATACCCTACAGATCATTTATTATAACTGGAATATCTGGAAAATGTCATTTTTGGGGCATGTCTAAAAAAAAAGATGTTTTGATGTGTGTCACTTTAAATGCAAATGAGCTGCATATTCCCGCCATCTCCAGAAGGCGGCTTAGTGTATACATCTCCGCTTTGCATACCTACAGCAATAAACAGTCGGTAGAAGCAACATGACCAGTATTGCCGAGTCCGCAGTTTTGAATTGGAATTGGGCTTTTTTAATACTGTTGCCGCGGGTTGTTTTTCATGTCCACGGGTTGAAGCAACACCAAAAATATGATATTTAGCCCCTGAAATGCGAATTTTACTCACTCGTTTTCATTTACTCCTTCAATTGAACTGTATGAGTGGACTAATGTAGGGAATAGGATATTGTAGGATATTGAGGGGATTTTGGATACAACCTATGGCAACTGAGGACTGTCAGTCAGCCCCTGTGGGCGGGGCCTAAGCAATGTGATGTCATATTGCTTAGAGAATCAAAATGGCAGGATTAGTGAGGCTAGGTGGTCTCTCAATATGGTTGTGTTCACACACTGCCAACACACATTTATGTCCAAACACCATATTAGGTTCCCTTTAACAGAAAGTTCTAAAGACCATCATTTATTTAAAATAGAAACCTTTTGTAACATTATAAATGTCTTTACTGCTACTCTTGATTACTGATTTTATTCCTTTATGAATAAAAGTATTTGAGAAAAATAAAAACCGCAAACTTTTGAGTGGTAGTTTATATTCCATGTCTTCTGAATAGCTTTTTTGTGAGCAACAAACTTAAATTTGAGTCATTATTCACTGAAAATCCACCCTATATGTTGCTTTAGCCTGTTCATGAAAGAAAGCGATATCTGATGCCAGAGATGCTCACAAGTCTCTGAGCTAGAGTCCAAGTCAAGTCTCAAGTCTCTGAGCTAGAGTCCAAGTCAAGTCTCAAGTCTCTTCATTATATTAAGTCTCTGGTTATAATAAGTGTTGTATCACGTACAGCGACCCATCCAACACTGCATAGCTATATATAAGGAATTGAAAGCATGTAATATGTTATTATGACTCCTTTATCTATTAGCATACAGTATCAGCTTTGATTTTTATATATAATCAGTGTAAACAGGCTATTGCAACATGACAAAAACACCAAGAATGCTTTACTTTTAAGTTAATATTATCTGTATTTTAACTTGTAGCATGAACACAAAGTACAGTACAGACTAAAAATTAAGAAAGACTTAATATGGTCAAACATCACATTGTAGCTAAATGCAAAACACTATTGCAACAAACCAAACGATGTGAAATATATGAAGAGTTCAGATGCAAAAGCCATCTGAAATTTTCTTTAGAATGATCATTTTTATCAAGCTTGTATATTTAAGTTCAATAATTTCACTTAAATGGCAATGAAAATGCAACTAATCATAGTTTATAAACTACTGTAAGTCAACACATCCCAAACTCTCAAACCAGTGTAATGTTACATGATCAACAATAATCCTGTAACCTGTTTGCAGACAACGTTAATTAACGTGATGGAAGCCAGCGGCACGTAAATGATTACGTTAATCGACCACCACAAGTTTGGCAATTAACCCTTGTATGGTGTTCGGATCTGTAGGACCCGTTTTCATTTTTTATCAAGAGAAAAATTATACGATTAATTATTTTTTCAAACTCAGACTCATTGGCCTTGGCTCATTTTCTGTGAAGAATATATATCTGAACAAATTTTCAATGACCACACTGGTCACACACTCTCTCACACGCAAGCGCAAGCACACGCACACGCATACACGCGCACGCACACACACACACTCACTTGGATATGTGGTTTACGTGACTCTCCATAGGCGTAATGGTTTTACTAATGTACCAACTGTATAATCTATCCTTAAATCCAAAGCTAACGATGAATGGCACAGCAGTCGACATGTTTGTTCGTTGTCCTCTAATGTATGGCGGCACCGCCTAAAATAAAAAAAAAATTAAAAAGTGTGGCCGCGCCGCGCGCAGCAGATACGTAGTACGTCACGTGTTACATGGGCAGGTTATAGGTAACGGAGGGAGGGGAATAACAGCGAGCTCATCAGTTGTTTCCTAAAAATAAACATTGTTCACGAGTCCCGCAGCTCGAGTCCGAGTCGAGTCTGAAGTCACTGTGTGTGCGACTTAAGTCGCACTCGAGTCCGAGTCTCAAACTCGAGTCCCCATCACTGTCTGATGCATAACTGAATCATTCCTTTGAGTCAGAAGACTTTGAAGCTTCAAAGCTTCGATCCTCATTCATTATATGGAAAAGAGTGACTCACACCATCTTATAATATGTCCTTTTGCGTTCCACGGAATAACGTCACAAGGGTTTGAGAGTGAAGACTGAATGTTTCATCAGCGTTTTCTATATAATGTGAATGGAAATATGTTAAAGATGCATATGTATGTCGTTATTCTGTGATGGTACAGTTCTCTCACACTTTGTAATGTCGATAAGTTGAGAAAATAACTAATCTTTTCCATTCCACCCCAAAATTACATAACTGTTCAGTAATTATGTGCAAACAAAAGGTCTGCACATTCGATTATGTAATTATATCCATCTTGTTTTTAACGTATGATCTTCATCCTTAATATAGTTCCTTTTTCCTGAAAGCATGAGGTTGTGTTTTTTATTTTGCGTTTTGATGTCACGTCTAAACTATTTTTAAGATTACCAGAAACCATTGTAAGAGAATGTTTGCACATTTATTTAAATTTCTGTATCATCATCTACAGGAGTTGAGGAAGAACCGAACCCCTTCCACCACGTCTGAGGACTCCTCAAAGTTCCAGAGCACTGGCTCATTGGACCGTATGCCCTCAGAGGTGGAGCTCTCCTCGTCCCCGTCTGCCAGAGACTTCCTGTCCCGCATGGACTCCAAACGCAAAGGGAAGAACCTCAATCCATTCTCCTCCAATTCAAGCCAGAAAGGCCAGAACAGCGAGGCGCAGAGCCAGATCCCCAGCCGCCTGCTACAGCTGTCCAAACCCAAGGAGAAGAAGGACAAGAAGAAGAAGAAGGGAAAAGGGCAGCAGAGCCAGGCTGCAGGTAGAGTGTAGATCATCATCATCATATCACATCTACTTTAATATTCAACATCAAATTCAAACAGACACCTCTCTCAGTTAATCCCTAGCTTTATTGTGCACAGTTCATCTGTGCGTGTTACTCTATTAAATGCTTGATTTCAATAAACAGTTGCTTTCTCTTGTGCAAAAACAATATTTTTGCTGATTTAATTCCACATGGGTAACGACGAGAAACAGAATTATTATTCAGTGCTCTGTAATACTTGATTTTAATTGGTCAATTACATAATTCTGTGGGCCAGTATTTTCATATAATTACCACTAAACCGTAATTATAAATTTTTCCCAGGAACCAATTTTTCTCTATAACTGTGATAGTTGCATGTCTCTCAATGTATTTTATTTTTGTATCATTTTTCATTCATTTTTTTATTTACTTTTTCTTTATTTATAGATTTAAATTTTGGTATGATTATTTGTTCGATTGTCTCCTTTTTGTGTGAAGATTTATTTCATTGTATAGATTTCTATATACGTTTATATTTTTGAATGAAGATTTTTATTATCCTTATTTTTTTAACTTTTGTTTTTTAATTTGAATTTATATAAATACATTTTTCTTTTGTATGAAGATTCTCTATAAATGTATTTTTGAATGGACATTAGTTGTTTGATTTCTTTCATATTTTCATATTTAATTTTACACAGATTTTAATTTTAGTATGAAGATTTGATTTATCCATCCTTTTTTATTGTTTTATTTAATTTTATATGGAATTATTTTTATGTGATTTATGTAGATTTAATTATTTATTTTTTGTTTGTTTTTTATTTATTTATCTTTTATTTAGAGATGTTTTTTACATAGATGCACAATTACAATTTTACATGATTTAATTTTTAATATAAAGATTTATTTAAATTTATATAGATGCATTTTGTATGAAGATTATTTCCTTGATTTCTTTTTTTATTTCATTTTATATAAACTAATAAATGTAAATATTTTTAATAGAATTTGTTTGGCTTTTATATTTTCGTATTAATTTTACATATTTAAATTTTGTATGAAGGTTGTTTATTTATCTATCTTTTTTATTGTTTAATTTTATATAACTTTGTTTGTATGGAGATTATTTTGTAATTTATGTAGAATTAATTTTTTGTTACCATTGTTTGGATTATCTTTTCAATATTTTTTTATTTAGAGATTTAAATTTAAATTTTATTTTTTTGAAGATTATTTATTTATTTTGATTTATTTATTTTTCAGTGCTGACATGGAATTACTCAATTACTACAATTATTTATTTGAAAGTCATCAGTCATGCAGAATAATGCTTAAATCGCGATTTGTTATAATAACATGCATTTTCCCATACATATCAGCTTTTTACAGGCCACTCAAATCCTGACAGATAAAATAAACTCCCACGCTACACTGTTATTACACCACTGAATATTATTTTTCACTTATGAAAAATGCCACATTATGTAAGTTCAGTGTGTTTTAAATGCCATTTCATGTTGTTATTGCGATTTACTTGGAAAAGCTCAAAAGTAAAATAGTTTTTTCTCTCTTCGCAGATTCTCAGAGCGTTGTGGTTCCAGGCTCTACCCCGGATGGAGAGATCTTTTTCTGCTGATTCGGCCCCCTCTTCATCTTCCACTATCCCACAATGCCTCCATGCAGGGCTGCTGGTCTCTGGTTGTGGACTTGTAAACCAGAGTTAGAAGCACATACCTATGGTCCCGATGGGCGTCAGGCCTGTACAGGAAGTTTAAACGGATTGTTTCCTGTGACTTGATTTTCAGCGGCCAGCATACTGCACAGTGCCTTCCATCCCTCACATACACCTATGAACAGGAGCAGGGACCTGGAGCACGAGTTTAGGGAACAGTACATGTCAGATAAACCCACTTTCTCACACACAGACGTCCTGTGAAAATTAAAATAGATTTCTAACAGCAAGTGGAATCACGCAGAGACGCAGCTGGCTTTCCAATGACAGCAAAAGTCAGTTTCTGAAGGACATTTGACTAATGAAGATACTAATAATCAAAGTGAGTGAACTCAAATTGCAGTTTGCAATGCAGTGACTTAAGTCTCTACATATTTCCATCCTTTTCCTTTCAAACCCTGTCATGTTACAATGTGCCTCACTGATACTGGACCAGACTTGGTTTAAATACAGTCTTTTAAAAAGGTCGCAAAATACTTTTTATGAATAGAAAGGGATGCTTTGGAAAACAATTGAGTAAGCACGACAGAAATGAAAGTGCAAAAGAGTGTAACAAATATTGTCTTTTTTTAATTTATTGTTTTTAATCACATTTCCATCCCTAAATGACTGAAAATTCATGTTTCACTGAAAAAAAAACAAGTTTTGTTGTGACTAAAGGCTTCACAAACCCCACAGAAGTTTTTTTTTTCTTCTTATAAACCTCAATGCAATTTTAATCCTTAGCACTTTATAAGCACATGTCGAGTGGGAAAAAAATGGCTGGCTTTAAAACGAGACAATCGATCAGCTCCACTTAACTGGTAAACGGCCTCCTTTGTACGTGCAAGGTTTTATTTGATAATCTTTTACTGTACCATATGAATGTTATGTAAATTTGTTAAACCAAACACAAAGCTAGCTTTCATATTAAGCTAAGAAAAGAGCGGGTGTTTTCAACTGCAGTATTTTTTTTCTAAGATTATTAAACACAATTTGAACGAGATGATTCAGCTTTATATAGGCTAACAAATTCAAGTTGGTGTTAGCAACAAAGTATCGCAGTTCTACGCTCAAGCCAGAAATGTCGATTTGACAGGCCAATGTGGTAAAATGTATGATGAATATACAATGTGTTGGTGTATTAAACGCTTGGTTTGTACCCTCAAATAACTAGATTTTAGTCAGTCAAAGCCCTCGCCTGCTGGCCAGGCTAACCGTTCTGTTGAACATAAGGAAATATTTTAAGAAAGGGGAAATTGTGCAGATAAAAAGTGTTAATTTAAGCTTTCTGCTCTGTTTTTATTTTCTTGCCATTAAACTTCTACCTAACACGCCTCTCTAATGCATAGAGTGATGAATGTCTCATAATTCATTTATCGATCAGCTCCCTCTGATCTCTTGGGATATAATTCATACATCCCAGAGATTTTTATTATCCGTCAGCATATTCCCACAGCTGCTTACTATGACATTCTGCATGCTGGTATGTTATGGTGCTAAACTGAGAATCGAAATGCCTTAACCAACAGAGGGTGCTGTGGCGATATTCAAACGCTGTCATTTCCTTTGTCTCTCCTGAAGCGTAACACACTTCAAACTTACAAAACGCATTGTTTTGTTGTATAATTGAGCTTTAACTAACCTTAAATATTCCCCACATCCTGCAGTGTTTGCCAAGTCCTTTTTATCGCCAAATCTTCCTTCAAGGAAACAATATAACTCAAAATGAATTATTACTAGCACAATTAAAGCTACTCGGAAGTCTATTGGCTGCCATGAGAAATGCACTAAAAAATAATCCAAATCGTCACGTTAATGCAAATCAAATGCATGTCTGCTTCACGCAATAGACCCTTATGTGAACACTGTATTAATTTTCATTTTTCACAAGTTAAATTGATTGTTCTGCTGACACAACATTTAAAATACATTTGTCAAAAAATAAAGTTTTGTTAAAGCTACTCTGGGCTTTTCCCCTCAGCCTCGTTTTCATTCACGAAAAAATTCAACTTGGCGTCTACCATCTTTAGGTCTGTGGTTACAAAGAGGTACCATATTTTCGTGTCAAATTTAGTGTAAAAAAAGGGGCAAAATACCACAAATTCTGTAAATATCTGTAATGTAAAAAAATGTATTGTAAAAGTATTAATTATGGATTTTCTTTTTGTGTTTTGATTTAAAAGCTTTTTATAACTAGCTTTATCAGCATTCTCTGTGTTGGAGAGATTAAAAATGTACATTAAAAAAATCTTAATAAAAAAACTATGTACATCAGTCCAGTGTTCATGTTTATTTTTTACTCCGATCGATAGATAGATAGGTAGATAGATGGGTAGATAGATAGATAGATAGATAGATAGATAGATGGATAGATGGATAGATAGATAGATGGGTAGGTAGGTGTGTGTGTGTGTGTGTGTATAGTTAACATTCGAAGTGGATCAAAAAAGTTCATCAAAGTTGTCCTAAGACAAGAACGGGTATTGTTTTGGATTTAGGACAACTTTGATGAAAGGTTTTGATCCACTTCAAATGTTGACTACTATATACATACACAGTAGCCTATATATATATATATATATACATATATACACACATACATATATATATATATATATATATATATATATATATATATATACAAATATTTTGTTATATATATATGCCCACTATGCCTCCAGATGTATCAGATTTCAAAGTTATTGAGGTAAGATTAAGCCTAAATTGTCAGATTGGAGCCAGCTGTTCAGAAGCCATGCTTGTGGAGCACCTGTTGCTACTTTCTCTTCCTCTTGTCTGGTCCAGCTCAAGGTTTCCTGGCGGCGGACACCACCATGAGTCCGTTTGTCCTGCTTTGAGTTAAGCGACTGCCTTCTAAATGTGCTTTTTCTCTCATGAGGTTGGTTGGATGTGTTTGAAGGGGGGCCGTGGCATCTTACCCCATTGGACTCCATTGACTTTGCCTTTGTTCCTGTTGCCAAGCTACCGTGCTCTTTTGGCAAACACAAAGGTAGGAAACAGTGCTTGAAGGTAATGCTAAGCTGAAAAAAACTAATTCCTTGTCAAATTAAAGACTGGATGTTCATTTTTCTGCTTGTTTACAAGGTGATTTTATCCAGCCCTGGAGGAATATTCTCATCTTTATCCAGATAACTTAAATCCAAGTCTTGGTGGCTTTAGCTAGTGATACACTTTTTGTTTTGTTTTTTCTTTTCTATTGGGAGTTGCTCTTAAAACAGTAAAGAAGGTTAGATATCTCATTGGTTTTTCCAGTTTTGTCTCCTGCATTATGACCTTTTCTAGAACTTGCCATACGTCAGCTCCCAGTAATGCAATGTTTTGTATTTGTGAATGATACCTGGTCATTGTTACCCTCACTACCTGGTCATTGTTATCCCGTTTTGTCTATCTGTTGATTGGGTTTTGCTGTACCATCTCTCTTTCTCTTGCTTTCCAAAGAGAACAAAGGATCCACATGTAACCTAGAGAAACCTGAGCCTTTGTTGTGTGCTGACAGTCCATGTATAAATATCAGTTGTATGTCAGGGAGAACAATAGCTCTGTGCTGCTGGTGTTTTCCGATACGTGAAGGACTTTGGCCTTTTATGCGCCTAGAAGAACGGCGTTCATGAAATTGTTGTTGGGTTTCCTTGGGATACGGTTGTGCTGGCTATCTGGTGTTTTCCATTCACATGTGACATCTCACTTTGTCTGGAGATTCTAGCATCCACCCCGATACAGAGTTTAATAAAGCTGTTAGAGAAAGCGATGGGACATTTCATTAGGTCCACTCGAGACTGCCATTCAATGAGCAAGAAAGTGTTGATGTATTAGGATATTTCTGTAAATCTACTTAGTGATACTATTAGAGCACTTGACATGGTTGTTCTTGAGGTCATGTAGAGGTTTAATGGTCTGACTCATCATGGTCTGCTTTTACTGTTGTTGAAATCCACAGAAACATGTCAAGTGTAATTTAATATAATGCTGTGTGTGTATATATGTGTGTGTGTGTGTGTGTGTGTGTGTCAGAGATTTACAGTCACTGCAGTCATCAGCACCCATGTTTACAAGATCACAATCACCTGCATTCTGATTCCCCGCACCTGCTGCAGCTAATCTAGCTCCACTATATCTGCACACTCTCCACACTCCTTCCTCGTCCTGTCTACCGTTCACATAACTGAACCAAGCCTGACCCTATTGACAGTTACCTGTGTGTTTCCCTACCTTAGTCGTTCCTGTGATCTCCACCATTCCTGATGTTCCCTGCGATTAATACAAAGGACTGTTACTGCCATGAAGCCATCTGGATCCACTCTGACTTTGTTCTACTCACCCACTGTCACCATCAGTTTCTCTCCTCTGTGTCTTACCCCTGCTTGACCTCTGTGTCTCCTAGCCTGTATCGTGACTGTGTGTGTGTGTGTGTGTGTGTGTGTGTGTGTGTGTATATACTACCCTCCAAAAGTGTGGTTTTGGACGATATCAGCATAAATCCTTATTTTTTGGTGCAAATGCATTAAAGTAATGACATTATCATTGAAGACCAGCAATAATAATTTTCAAATGTCAAAGTCAGACATGCCCCTTTGCCAGCTGTGATGCCTGGTTACTGGTTTAAACTTGGCCCAGGTTTTTAAAAGATTTTTGGGTCAGCACACCTTAATAGATTCAACAATTGATTGCCAATTCAAAGTCAATGTTTGAATAAACTGACAGCTCGGATGCCCAGATTATGCAGAGCTGTAATAGCTGCTTATGGTGGATATTTTGATGAATCGAAAATTTTAGTTTTTTTTCCATGTATAAACTGTTTGTAATAAAATATGTTTTCGTAGCTTGTGTTGTCCAGTGCACAATTATCACAAATTAAAAAGGATTCATGCCAATATTGTCCAAAACCCCACTTTTCTATGGCGTTTCCAAACTTTTGGAGGGCAGTGTATATGTATATGTGTATATGTATATATATATGTGTATGTGTATATGTTTTTTTTTTTTTAAAAGTTGTATGAAACAAAAATGATTGAAGTACATGTTACTAGAAAATACTATTTATAAGTCTTTCCACTTCAAAATTTCACATTCAATTCAAAGTGTTACTAGCCTTTTCTTTATAATTAATTGTGAAATTTACTAGTAACTTCTGAGTGAAAATTCAGTGTGAAACGCATATTAATAATTTAAACATCTTTTTATTTACTTAGTAGCTTGGGTTGGTTCTTAGAACACAATTAACTGTGTTTGATTTAGACTGTCTTATTTTTCAGATGAATGACTGTTCGATGGTTTTGTTTTACGATGAGTCGTTTAACTAGCCGGACAGGCCTTGTAAAACCGCCAGCTTGTATATCAACGCGATCCTTCGCTCTCGGTTCCGTTTATCTTTCTCATGCTGCCCCGCGTGTCCGTCTATCTCTCCATCTGTGGTTGTGTATTGTAGCACTCGATCACTGTCTGAGGTGCTGCAGTGAGGGAGGATGCGTCTCATTCGTCTGTCTCCCCCCAGCCAGCGGTCCTGATGAGAGAGACTGCGGTGTTTACGCTTCATCATTCGGTTTCCTTCCGCCCCTTGGCTCTCATCAGCTGTAATCGTATTTCACCTGCTACCTTAAATCAGGAAGCCTCTGCTGTGCCTCACTGCTGGGTTTTGTTGCAGTTCTTCACTCTATTTGCAGTCATTGTTCTTGGAGGAGGACAGACAAGAAAAAAGAAATCAATCATGCTTTTTACACATTTTTCTAATAAGGTGAATTAGGAATAACGGGACATTCCAATTTTTACCTCCTACCAATATGTGACAGCAAATTACAAGGAAGCTTAAGAAAAAATGCCCAATTTCCTATTATCCTACTATTAATTTATTAATTTATAATTTATTAATAGTAGTGTCATTTATTGACAATTTTAAGTCCCCCACCCCTCAAAGCAATCATAACTAATTGTTAACCAGTATTCACCTTTCAATAGCAGATTGCCTACTGATAAATTTGAACATAACTTTTTTTTTATACAATATTTTTGGTCCATGATAGCACACGTACATCACGGCGACATCTATTTGACATCTGCAAAACATTTTTTAGAGTGTTTTCTCATCTGCAATATGTCTATAGGATGTTCTCTATCAGATGTCAAATAGACATTTATTAGAGGTCTTAAAGATGTTTATGATTTAGAATGTATGTAAGACTGACATCTTACAGACGTCTGTCAGATGTTTGTATACAGTAGATGCTTTCCAGATCAAGTGATCTTTAACAGACATCTTGCAGACATATGTACTCTATCTGGGGTAAGTTATTAGTAAACTAATTATTGCATTATCCATTGACAGTGCAGTTGTTAGATTTTGTGGCGCTTCTATGAATTGGCCATGCAATCATTGTAATCAGACATTGCTGAAAACCTCAAAATGGTGAACTATTAGCACATTTATCAGTGTAGTTTTTCAAAGTCAAACTGTTTTTAACTTGTCACAGCATATTACCAAGTTGAGACTTTGTTTCATGTCAAAAGTAACTTGCTCTGTCTTGTCTGACGGCGCGTTGTCATTTCCTCTTTGCTCTGAGATGCATTTTTAACTGTGTGAGAACGTGTGGCGTGAGAGTGGCATGGTTTGTCAGACGTAGCAACAGTAACTAAGGAGGGGCGGGTCTTTGTGAAGGGTCATCACGATTAATTTTGTTATTTTAAACTGCATGCTAAATAGTCTTTAATAGTTTCACACTACTTAATTATTAGCCAACCTTCCAGAAAGCGGAACTGTGTTAAAAATCAAATGGTTACCCTATAAATGCCTTCCACAGTTTTGGACAATCCCTTGATAATTTGCTCTCTGGTGCTTTATATATGTATTATTCTTTTCCATTTAAAGCAGACCGTGAATATTGCAACACCCACATAGCGTGAGGAGTCCGAACGACTAGCTCTGACTGCCTGACCCATCCTGACTGGCATCCAAACCGAGCCAAAAACTACCGAGAATAAAGAGGCGGAGAAATCTCTCTCTCCTCTTACAGGAAAGGAAGCTATTATACAAAAATCTTCTCTCAGCCAGGGCCACAATAAAACCCAACGGTAAGACATACGGTGGATGGGGCAGTATTGTTCCCTGGCCCCCTCTCTCTATTATGGCTGTCAGCCGCTCTCTTTTAATGTGCCTGTTTTGAGGGAGATTAGAGCTGGGTGATGGGGGGCGTTTGGCCGGTCGTTCTGGGTTCTTTGAGAAGCTTCTGTGTGGTGATTGTGAGCGCTGGGCTATTCCATTAGTGTCAGGATGACTGGGTCCTCGCTGAAACAGCCACACAGAGCTCGGCTTCTCTAGTCAGCAAGCAGGAAATTTCAATTGGACCGGCGGCCCTGTCACAAAGGATCAAACAGCGGGTCCGCTCTGCCATTAATGCTGGGAAGAATGCAATGACCCAGTCTGTGCTCGTCTCGAGGCGAAAGCAGAGGACTTCATCTGCATATCTCCAGTCTGTGATGGTATGCAGGGGTATAAAAGCCTTGAACAATTGTAATTCTGGTTCATTTGGGTCTATTTTAGTTATGTCTGTTTTTGCTTGTATATGAAACATTTCTATCTCTCAGAAATCATTTCACACAGCCGACAGGTCTAGATATTTAGCATGCCAAATATTTCACGGGAATTTCAAGATTTTCTCAGATCACATCTTTGATAATTCACACTGCGTGACTGTCACTCGTGTAAGATTTGCAGATTTGCCTCCGATTTCATTTGTCGGAATTGCATTTATCGGTGATTTCGCAAAACCTGTCAGCAAGAGAAAATCGGGGCTAAAATGTAGTGTGAACTCGGCTTAACAAAAAAGAACCAAAAAGAACTGTTCTAGTTGCGCTGTATGCTTTTGATTCACTAAAAAGATCTGGCTTATAAGTAGGGTGACCATAGGCTACTGGCCATTTTTACGGGACGTAGCCTTGCCAGGATTTCTATATTGCCTAAAATATCCAGGTTTTGGCTGTTTGCACTGTGGAGATTGATCATTGTATGTCATTATTTCACGAGAGCTATAGAGAGCAGAGCAATGCTTTCAGAAAATCTAAAATGGCGCCGCTGATGGCAGCTATTGTGCGTTGCTCTTCAGTGTTCATATTGTTTTTGTTTGTTTCCTGTTTTTTGTTTTTCAAATAAGATCAGTTTTACCAGGGATGATCTGCTGAACATTCGGCAGAACACACCACAAAATCTTCTACCGGTTTTTGATTTTTCAGACGTTTTGCTGGACATTGTAGTTGGTGGAGCCGTAGCTCTGGTCAAACGCTACAGGAGGAGGCGCAGACGGGGAAAGCGAGCCGGCGCTCGTGAAACTTCGTCAGCGCGGATTTCGAACGGCGTTACCTAGCATCCAGTTGGGGAATCTCCGCTCTCTACCCAACAAAATGGACAAACTCCTTCTGCTCTCCCGGACAAACAACGACTTTTCTAACTCTGCTGCTCTGTGTTTCACGGAAACCTGGCTGAATGGCGACATACCGGACAGCGCGATTCATCTGCCTAATTACCAGCTGATCAGAGCAGATCGGGACACGGAATCAACGGGGAAATCGCGCGGCGGCGGGACGTGCTTTTACATCAATGAGAGGTGGTGTACAGATGTAACTGTGTTGAAGATGTGCTGCTCAGATCTAGAAACGCTCTTCATTAACTGCAAGCCGTTCTATTCACCGCGGGAGTTCTGCTCGTTCATTCTCGTGAGTGTCTACATTCCACCGCAAGCGCACGTGAGCACAGCGTCACAGAAACTTGCTGATCTGATCACAGAGAGTGAGCAACAACACCCGGACTCTGTTTTAATCATTCTCGGGGACTTTAATAAAGCAAATCTCTCCCGTGAACTGCCAAAATACAGACAGCACATCACATGTCCCACCAGAGACAGTAATATATTGGATCACTGTTATACAACAATAACGGACACATCACTCGGTTCCACGAGCAGCTTTAGGACTCTCTGATCACTGTTTGATTCATCTTATTCCATCCTACAGGCAGAAACTTAAGTCTGCAAAGCCTGTATTAAGATCTGTTAAAGGATGGACTAACGAAACAGAGCGTGATCTACAAGCCTGTTTCGACCTGACTGATTGGACTGTTTTTGAAGCTGCGGCAAATGATCTGGACGAGCTCACAGAGACTGTAACATCTTATATCAGTTTCTGTGAGGACATGTGCATTCCTACCAGGACTCATCTATTCTACAACAATGACAAACCATGGTTCACTGCCAAACTCAGACAGCTCCGTCAGGCCAAAGAAGATGCTCACAGAAAGGGGGATAAAGTCTTGTACAAACAGGCCAAATACACTCTGGAAAAGGAGATCAGAGTGGCAAAGAGGAATTATTCTGACAAGCTCAGGAACAAATTCTCTTCCAGTGATCCTGCTTCAGTGTGGTTAGGATTGAAGGACATCACCAGCTACAAAACACCACCCCCCCAGCACTCTGGAGAATCAACACCTGGCAACGACTTAAACAAGTTCTTTTTTCGTTTTGAACGATCACCCCACACCCGCCCAGAACACCCCTCCACACAACCATTCACACCTCCAGCAACCCCTCTCTCCCCCACACCTACAATTCAAATCAGCGAAGATGATGTGTGCCAGGTCTTCAGGAAGAAGGAAAGCACCTGGTCCAGATGGTGTCACCAGCCTGCCTGAAAATCTGTGCTGATCAGCTGGCCCCCATCTTCACACAGATCTTCAATAGATCACTGGAGCTGTGTGAAGTCCCCTCATGCTTCAAACGCTCCACCATCATCCCCGTCCCAAAGAAACCCCATATTACTGGACTTAATGACTACAGACCTGTTTGTGGACTTCAGCTCTGCTTTTAAGACCATTATCACGGAAACCCTTCAAAATAAACTAACTCAGCTCTCTGTCCCCACCTCCGTCTGCCAGTGGATCAACAGCTTCCTGACAGACAGACAGCAGTTAGTAAAGCTTGGCAAATTCACATCCAGCACTTGAACCATCAGCACTGGAGCTCCTCAGGGCTGCGTTCTCTCCCCACTGCTCTTCTCCCTCTACACCAACGACTGCACATCCAAAGACCCCTCTGTCAAGCTCCTGAAGTTTGCAGATGACACCACACTGATTGGCCTCATCCAGGACGGTGACGAGTCTGCTTACAGACAGGAGGTTAAGGAGCTGGCTGTCTGGTGCAGTCTCAACAACCTGGAGCTTAACACGCTCAAAACTGTGGAGATGATCGTGGACTTCAGGAGAAACCCCCCTGCTCTCCCCCCACTCACCATCATGAACAGCACTGTGACTGCAGTGGAGTCATTCAGATTCCTGGGCACCACCATCTCTCAGGACCTGAAGTGGGATATTCACATTGACTCCATTGTCAGGAAGGCCCAGCAGAGGTTGTACTTTCTTCGCCAGCTGAGGAAGTTCAACCTGCCACAGGACTTACTGAAACAGTTCTACCCCACCATCATTGAATCCATCCTCTGCACCTCAATAACTGTCTGGTTCAGCTCAGCTACCAAATCTGACCTCAGAAGACTACGGAGGGTAGTCCGGACTGCTGAGCGAATCATTGGTACAACCCTCCCCACTCTCCAAGAACTGTACTTATCCAGAGTGAGCAAAAGGGCTGGCAAAATCACTCTGGACCCCTCACATCCAGCACACAACCTCTTTGAACTGTTACCGTCTGGTCGACGCTACAGAGCTCTGAGCACCAGAACGACCAGACACAGGAACAGTTTCTTCCCTCAGTCAATACATCTCATGAACACTCAATAAATAAACGTGGAACACACAACTAATTCATTATCCATTCACCACACTCACTTATTTTATTTTTATTTTTCTCATTTCTAATTTTCACATACTTGACCTGTACATACATAGTCGCCTATATTATATATTGTGTATTTTTTATATTATTTTTTTTTTTGCTGCTTTGTACATTGGTTATTGGCTATTTCTTGTTATTTAGTTTTTTTATTACCTGTGTCCTGTCCTGCTACTGTCTTTCTGTTGCACTGTGGAGCTTCTGTCACTACAACAAATTCCTTGTATGTGTAAACATACTTGGCCAATAAAGCTCATTCTGATTCTGATTCTGAGAACGCTCTTGCGGTACTTTGGTGTCATACAATGATCGGTGTGCAGCTTCAAGTCGAAAGAACGAACAAACACGTGTGCGTATTTGCATCACTTTGATCGTTCTCACCTTCTTACGTGCCACGATTGGTCGAATATGTACAATACCTGCATGTTATTGGTCAAACAACTACTTTCCCGTAATGGTACATATAGCCACCCTACTCATAAGTCATTTGTTTCTGAGTCGGTTTACAGTGTTCACATTGTAGAACTGGTTCAGTAGAGTAATTTGTTTTAGAAACGGAGAACATTGTTTGCCTTGTATGTTTTTGACTCACCAAAAAGAACCAGCCCAAGAGTTATATATTTGTAAATCGGACCACACCAAACTAGCTTTAGATCAAAAGAACCGGCTATTATTTTGAGCTATTTTGCTGTGACATTGAAACTTCAATACAAGTGGTGGCACTATAGAACAGGAGAGAATGTGTACTTCATTGGAGTACTTTTTGAAACTGAATATTTGTTCTCTTCCTACTTGTACACCTGTATTTTTATGTAGACCTCCAAAGTACGCAACTAGTTGTCCATTTTGTTTGCAAGAAATCATATTACACTCCTAAAAGAATTTTGATAGACATTTAAGTGAACCTTGTATTTGACAAAATCCATCATATGGTGTAAACATTTAATGTTAATGTCATTCTTCTTAGTGATAAATGTTTTTATCTGGGTCAAAGTCAAAGCTGAATTTGTCTTGTTCGTTTGGTGAAGCACCTGTGGGTAAACACTTTTGAGAATGTAGAATATGAAATGTTTTGCTTGGCATGATTTAAGTGCTTCCTTTTGGGCAAGGCTCCATGGTTACAAGGCTGTTGACACTCAATAGCTGATGTGTCTGTGAGCCGGCAATCTTCTCGCTGACAGCTGCTTGGCAAATACCACTATGTACTGAGAAATGGGACGGGAAGAGTGACAAAAAAGGTAGTGAGAAGAGATAGTTGTTGAAACTAGGATCAGTTTAAGTAAATGGCTTGCAAAGTGTAGCCTCGTGTACAACACTTTTTGCAATTGCTTTGCCTGGATATTCCTAAAAAGTGAAATTCTGTATTTTATTCACCCTCATGTCACTCCAAAACTTTATTTGCTTGCTTGCTTGCTTTTCTTTGGAACAGAAGAGGTGAATTTTTAAAGAATATCCAGGCCTTTTTTGTAATAAAATGAGGGCTGAAACTTTCAGGCATCAAAAAGGATGCAAAAACACATTAAAAGTGGTTCATAGAACTCAAACGCTGGATTTAAAATCTTCTGAAGTAATATGAGATGTTTGTGTGTGTGGAACAGAAGAAAGTAATAGTTCACACAGAAAATAAAAATTCTGTCATTAATTATTTACCGTCATGTGGTTCCAAACCCGTAAGACCTTTTGTTAATCTTCAGAACAAAAATTAAGCAATTTTTTTTTATGAAATCCAACAGCTTTCTGACCCTGCATAGACAGCAATGAAACAAAAGTTTCTTGGCCCAGTGAATAGTAAGAACATCATTAAAATAGTCCATGTGACATTAGTGGTTCAACCTTAATTTTATGAAGCTACGAGAATACTTTTTGTGCACAAAGAAAATAAAATATAATGACTTTATTCATCCATTTCTTCTCTTCCATGTCAGTTTCCACCGCCAGTCCTTACTACCTTTTTGGCCCATAAAACATTTGGTTCCATTGCTGTCTAAGCAGGGTCTGAAAGCTCTTCAGGATTGATTCATCAAAAATATGTTTTTCAAAGGGCTTACGGGTTTGGAGCAACATGGGGATGAGTGATAAATAAAGTTGAACCTGAATCAAATCATTCTGATATGAACTGATTCATCCAAACATTTAAATTGAAAAGAACTTGTTCATGAATCAGATTTTGTTACTTCTCTTCTACATCTAGAGTGGATTTCAAGCTTTTCAGTGATTTGTCACTACTTTCATTATGCTGTTTTGTTATTTTGGACCTTGATATCCCCAGTCCAATTTTAGTACAGTGTATTGAAAATAATGGTAAGGATATTCTTCAAAATTTACTACTGCTTTGACACAATCTATATTGTATAAAGTGCAAAATAAACCAACTAAAGACTTTGAATATGAAGAGCTCAGTGTCTGAAGATTTGATATCCCGTTCCTCAAGGAGGAGAATGTCATAATGAGGATCCATTAGGAAAACGAAATACCTATGCTTACAGACTTGACAAAGACCTCTTTTACAAGACCCTCAAAGCTAGTGGAAGAATAATGGTTTGACTGTGAGGGGAACCTCTGTGCTTTACCATTGCCATTCTCCGTGTTCCTCTTCCCTTCCAGAGTCTACGCCTCCACAAGTCCTTTCAAATGCTAATTTATATAGGAGACAGGGTAACGTCCAAGCTCAAACTCTTGTTGTAGATCCTTTCTCTGACCGGTAATCATTCAGAGGCCCTTTTTGGGACCGAGACAGTGATGCCAGAAGGCCAACAAACTCTTTCCTTTACAGGAAACAATCTGCATAGAAAATGTAACCTTCAGAGACACCGGAGAAAGGAAAGGTGAGAAAGGTATAGCTGATGACTCAAAGCACACGCTCACAGCTCAGCTCGGCTCTGCCTGGCTGCCCCCGTAGACCCTGAAGAGTACAGCTTGTCTTGTGACAGGTGCTATTCCCCACGGGACCCGGGCCAAGGAGGCTGCGTGGTCTGTAATGCAGTACGGAAAGTGCTCATTAATGGTAAAGTATTTCTGAAACTGCAGCATGAATTCTTCAGAAGATTATTCATGCACCATAAGAAGTGTTAAATGTTAATTGTGTTGAACTTTTAGAGGATATCGAGTGTTTTGAGGAGGCCAGAGGGTTCACATCCACGGCACAGGGTGGCTCTTGAGGCAGCTTAGCTCTGGGATGGCTGCTGTGTTGTACAGTACTGTCTGAAAATAGCACTTCGTGTTTTTAATCCCTTCCACTTGACTGGACCTCTTCTGCCTGGCTCGAGCTAAAGAAAGGCTTTTAGAACATTTTAAGTGCATCTGAAGCCATGCATTTATAGATTCTTTGCAAAAAGCATGCTCTATGCTACTGAGTGAACTGCTAGTCTAAAGTAACATTGTCTGAAAGTGCAGCCAAACAGTGTACTTAGAATATGTACTTTTTTAACTTTGTGATATACTGCAAGCAATATGTGAGCAATCTCACTCTCGGGGGAAGAAAGGTGCAAAGCTGTCACTGGGGCAGTATCCTAAAGTAAAAAAGCTAAAAGGTACATCTTCATACCTTATTTTAACAGTTTGGTACCTTTTATTTTGAGAGTATACTGCATGCGGTTTGTTTTTCAATTCTGCTCCTGCAGAACCCCCAGCGCTGCACATTTTCAGTGTTTGGCTTAGAGAATCACTGACATAATGAGATTAAAACCCAGATAATGTCCATCGGATGCCACAGAAACGTTTGCCCAGAGAGACCTTACCTCGCAATTATACAATCTCTCTCTGTCTCCTGATCACAATCTTGAGCAGCATGTTACTTTGATTGTGAACGAGACGCCTAACAAATTGCTGCCAATAGCTTTTTTGTTAATTAGGTTCAAATTGACAAAAGTGGAGGAGATCACATTTAAAAATCAAGCATGCCAGCTGCATCTGGCTTGTCGACCTCATCAAAGTCAGATAAGAGACGCCCATTTTCTCTACAATGAAATGGAGCGTCTGATCATGCCAGAGAGGCTTGTGGCTTCAGGGCTCTGAGTAATTAAGCTAGCTAATAGTGTGTAACTAATTAGGATGATAGTTCATTCTTGCGGACTCTTTTCACAAAGCAAACAATGGCGCAGTGTCTGCGACAAGCTCGTCTTTTCATGTCAGGTCTGCTTTTGTCTTTGCACTGGATTTGTTGCTGTCTCTTCAACAGCTTCCAGTACAGAACATCCTCACTCTTGTAAAAACTCTAAACTCAAGATGTGGTCCACTGGTTTTCGAGAGCCCGTTGGCAGGGAAAACACTACTAGCATTCAAATTTTCGACAGATTATATATTACACATTGTTTGTCATGTCCCTGCCAACTGATTGACAAATGTTAATGTACCTTCACACGAGGCTGGCTGCAGTCTTCCCTCTCTCATTCCCCATCATCCCGTTTAGAGAGGAGGTGACGGGGAGGTAATTGAAGCGGGAAGAGTTATTCTGCTAACCGCTGAAGTGTGGCGAGGACTTTCAGAGGCTGCCACAAGAGGCTATTATGTCATGTCGTGTTTCTGTGCTGCCAGCTATCACGCTGACGGCTTCAAAAATGAAAGAAACTGAAGGGAAAAAAGACCTCAGTCTCACTGACCTTCATATATATCAAGTCAACTGAATGATTTTGCTCAGTGGGAAGCCTTGTGATTTTGCAATGTAGAGCTCATTAGCTGCATGTTCTTCATTATCTTGAGTTTTGCTTTTTGAATGCTGAATGAAATTTCAGCCCAATTTGTGCTTTGAAAAAAAAACTGTACAATTGACCCTTCAAAAAGACCCCCCCCCCCCTTCATTACTGTTATGTCTGCAGTGAAAAATACATCATGAGTAAAGAGGAAACTGACAACACGCCAACAGACAAGACAGAGCAGGTTACTTTTGGTAATGAACAAAGTCTCAGCTTTCAAATTTTGTCTTTTTAAAAAAAATTTTTTTTTAAAGAAATTCAAACAATAAATACTGTTTTGTACTCTTTAATGTGTTTTTATTTTAGTTATGATTTATTTACGTTCACTTATTCTATTTATTTTATTTAATTCACTAATTTTATTTGCCTTTTCCCTTTTTTTTACGTATTAATTATTTTATTAATCTATCTAATTGTTTAGCCTACCACTTATTTATTCTTATTGTTATTTATTAATTACCAATTTAATTAACTTGTTTAATATATTTTATATATGTGTATATATGTGTG
Organism: Barbus barbus; assembly: GCF_936440315.1. Lineage (NCBI taxonomy): Eukaryota > Metazoa > Chordata > Actinopteri > Cypriniformes > Cyprinidae > Barbus > Barbus barbus. Next base: position 15,335,277 of record NC_136728.1, on the reverse strand, counting down.
TATATGTGTATATATGTATGTATATATGTGTATATATATGTATATGTGTGTGTGAATAATTTATTATACATATATTTTATTGATCTTTTTCTTAAAATCCTAATAGTAATAATTTATAACTTATTTTTATTAACTTATTAATTTACTTTTTTTTAATTTTATTTTTGTACAGTTTGCTTCTTTATTTACTTGTATCTATGTTATTCCTATTTATTCATTTTTATTTAGTCAGTCACTGAATATGCTTGTAAATACATCAATACATTGCCATGCTTTTCCCATGCAAGGTCTTATGGGTAATTTTTCCAGTATCTTCCAGTTTCTACTAGTAAGATGTTTTGTTTTGAAGAATTCTGTGTTAACATAGGCATACTTTTTGAATCAGTTTGAGTTAGGTTGTCTTTGGCTTCTAAATTCAGCACAATTTTTGCAATTTTTGTAATTAATGGAAAATATGACAATTTTATTACATTTTTTTTATCACAAAATATTTAATTACATTTTACAACAAAAAAAGTACAATATGCAGAGACAGAACAATCTTGATAATACGTTAATTCAACTTTTTTTTTTAAGTTGTAAAGCAAAAGAATCCACCAAAAGTATTGTTTAATCTTGATTTAAGCTATTTTCTAATGTTTCGTGCATTGTAGACAGCACTAGTCATTATTTCTGTGTCTAATGATCAGTCAGGGATCGGATATCAGCTGCAAATCCAGGCATCAGAGGAGGAGGGAAACTGAGCTGTGTGTTCAGACAGATTCAACACTGGAAAGTCCTTTACTGCAGTTGAGTCATGCAGAAGCGCATCACAGACAAAAGAACAAATGCGCTGCATACTTTTATTAGCAGCGCGCCACAGGCCGTCTGCTAGTGCTTAATGATGGGAGCAGATGCTAATCAGCAGGAATGTCTCTGCGAGCGCAGGGATCAGTGCTTCATTGATCAGTCACATAACACGGACTCAATGCTCTCCTCTCATTTGCCAATACGTCACCGATCTGTTTGTGCCTGCAGCCTTTGAAAACCAATAAGAGGGTCAATGGCGAATGAGATCGCCTTCCAGCCATTCACATGATACACCTCATTAGCCACATTACATCATGCACAACAGAGAGGGTTGGCCAGTACGTACAGTAGTGCATTTATTTATTTCACTGTGTATCTTTTTGCTTTGTATATTCATTTGACATTCTTGTTTTTAAAAAAAAGTACTCAAAAGAAAGAGGCTGCTGTCTCAGCCATTCACTTCATGTTCACATGCATGGACATGGTCACACATGTTCAGGAAAATAAAATGAGGAGCAGTGCACATGCATCCAGACATCAAACACGGGCAAGTCTCTTTAATAAATCAGATGTGCACACAGTCAGAGCTGAAAAAGACGGCTGAATAAAAGTTCAACTATAACGAAACGACTTCTTTGAAGTAGTAAATGTACCGTGACAGTCGATTTCAGATCTTTGAGTTTCTTTGTCTGTCTTGAAGGGAAAAGTTCACCTCAAAATGAAAACGTTCATGCATTTATGCACAGTCATGTCTTTCAAACCTGTTCCTTTTTGAAAAAGTCATACTGGTTTGGAATGACATAGGGGTCAGTAAACGATGGCATTTCCATAAAAATGGCATTTCATTTTTGAATTAACTGTTCCTTTTGTTTGGTTATTTAGATAATAAGGTTTAGGTTGTCTTTGTTGAAATGAGCTCAGTTCAGTTTACTGCAGCTGCAATACAAAGCTTTCTTGCTATGTGCCAAGAAAAACAAAAAAAAGGTATTAGATGATTATTTAAAAACTTAATAGTAGTAGTAGTAGTAATAGTAAAAATCATTTTTAATTATTTATATGCGGGGGGGGGGGGGGGTGGTATTACTATCCCCATTATTATATTAATGCTATTATACTTATAGTTACACAAATGTATTAATTATATTATTAATATATAATGTAATATTTATAATATTATTGCTAATTATACTTTTTAATGTATTAATATTAATTAATATAACATTTATTATATTTATGAATATTAATATCAGTATCATTATATTATTGATATTATGCTTACAATAAAAATGCAGTTAAAATGCTATTTATAGATATAATTACAAATTATTATTATTATTATTAAATGACAATTGTAATTATATTTAATGTTTTATATTATAGCAATAACAAAGAAAACATTCAACTTTGTTTATAAGTATTCTAGTTGTTGTTAGCAGGTCTGGTTTTGCTCTTGGTATCACCTTACTGTCATGAAGTGACTGGTCTCCAGCAGACTGGATGCTGTGAGGTCAGGCTGAACTCCAGCCGTCTGCTACATGAAGCTGCAGAACGTATGCTGTTTCGGGGTCGGTTTTGCCTCCTAGATTAAAATGATGCAAATCAGCCTGGGCAGGTTGGAGAGCCTGATCCTGGATCAGCAACCCTGCAATGAGATTAATGTGTGATACGGATCCAGGCCCTCGAGGGAGGCTGTCCTGATAGCTGCATCAAGTTGGCTCGGGGCTCTGCAGATGAGTCATAATGCAGCAAACATCAGCATGGATCTCTGATTCTTTCATTTGGCTCAGTCAAGGCAAAAATCACTCAAATCTCCTTAGGTCCGTTTGAATTACATTAGGGATTGCTGACTCAGTGGGATTTGGTTTCAGATCTGTCCCGCTCCTTTGGTCAGGGAGCCTAAATTTACAAATTACACCACGATTGGTAATGGACTACAGATTTTGATCTCGAGCAACGGGGCTTCCCAGGTGACCACCATTATAGTTGCTGTGGAGGTTTGAAAGTCCCTTATGCTCAAAAAAGTAATTATTTCAAACTTTTGAGTGTATTTTTCTATTGGTAAGATTTCTTGAGTGTCTTTTTTGTCTTCCATATTGATTTTGAAGTGCTCTGGGGCGGGAACAGGCGCTGTGATGCTCTGAGAGCAAGCGTGAAAGCTTCATTGTTTTTGTGTGTAAATTGCGTCTTTAAAAATGCATGAATGAGATATTGCCTGCCGATCCTGCGGGATTCATGGTAAAAGCCCTTGGAGGCTCATCCCGTCAGGTGGATGCTCATTTCCGGCATTGACAGCATTTCAGTTTGACAGCAGAGATGTGTGAAGGCCACAGCGGGCCCTTAGGCCCCTCAAACCAGACGCTTCACTCTTACACCACCTGCACACGCGTGATTCCTCAAAAGGCTCAAAGCACCCACTGTCGCCTCACCACAGCACTATTATGACTCTGTCCTGTAATTACAGCACAATCCACAATGTCTGCATTGCATATTTGAGATGTAGAGTGATGTAATGTAAAAGTTGGTATTCAGTGTGTGTGTAAGAAATAAAAAACGTGAACTGTAGATAGAGGAAGTTGAAATGGGGACTGGACGCACAAACAAATACAAAATATGGAAAGTTCACAAAAACATGCAACTATTTATTTATTTGTTTGTTTGCAGCAGCATGTTTTTATTATTATTATTATTATTATTATTATTACTGTTGCTACTACAACTACTACTGTTTTCATTTGTTGTTGTTGTTGTGATTATTTATTTTATTTTATTTTAAGCCTTATTACTATCATCATCATCATCATAAATACTTATTTATTTTTATTTACTTATTTTAGTTAATTATATTAAGCATTATTATTACTAGCATCATCATGATCATCAATATTTATTTAATATATTTTTATTATTTATTATTTTAAGCCCTTATTTTGATTATTATTATTATTATTATTATTATTATTAAACCAGTGTTTTTTGTTGTTGTTATTACCAATGTATATTTATTTATTTACTTACTAACTACTACTGCTGTGTTTTATCTTTCCTCTTTTTTTGTTGGTTTATTGTTTATTTATTTATATTTTAAACATTATTATTATTATTATTATTATTATTACTATCATCATCATAAATATTTATTTATTTTATTTATATTAAGCCTTATTATTACTAACTATATCATCATCATCATCATCATCATCATCATCATCAATATTTATTTGATTTTTTAATTATTTATTTATATTTATTTATTTTAAGCCATTATTATTGAACCAGTGTATTTTTTTTATTACCAATGTATGTTTATTTATTTACTTACTATCTACTACTGCTGTTTATTATTATTATTATTATTATTATTATTATTATTATTATTATTTGTTTGGTGTTGATTGATTGATTTATTGATTGATTTATATTTTAAGCATCGTTATTATTATTATTATTATTATTATTATTATTATTATTATTATTATTATTGAATATATCAGCTCTATATAACAGTAGCAGCTTTGACATGTTCACAATGCATTTTGGTGGAATATAGACCAGTGACAGACTTGTTAAATGATCTGGAAATAAAAACACGTTGACTTCTAAAGGCACTTTTAGTGAAGTAGCTTTGGATAAAAGGATTTGCTGAATGACTTCTTACGAAAGAAACATCATCCATAATTTAAGACAATAAGGATTTGTCCTTTTTACTTTTGTTCTCTGGTTTCTGTCTCTTTGTGTCACTGCAGCAGGCCCATCTGCCCCTCACCACGTCGTCTTTTCACGCTGAGTCTAAGTGTGCTTCACTAGCCACCAAAATAGCTTTGCTTCATATGGTGTGAGGGTTTGAAACCCTCTGCTCATGTCCATGCTCATCTGCTGGCAACCTGGCTTACGTAACTCTCCCTCACGCTCCCAAGACAATAGGAAAGACAGAGCAAACAATGTAAGAAAACAAACGCCTGTCCTACTTTAAAAGAGCAGCGCCGCATTGTGAACGCAGCTCCCTCTCGTCCCCTCGTCTCTCCGGCCCTGTATCCCAATTTGCATATTCATCCTAAATAATTTGTGATATTTAGAATCAGCGCATCCCAGTTGAGAGGATGTTGAATGCAATATGCCAGGCAGGATGGTGCAGTTATTTCCAGTGGGTTCTTGAAATTTGCATCCATGGATGTTTTATAGACCGTTCCAATGCAAGTAAAAATGCATTTTAATAATACATTTTACGTTAACTCCTACAACTGTCACACCCCAGAACTGTTTTTGTTGTGTTTTCATCCCTCATGTGTTTATTGACCCTGTTTCTGTCTCTCTTTGATTAGTTAGTTCACCTGTGTCTTGTTAATAATCCTCATCTGTCTGTCCCTCATTAGCTACCCTATTTAAGTTGTAGTCTGTTCACTGTTTGGTTATCTGGTCTACTGCGTCCCTATGTGTGTCTCCTGCCTGTCTGTTGTGGATTTACCCTCTTGTGGATTTATTAAAAGACTGTTGATGTTCATATTCTTTGTGCGTTCATTCCACCATATCGTGACAACAACCATGACAGCGGTTTTATTTAAAGTAAAATAAAGTATTTTTTCATACTAATGTATTAAATATTGATTCCTTTTTTTTGCTGTATTTTAAAGCAATTAAAATTTAAATACACTTATTTTAAAGCATTTAAATATTAATACAGTACTTCAAAGTTAAAGTTTAAACAACGTTTAGCTGTCAATATGCAGTGCAATTAGTACGATTATTAAACAATTATGAAGTTTGTTTTTATTTTAAAACAATATGTGTGAGAAATGTATTACATATTGACAGCTGTTCTATTTTAATGCATTTCTGAGGTTAAATACAATTATGAAATATAATCTCATAAGTGCATTACATGTTGACAAATACTATAAAATAAAACAAAAATAAAATAGCTGAATGTAATACATTTGTGAGATCTAATAATTGTATTTAATAAAATGCATATCACATTCTGACATACTTTTAAAATAAAACATTTAATAATTTGGCACATTACACACTAATTGCACATCACATATTGACAGCTAATTTTAGTTTAATTGAAGTTATCCAATTGAAACACTTTAAAATAAAATACGTATTTGAAATACAATCTGACTCATGCATAACATATTGACATCTATTTTATTTAATTGTTGCATTTTATTTAAAAATGTTTTAGGGCATAACTAATCACACTTTTAAAAATTGTATATTATATTATTTTATATCTCTTAAGTGGCGTATACATGTCTAACCCTCTGCTATGAAAAAAAGCAGAGGGTTGATACATGCTTTGCCTGTCGGCAGACATACAGATGATATCAGGGGCCAGTAATGTTTGGAGCACCTGTAGCGGAGGGCCCTGTATTTACCGACACTGACGGCTCAGACTATGGAATGTTGTGTAAACACTGGAAAGAATCCGGGGGATCCCTTAAACCTGCCAACACCTCAGCTCTCAGCTTGTTTGAGCTTGAAAATATGAAAGGCAATGAATTTTTCAGTTGCTATTTTGCCCTTTAAAGAATCTAGAAACTTCTATTATTGTGGTTGGTTTTCACACTCACTAGATTTCCATAAGTGCAACATCAAGTTTTATTCAACGTGCACATGGAATACAGATTTTTTTTGTTGCTAAATCCTTTCAAAATGTATCTACATAGTTAAAACCCCCAAAAACCTGTTAACCAGCTGAAGACTTTAAAATGAAAAAAAAAATAGCAATTAAACAATTCTGAAATGCATTTTGTTTTAAAGTGTTTTAAAGTAAAATATAATTTTAAAAAAATTTACTTTTTTTTTTTTTATTTGTTTTATTTTAATTTAATATTTATTTTAAATGTTGGTGTTGATTTTTTTTTATTTATTTTTTTATATATATATATAAATAAAAAACAATGCCATAAAATAAATTAATAAAATAAAATACCAAAGTAAAAAAAAAAAATACAAAAATTAAATGAATAAAGTAAAATAAAATAAACAATAAAATAAAGCAGAAAAAAAAACAAATTTCTCAAATTTTATATTATATTGGGAACGATCATATAGAATGTCCCTATAGTGTAATAGCTCTCTGAACAAATAGTTTTGAACAATATTGTTAATTAGTGAGCTCCCAGAATGCACTTGAGCATGAGCAGTTTGTGTGATTTAGAGAATATAGCAAACTTGGTTAGTTTACCATTGCACACTTGTTTGGGGTGAAATGAAATGAACACTTAGTTTTCCTGAAAACAGGGATTTAGATTGACAGCATCCAGAGGAACGGTCCTGACAGTGTTTACCCATAGCTCCATTTCCGTACAAGCGCAAGCGCATGTTTTATGTTGTTTGGTTTTCTCATTTGACTCTAAAGTCCACGTTTGTTGACAGAACACTGACCCGCAGAGTATCCTGTTTTCAGCATTTTTCGCTGTCAGCCTTGACCTGAAACCATTCTGAGTCTTTCTCCACCCCGTTCAGCTTGTAAAACGGACAGCAAAAAATCCGCACATAAAAATGCCTTTTTTGAAATTGGCATTTACATTCTTCTCACAGTCTGTGCTTACAACATGCTTGTGCCAGCTAACTGTTAAAAAACCTTTGAATACAGCTGGATTTGTTGCCCTAAGAAGTAAGTGAACAGCCCTGTCTAGTCATAACCAATGAAATGAGAGATACAAACACATCTTTCAGAAAGTCAGTTCAAAGACTAATTCATGACCTCTGCTTCCCTCAGGGGTGTTTGTGCAATTCTTTGAGTGTGTGTGTGTGTGTAAATGCCGAATACCACAGAGCTTCACGCTGTGTTCAGGCCCTTAAAAGCGGGATAGCGCAGGCTGCTGTCGATGGCATCGCTGGGGAAATTAGCAGCTGATGTCGTGGGCTTATTCTGTCACAGACGTATTGGAGCTAATGGAACATATTGATCTGGCATGTCCGCTTTAATTAAATGTAAATGGGTGATGAGCTAGTGGTATCCATGACGGCTCGGATCACAGAGAGGGTGAATCCAGTGAAGAGTTTATGAATGCTGCTTTGTGCCTGTTTTATCTCGGAGCTCTCATACTGTACGTGTAAATGAGCTGGGCCACTGCCAGCGCTTCTAGGATATGTGTGGGTGGCTGTAATTATAATTGATATTATATAATTAAAGTTGTCTTGTGGACGGGAATGTCTTGCAACATGCTGTTGTCTCTTTCTCTCTCATTTTATAACGCCCAAGAGAGTAAAAATACTGGGCCAGACATATTCAATATATTTTTTCATTGTTGTGGCAGGCATTATAAAATTAATTTGCAAACTTAATGGGAAAAAATTGCATAATGTAATTTAATATAAACGTAATATAATTTTTTACAACAAAAGTTTGGATTTATATTATATTATTATTTTATTTTTATTTTTTTGAAAAGCCTACATTTATTTGGAAAATACAATACATTTTGTGAAATAAAACAAACTATTTAAACTATTTGTTTATATATTTTAATGGAATTTATTCCTTTTTTTTTTTTTTTTACTTTTTTTTTTTTTTTTTTTTTTTAGCAGTCATTACTCCAGTCTTCTGTGTCACATGATCCTTCAGAAATCATTACATGCTCTATCATTATTATTATTATTATTATTATTAATAATGTATTATTGATTATTTATTTATTGATTTTATTACTATTATCAATGTTGAAAGCAGTTGTTGTTGCTTGATAGTTTTGTGGAAACCATGATAGATAAAAGTATTAAAATTAAAACTAATAATACTAATAATATGCAATTATATTTAATCAATAATAATAATAATAATAATTAGGTGCATTTGTGTATAATTAAATATTGACTTGATATAGTCTATTGTCTTTTAATGTTTATTGGCAAAAATATTTGAGTAATTTTAACAATATTGACAAGTTTTTCCAACTAAAGCAGAATATTTTGTAAAAACCTGTTTAAAAAAATAATAAAAAATCAGCTCCAGACTTCAGCTGTGAAAAGCGTGATAAAGGAAGTGTGATGGCAGCTGATTACTTTGATATGAAAGTGAGAATGAGATCTTATTCACACCGATCACCCAAGAGATGTCCCCAAAAAATTATGATTTACCAGAATCGTTCATTTAAGCAAATGCTCTTAATCATATTATCACGAACTGCTTTGACCCAACAATATTCAAAAGTATTAATGCCTCCAAACTGGGAATGTACCTTTTACGTTATAGATAATCTGATGGTTTGTGCTCTTGGCAGAAATGTATTAATTGACCACTCAAAACAAACTTTGGTTGGCACAAGCCATGTTTATCCTTATACAGTCTAAGTCTTATTTTATTTTACCTGTCATAGTTTTGTTGATGGTTTTTGTGGATGAGGCAATGTCACGCAACCTCAGCATGCTAAGATCTGCCTACTGAAAATATATATAAAGTAGTATTATTCTTTATTCTTGTCAACACAAATGAGAAAAAAAAAGGCTGAAATAATTTAAATGACAAAAGTAATGATGAAATCTACATATGCAAATAATTTAATTTCAAAAATATTTTTTTTTTGTTGCAGAACATGCCCAGTCTGAAAGTTTCAAACGGGCAAAATAGACCTGTTCAAATATACATGAGCGAAACGCTTTACAGTCTCAATTATGTACTAGTTCAGAGAGAACCGAGGAAAAACACATTTCTGAATTTCAATTAGCAAACTGTCTCTGCATGAGGCTGTCAATGCTGATCTGCCAAACAACTGCATTCAAAGACCAAACATCTTCCATACACAAGGGGAGGCTAAACGTGTAAATGAGTTTGAAACTCATTCGTTGTAGTGTACATGTGGTTCAGACTGCTATAAATGCTATTCTTTTTATATTCCTCAATGACACAAGTCACAGTCAAAGTTTCCACAAAAATCTTAAGCAGCACAAATGATTTTTGCATTATTGATAAGAAATGTTTCAAATCAGCATATTAGAATGATTTCTGAAGGATCATGTGATACCGAAGACTGCTGAAAATTCAGCTTTTCATCTCAGGAATAAATTATATAATATATATATTTATTAAAATAGAAAATAATATTATATAATATAAATCAGAATATAATATAAAATGGCTCCCTACAGTTTTAAGCATAAGCTGAGGTAGATTTTTATCACTAAGAAAATTAGCAACTTTAGTAAACCACCATTTATTTAATAATAATAATTTTAAAGTTTAGTTTTCTCCCCTGCTGTAACGAAATCATACCGAACAGTGTTGTTAAAACTGAGGTACGTACCGAACTGTCATATTTTACACACACACACACACACACACACACACACACACACACACACACACACACACACACACACACACACACACACACACACACACACACACACACACACACACACATATATATATATATATATATATATATATATATATATATATATATATATATATATGTATGTATATGTATGTAGACATCCCTGGACTGGCTTGAATGTTCACATTTTGTCGTAGTATATTCCTGAATCTTGTGAAGGTCTTTTTCTTTGGTGTGTAAGTAGCAGCCAGTGGCTGTTATTTGAGCCCAGTCCTCAGGGCTAGCAGGTGGCCTGAAAGGCAAAATGAGTGGCAGGAGAGACTGGGCTTAACATTCTTGCCTGGCAGAGGATTTACCTTCCATTAACCCAGGGTGTTCCGTCTCCTATCGCCTGTGCCCTTGTCTGTCTGTCTTTGGGGGCCTCCTCACCCCCTCCCACAATCCACTGGGCTGTCAGCCACAGTACCAGATTAGAAGCTTGAAAGGAAATCGCAGAGTCTTGTCATGATCTCCTATCTTAGAGGACAAAATTATCAAGATATTGGATGTGTTGGTTATTTCATGTATGTTCCACTGCCACAGTAAATGGTCAGTTTTAGATAAATTCAAATTGAAATATTCACACTGCTACATCTCATTCCAAACCGACCAGTAAACACTCTTGCTGCAGTGCACCAATGTATCCGTCAGATGTGCTAATAGCTTCTCACAGGCTTAAGAGTAAACATGAACTCAATAAAAACTTTGCAAAGAGGTGCCTCAAGGAATCATTATGAAATGCCAGCCTCCGCTTCCAGATGACTGCACGATATCTCGGACTTGGTGCCCTCTATTTTAGGGAATAAAGCGGATGTTTAAAAAACAGCCACATAAATCTGCGCCCCTGGCATTGCCATTGGCATAGCCGTCCTATAAAAGAGGCTCAATGCATGCTTACAAATAATCAAATTTGATTTTTTTTTTTTTTCTTCACACAGCTTCATTTTGATCAGAACAAATTACATTACTAAGGAGATTAATTTTTAATAGAATGGATATTTTGGTTTACGTCAAAACTAAAAAAAAAAAGGAAAAATCAGTTTTAAACTTACTGGTTACATATTTTTTCAGCAAGTGTGCTTGCTAATACCATAAAATTGTTGATCAACATCCAGTCTCCGTGATTTTCCTTTCATCTGTTCCTATGTCCTTAAGAAACTAAAATATTATTTCAATATCGAATAAAATTCCTCCATGCAACAACAAATCTAACACATAAATTCTATCTGTAGGAGCAGGAAACCTCATGCAATGGAAAAAAAAAATCTAATTTAAGAGGCATATTTTAAAAATGAATGCGGATTTAGCTTGAGCATTATAAGATTTGGCTAATACGGTTACGTCAAAAAACCTTGGATGCTTTGTGGAGGAGTTTTCAGAGAGGAATCCACACTTTTTTTAAACCTCCAGGGTGCTTATGAAACCAGTCTGCAAGCATCAAAAAATCATTTATTCAAACCCTTCAACTGACTGAATGAGCAACAAACACGTCTACCGGTATTAGGCACCAGGAATTCAGTTCACAAGGACACCTGTGGGATCTGCTGCATAATCCCAGAAAGTCCCCATCAAATGGAAATGTTTAGCAGTGAGTCATTTACTACAGAAGATAAACTCCCCCCAAAACACAATTCAAATTCATATCCCTTTTCAAGAGCTTTAAGACTGTAAGTGAGCAAGAAAAGCAACCTTCAACAATAATGGTGGTTCTGAAAAAATGTTCTGGGTTCAATACTAATTAAGCTCAACCAATTAGGGATAAAAAAATGACTTGTCCCTCCTTTTCTTCAAAGGTTTAGTTCACCCAAAAATGAAAATTCTGTCACTAAAAACTCACCATCATGTCGTTCCAAACCCGTAAGACCTTCGTTTATCTTTGGAACACAAATGAAGACATTTTTGATGAAATTTGTGAGCTTTTTGACCCTGCAACTGCCACGTTCAAGACCCAGAAAGGTATTAAAGACATTGTTAAAATAGTCCACGTGACATTATTGGTTCAACTATAATTTTATGACGCTACGAGAAAAGAAATTAATTCAACAATTTCTTCTCTTCGTATATTCACAAGAATTCCAACGCAGAACCTAGGATGCGCTGCACATGCGTCGCGGTACTGTTGTGAACATATGTTGAAGACCGACAGGGAAGAGAAGAAATTGTTGAATAAAGTAATTATTTTTGTTTTCTTTGCAAACAAAGTATTCTCGTAGCTTCTTAAAATTATAGTTGAACCAATAATGTCATGTGGACTACTTTAGCAATGTCCTCACTACCTTTCTGAGTCAGAAAGCTCTCGGATTTCATCAAAAATAGCTTAATTTGTATTCAGAAGATGAACGAAGGTCTTATGAGTCTTGTGGGAAAAATTTGCTAAGCCTTTAAAAACAGGCAAAAATGGATGTTGCAGTTAGGCATTTAAAATGGGGACCAGGTGAATAGACGCAAGCAGAAATATGTGAGCATATTTTATCAAAGCACATCTAGTTTTTGTTATTACAACGTGTATTTAAACTATAAAGTGGTTTAAATTTGTTTTTTTTTTAGGGCTTTGTAAAATTCAACGAAGTTATTTACACTACACTAAAATCATGTTAACATGCATATTTACGTTTTGTGACTATACTATGGAACCCAGATTTGTTTTGCTTTTTTTTTTTTTTTTTTTTTTTTTTTTTAAAAGCTGCAGTCCGTAGGTTTTTCCTCTTTGTCGCCATCTCTGTTTGAAACCTGGAATTGCAGCTCTATGAGGAATTATCTTCCGTGCGTGGGGTAGTGATCCGGTGTTCCGGCACGGATCCAGCGTGGATGAATCTAATGTTTTGAGGATGTATGCGTGTCAGTCACCGCACCGGTGTGGATACTGTACTCAGGAATCACAGATTCTAGCCTACGTCTTGGAATATATGACCCAAATAAGAATTTTCACCATATATTACCATCTGAACAAGTAAGTAACAAGTCTGGCATGCTTGTTCTAACCAATTTAGGAAAAATTAATTACAATAAATCGCGCTACCAATTGTAATTAAATCTAATGATCGGTTAGCTCATATCACATCAAATCGTGCAAATTATTATTACTGTTATGCTTTATTCTCAAATTATTAATGTTAACAACATCAGCATTGCGTGACAATGAGAATAGTGTGTATTAGCATGTAGATTTCAATTTCTGTACAGCCTAATCTAATTGTCATGCCTTTTGAATTTCATATTAAGAATTATTTTTCGAACTGGTTTTCTTTAAAGTACAAATCTTGTGTAATCCCAGGCTATCTGTAATCAGAAGCACATTTAAAACTGGAATATAAATTAATTTCATTCACATGTGCTTCATAAACGCAATCCTTTCTGGATTACAATCCACCATCAAAATAAGTTTAATTATTCTAGCTGCTGTGAGAAAAGGCTATAAACGATCAGCCATCTGCAGGATCCTCATATATGATAGCCTACTGGCCAGTACAACTTCTTTGTTTACGGACGTGACATAATGACGCAGTGCCATGCTCAAATTTCCCACGAAAACCTACCCGTACCACTCAAATTAGAAAACATTATTATAAGATAACCGTTGTGAATCAGGCTAAAGTAAGGTGATAGTTTTGAACACTGGCTGGTTATGTACTTGCTCAAATATTGATCTCGGATAATTTTTAACCAAAAAAAGTTACGGACTGCAGCTTTAACAGAAAGAGGAACTAGTTGAAATTCATCAACAAAGGCTGTCGACAGAGCTCAATTTGTATTAAACCCAGAATATTCCTTTAAAGATTATCCACCATTCAATTACAAAGGAAATTGGTAACCAACATCAACACCATTATCATCCATCATGTACTCATCATGTGCAATTTTATCTTTTACTGCTTTGTTTCATCACAAACACATAAATTAAATGCATTTATCAAATGTTTAAACCATCAATAAATCTTAAAACGAGAGGAAGTCCTTGATAATACATTGTGCTGTAGAATCTATACAAGTTCCAGGTTAAAATCCATTTCACAGATACTTAAATAGAAGTACCACAGGCATTTTACATCCTGCTCGAGTAAACTTGCACTTTCCCATGGGGATGTTCTGCATTTCTGTAGATGTTTCAGATGTTTTGTTTTAAACGCAAAGGCATTTTGGAAGCAACACGAACATGAACATGCTGTACAGCCAATCAAAGTGAAGAAGAAAGTTTCACGAAGTGAAATCACGCTTTAGTTGTCATTTATCATAGTTCACTGGAATGTGCTTGACCTCGATGGATTGCAAAAGAGTTTCCAAAGAGTAGGTATTGGCGTAAGAGTGTATTGTGTCATTGTGCCTCTGATTTGGCAATGAACAAGCATGGCGTGAGTTAGCGTTGTGCTGTAGGGAGAAGGCCTTCGTGGCCTCTCTTCTGGAGATTTTTCAGCTCTTCTCTGTGGCTCCTCTCAGCAGTGGATAGATGGTTTGTTTTCGAGAGTGGCCGTGACCGACCGCAGCCACACCACACCCACCCAGCAGAGGTGCTTCAGGCCAGCCAATGACAATCCAGCCCTGCTTTCGTCCATTCAGTGTGGCTAGAAGACCAGGGCACCTGCAATGAGAGACGACACAGTATAACACCATATTTTCTCAGAGCTCAAAGCCAAACGTTGTAATTTGAACCCAGCCAACGCACTCCAACTTCATGCAAATGTAAGAGGCCATTTAAATTGGCTGGGAGAAATGTCAGGGGAAAAAGAATAGCACGTTTCTGGTGCCTCTCTACCTTACTATCTACTATTACCATATTGGGCTTAGTCAATTATTTGAGGAAAAAAGTTTGAGGAATGGAAACTAAAGCATAGTTTGATTCACAAAAAATGCATGTGTGAAGAATGTATTCACTAATTTTTCTCAGTGGTTCTTTTTAGTAAAGTAAACTGACTCTTTAGAGGACTCCTATGAACTGGGTCTTGTATAGGGACATAAGCTATTATAACTGAAATAAAATTTAAATGAATCAATCAGACTGGAATAAAATCAAGATCTTGTGAATCAGAATCGAATCTGTATCGATGCCCAGCCATATGTATTAGCTGCTGTGTTGCAATGGGAACAAATGTGTGATTGTTCTGAATGCACCAAAAACTGTTTAAAATCAAACAGAGAAAATGAGACCGATTATAAAACCAGAACTGACTTGGACGAAGTAGCGGAATCAATTGCGAGCATCTTTGAACCTCGTCTGTTGTTGTGTCCGTGGAGAGCTGGGATTTGTAATCTCAAAGCATTTAAAATGAGCCTTCCCCCTAACGCCCTCTCAACATCCCTATGCTTACAGAAGATTTAAAATCAATCGCTTACATCAGCTACACATCCCACCAGTGCAGCTTGCCTCTAATTCAATTCTCATCACCTCCACCGCATTGTAATTTAATGCTAATGCCTCCACCTTAAAGGGCGTAAGTGTGTTAAGCCACAAAAATGAAATCATTTCAGCGACAAGGCCATTGACATATCCATCAAAACTGACGGCCGGCTTTTTATAAACCAAAAACTAAGTAAATATTTTGCAGATCCCAGCCGTGGGTTTCACCTTAAATGCGTCCATCTGCTTTATGATTCATTAAGTGTGAGATTCTGATCTGGCAGAATAGCTGCCACATGCACTTGAAGGGAACGCAGAAATAACAATGGTTTTAAAATACTTTTCAAATATAGAGGATAAAACTGTCTGCTGAATTTCATAGAAATTATGTCCTTATGATGTGTTGGCTTAGGTGAAAAGCTCAAGGTAAATCCCTGAATGTGAATAAATGAGTAGCGAGAAAGTATTGTACGTTAAGATACATCAAAAGTCTAAACCATTCTTGATTTAAAAAAAAAAAAAAAAAAAAAATCTAATTAACAACCCAGTTGGTATTCAATTTACTCTTTATTTCCTCTCTCTCTCTCTCTCTCTCTCTCTCAAAAAAGTCTATTTGCTGATCAAACCTATAGATCAAATGGGAATTGCCAAATTACCATGCTATATGTAACTTAATTAAAATGTGTTGGTATGTATGTATGTATGTATGTATGTACACATTTAAAAATGTGTAAATAAGATATCTATAAAAATGCACACTTTATATTTACACATACATGCACTCACACACCACAGCTCTATTCTTCAGCACAAGGGAAACCACAAACCCACCAACATAACTAAACAAAAGCCTTTCCCTTTACTCATAAATGCATAAATAACAATTTATTTCAACATTTACTCTCCCAATCCACTCCCATGCAAAGCATGCTGGGAACTAGAGCAATGCACAGTTTGTTGCCAGCAAAAATAATTTATGTAGGCCCAACACAAAAGGATCAAGTTAACTTCTATTCAACAAACTTAAGTGGATTGATTGAAAATGAAATTAAGTTAGTGGCAATATGTTCAATGAGTGTGTTGCTTTTTTAATTAAGTAATTAGAACAAGCATCAAGACCCAAGCCAATTTTAGTCTGATTAATTTGTATAAATGCTGGGCAAAGCCAAGCTACAATCGCATTATCTAGGTTTGTTAGTCCAGACGACTTCTTTTGGATTAAAGCATTTACTTTACTTTTTTTTTTTAAAAAGAGAAATTATTACTTCAGTCCAACTGAAACGCAAATGTACGCGTTTACTAGGGAAATGCTAATGTTTGGACAAGTCAAGTCACCTTTATTTATATAGCGCTTTTAACAATACAGATTGTGTCAAAGCACTTAACAATATCAAATTGGAGGAGTGTCAGTAATGTATAATAATAAGATTAAACACTCAATTTTCAGTTAAAGGCATTTCATCATTGAATTCAGAGATGTCATTGTCTAACTCAGTTTAGTTTAAAATTTAAATTTAGAGCTGTTAAACTGGTCAAAGGAGGTTTCAAAAAGTACTGAATAAAAGTGTGCCGTTAATTGTGGCCAATGTGTATTAGAGAAAAATATTTATTTCATAATGATATTTCCTCCCATTTTGAATTCTTATTCTCCAATGAAAGGTTAGATTTGTGTTTTTTTTTTTTTTTTTTTAAATAAAAGATCAAAAGGATTAACAATGCAGATTAATTTTCACAGCCGCCTTTGGTCATATTTACATACCAAGACTTTTACAGTTAAATGGTTCAACATTTCCTCAGAACTGGCAGATAGTCAACGTCAATAACACACTTCTGTGTAGATCTGTTAAACATGTTGCTAAGACTATAGGCTTATGCTTATCAAAACCAGACTTGATGGAGGGGTTAAAGTAGACATGGCATAACTAATGCGGTGATTCTAAAAGATAAATTTAAGGACTGATTACAGTGAGCGGTGCCATTCCAGGAAACAGAGAGCCGCTGCCATAACTGTGTGCACTTGAATGTGCAAATCCACAGCTAGTTTAAACAGGGCACATCGACCAGGCAAAGCTTATCCAGCCTTTACCCAACTGTGTCAATGCTTGGCGGATCAGAGAGAATGAGGCGCATGGGAAATCCGGGCTTTTGCTACCTGTATCGGCCTGTTTCCACCAGTTGGGAAAACTGTGGACACTGCCAAAACATCATGTTTCCTGCTTTAGTAACATGCATGCCACAAAGAGAGCTCAGATTAAAACAGCCCAATCCGATTTATGGGCTCTGCAACAGCAAAACAATTAGCCGGTTTAGTTTTTCTAAAGGCCCCTCCTTTACGGGTTTGAGACGGGAGGTTGTGGTGTTTGGCAAAGGGTCGGGACCGTTCCAACTGGCAAATTACCTGGATTAGTTGAACACAATGCTGTCCAATGAAACTGCACTGTTGGCAGAAAAAGCAGTAACTAAGTCTTACTGAGGACATATGGCATGCGCTAAAGCAAAAAGTCAAAAGGGATGTCATTACAGGTCAATGCCTGGATATTCCCTATTATATTTACCTGAAGCTTCTGGTTGTAATTAAAGCCCTGGAAAGTCATCAGGTTTGAAGCTACTTTTAAAAAGCATTACCCAGAACATACTTTGGAAACAACTATAGTGTTGTTTGGGCAATTTCTGACTGTTTATCCAGTGGTCACTCGAAGGAAAACTTGAAACTGTGCTATCACTTTCCTTCTGAAATTACACATGCAAACGCTAGCTGATTCCATCAAACAGGGCTTAGGGAGATTCCCAAACAGAAGTGGTTTGAGAAGTCCAATGTCAAGATGTTGTGCAGAGAAAGGCCTTTGTTTAGGTGAAGTGCTAGGGTGGGATAGTAACTCAAACGAAATGGCCTGAAAGCTTACTAATTATGTTCACGTTACAGTGGATTTTGTCTGTCCTAGTATATACTGCCCTCGAAAGTTTGGAAACATCCTAGAAAAGTGGGGTTTTGGACAATATTGTCATGAATCCTTTTTAATTTGTGATAATTTTGCACTGATAAAGAGAGAGAGAGAGAGAGAGAGAGAGAGAGAATCCCACAGTGTGAGCCAGGCTTAATCTAGAGCAATAACGTGATGCAAATATTCGCTTTGCTTTTAGTGTGCATACACCATAAAAAACAAAACAAAAAAACAACAACATTTACTTAGATAATAATGTGTATTTCATAAACTATTTAGAAAAAGGTGTATATAAATGTTTTATCAAATGTTTGACAGTGCGTGGTTTAAATGATGGGGGGGGGGGCGGAAAAAAGAACCATTTTGGGGAAAAACATGAGATACAAGCTTTACATATGCTCTATCGTTCCTTTATTTTCTTTTTTTTAAGGGCATTAAGCTAAGTCGCTAAATAATTTATAACTATACCGTGAAACGAGAGGTTTTCAACAAGGCTGTCTGATTATGACTAATATAGTCAAATTTAGACTCTGGGATTCGATTATCCAGCGGTCTAAAATGATACACAGCTTTCTGAAATTCAGGTACTCCTCTGCTTCTCCCTGGCTGCTGCAGATTTTAAAATATTTATAAGCTGAAAGTGGAATCCCAACCCTGTACAGTCCTTTAAATGATTTATGAAGCTTATTCTTCTCTGTTTTGTTTCTCATAATAACACACGTCATTCCACCATGGAGACCAACAGGCATTTTAAGTGTGAGACCACCGAGCTGCTCACCTCTATTAATTCTTCATATCTTCACTCAATAAGAGTTCAAAACATAGCAGCCTTTGCTTTTATCGCCCACTTCTTAAGTTACTTTATTATTGTGGAGAAGTCTGCCAGGCCGAACATGGTAAAGAGACAAATATCTAGGAGGACCATATAACACTTGAAGAAATTGAGATCTATCTTTGCTCAAGTGTGCTCAGCTCTGCTGTAATATTTGAGCCAATCTCGTGAGCCGTAAATAATCACTCAAGTTGCATAATAACATCTCAAATGAGACTGTCGAATGTCAACATGAAAAATGGGTCTTGAGCCCCAAGCGGTGACATTAAAGGCAGCAAATAGAAAAATGTCAGCTTAAATATAAATTTAAGTACTCTCCAAAAAATGTCTACTGTAATATGAAATATTCACATTTTAAATGTTGCTATTTTGCCAGAAGACAAAAATATTTTTGAATGCTAGTCAATGGAAAAATACTTTGCAGCCAAGTCTACCAGCAGAGTCTAGCGGGGCCATGCTAACCAGCTAAGCTTTAACCCTTTGGTTGGAACCTGGTTAACTACGTTTATGTGCTTCCTGTGGCCTGCCAACATCCTTCAGCAGGCCTGCCAGGGCGTCCTCCAGACATTCTGATTTTGTACCCCCTGGGGCTAATTTTAAAACCCAGTTTTTGCTGGGCCACCTGCTTCACTGTGAAATGAAGCGCTTGTGGTGTGAACAAAGTCGCTGGCTGATGAAGAGTGTTAATGATTACTCACAGAAGTAATCATTTTCTAATCACCAGGGGATGCAATGAGATGGCTCTGGTCCCTCCCCAGGCAGTCTAATTTAAATGACACAAGTGAGAGATGTTCAGCTGACTGTTATGACGCATGCTTAGAGGCCATTGATTGTAATTCCTCAGCATTACGTTTGAGAAGCAACTACCTTTGCTGTATAATACA
Organism: Barbus barbus; assembly: GCF_936440315.1. Classification (NCBI taxonomy): domain Eukaryota; kingdom Metazoa; phylum Chordata; class Actinopteri; order Cypriniformes; family Cyprinidae; genus Barbus; species Barbus barbus. The sequence goes on along the minus strand of NC_136728.1, from coordinate 15,315,175 downwards.
CATCCGATATGCACACTTATCATCATTCAACTCTGACTTCATGCAGACAAGGGGCTAGCTAGCTTCTGAGAAATGGAGTTTATGCATATGTTGTTAGTCTGTAATGAACTATTAGCCCTGGTCTTCATAAGTGCTGACAAGACAAGATATTATGATAGCAGAAATTATGATGAGTCTAGGATGCCTATAGAAGTAGTTATTATAACAAAGCTTAATGCATTTCATAAAGTCAATAAGCATTAATTTTTTACAGTTCAATGCAAATGATAGGTTTACATATACTCTTGCTTTCGTTTGATAGTAACATAGCATGCCAAGGAGCTTATAATGGAAATGATGGGAGTTTTCTTGTTTCTTCGAGAGTGAAATAATTATCATTTATTAAACACTTAAAAGCAGACATAAAAAATTAATAGTAAAATACTGTTTAATGATGCACTGAAATTTTAGCCTATTAGTCTCAAATTAGTCTTTGTTTGGAATAACTAAAATTCTGTTTAGTATATTTATAGAGCGCCTCCATTACAGTTTTTGTACAGTAAATCTATAACTTTAAAAACTACAATTTGGCTGATAACACATCTGTACCTTGTCAAGAATGCACAACAGATGGCAATGCATTTTCCATTTCTAAAACAAAGGTGGTAGGTTCTTTAATTAACTAACTTTTTTGCCTACACACATGAAATTGTTCCTCTAGTGAAATAGGTCTTTACTAATGCACCAACAGCCAAAGAGACTGATTGCTTCTGGGCATGGGGACTTCAATGCACAATTGGGAAAAGCAAATTCTGCAAATGTACAATTGCATTCCAATTGTGAATCTGTTTCGGTTCACATTGTCCTCTGGCCATTGAAAATATTCAGCAAGACATAACATAAAACGCAACTTTCAGTTGAAACTTTTCAGTGGTCAGAATTTCAAGAGCTTTATATGGTACATTTGATGGGGGGGGGAGGGAAACACTGTGCCATCTGTTCCAGCAACAATAAGCACCCTCTCCCTAAATCTCTCCACATTGAGTCCCTCATTGCAGTCTGTAATTACAGAGATTAAGGGACTTTGTGCTCTCACTCTACCTAATAGCCAATTGACAGTAAAAGCTTTGTAATGTAGATTACAAATCAATATTTCAATGGTTCACTAGTGCTGACGCACCATTCTGATCCTAAGCAAGAACTCATGCGACGTTTAAGCCTCAACCTTTAACCCTCTTGAAGTTGCCCTTTAATAACAGCCACTGCTCTATAATACTGCTAGACATCTAGATGGTTTAACATGCCAATTTTCTCTTTGCTCAACCACTCTCAAAACCCTCAATAAGATGGGAGCACTCAGCTGCTTTCAAAGAAGGCTGCCAAGCCGAGTTTAGCATTTTGGCATGCAGTTATCTTGACAGAAATCACTGTTTATGTGTCAATGTCGACAGCCTGCTGACTTCAGTTACTCCTCTGCTTAGAATTATGATTTAAGCAGTTTTCAAAGGAAGCACCTACAATACAAAATGATTTGGTTGTGTGTGTGTATAGATCCGATAAGGTAATACAGATACTTCCACCTTCAGAAAGAATAATAAATTCAGTATACAGTCTTTAAACTCACTGAAGTACATCAAAAATGAGAGAAAAGCCAAAACCTTACCCAGATCAGATCCACATTCAATCGGAGGCATCTAGGCAGGAAGATGTTTCCAGGTACTAACAAATGCAGTTGGAATCAGTGAATAAGGCACGGTAGTGATACTGTTCCAGCTATCCGACGTTGGATCATAGCAATCCAGGGTTTTACACCGCTGTGTACCGAAGTATCCGCCGACTACGTAGAGTTTATTACCAGAGGCCACAGCGTGGCAGCTCATTCTTTTAGAAGTCATGTCACCAACACGCGTCCATTGATTGGTCTCACAATCAAATCGGTAAGCCGATGCTGCGGTGAACTCTGTATCACCACCCATTATGAATATCTGACTGCCAAGGACAGCGGCGGCGGTGTATCTCCAGGGTTGCGGGCATTCGGCAGCTATAGTCCAACGGTTCTCAACAGGGTCATAGCATTGGACCTTTGAAGCCTTGTCTCGGTGTATGGTTGTTCCTCCAAACACAAAGAGTTTTAGCTTGGCGCTGACCACTGCTGCATTGCTGACACCATCCCTAAGTGGTGCCATCATTGTCCATTTGTTGGTTAGGGGGTCATACCGCTCCACCTGTTTAAGAGATACTGATGGGGAGGCTGGGAAGACACCTGCTATAGCAGTGTGACCCCCAACAACATAAAGGCAGTTTTCAAGTTCAGCCGAACCATGTCCAAAACGTGCAATTAGCATAGGGGCACCTTTCGACCATTCTTCATGTACCGTGTCATATATCCAAACATCCTTTGACACTCCATTTTCCGACCCCCTTCCTCCTGTCACGTACACTTTGCAGCCAATGGCACATGCACTGAACTCCTTCCTGGGACTGGGAAGATCTGATTTAGGGATGATCTCTTTTGCTTTGTGATCCACTTGGTAGATCTTATCACACATAAATGTCTGACCCCCAAGAATGAGCAGCGTGTGCCCAGCTTTGCGAGGCCTAGCGCATGGGCTGGTGACAACGCTGTCATTCTGCAGAATCTTTTTCTTGCACTGCATGGCCTCATCGACAATCTGTCGGCTCCTCTTATCTGACATCACAAGTTCCTCACATGCCACAGCCTCAATGAGGCATTCCGAGGGTAGCAGTGCAAGGCGTAGTCCTCGCAGTAGTTCAGGAAGGTAGTCTCTGCGGCTGTCTAGGTCATACCGAACCCAGCGCATGACTGCATTGAACACAACTTGTTCATCTTCAACCTCCAGCTCATCGCTAAGGATGAGATCCAAAAGCTTGTCTTTCGAGAGCCCGCAGAAGTCTTCAGTGTCTCGAAGAGTCTCAAAGTGGATGAGGCACATCCTCCACGACAGCTCATAAAGGCGCTTGCACTGATGGGCGTCGGAGAGCAGCATCATCCCTAAGCAGTTTGACGCATGCAAATTCTTCTCTAAAAATTCTGATGCTGCATCGCGGATGTCATGAAACTGCAGCATATCTCCAGCCTCAAGAAGTGACTCTGCATTCTCCTCGTTGATGATGACACGTGAGGAGTAAGCAAAGTCCAACAGCAGCTCCAGAACTTCTGGGTGAACACTGTCTCGAAAGTTAACCTCATTGTCAAGGCTCTCACGGAGGCCACCGCTAAACATGGCTTCAAAGTAGCGACTGCAAGCAGCAAGCACAGCTCTGTGACAGGGAAACGAGCGGTCGCCTGCCCATAGTGTCACATCTGTGAACATGCACTGTTTGCGCAGAGTATTGAGGTGGGTGAGCACACTGTCCGGATGCGACGGCTTGTGGAAGAGCGAAATGTTCATGGAGCCCGTGCTCGTCCTGGACTTACGGTTTTCATGGACACTGACTGACATCTTTTCCAGCACGTCCAAATTTTCACTGGTTCCAATACCCCGAACTAGGAAAATACAAAAGCAGAACAAAGGAGGTTAGCGAGTGCTCTATAAAAAGGTATTTTCAGTATTGGGGATGACTCACTGCTGTACATGTTTATGTTTGGCAATAAAATCATCACTGAGAGAGTGGTTATGTACGGTGCTGTATCAACAAAATTTAGAGCCAACTAGTGCCAGAGTTTATTTTTATTTATTTATTTTTTTTCCAGCTGCAGACAACATAAGTGGTCTTGGTCATAATTGGTCTTGGACTTTGGTCATAATTGGTCTTGGATGATTAGCATTTACTTAAATGTGGTTGTAGTGTTTGTGTTGAAATGGCTGATAAATATTTTTTTTTCTTATAAAGAAAAATGTGTATAATGTCCAGAGACTGAAAATGTATTGCCAGAATGACATTTTCACATTCTTCATAAGAAAACTTTGCTTGACATTTGCTAGATATTCACAGCTCCTTCAGTAATCTTACTTCAACAGTTGAGTTCACTGTACTTTGTTCAGAGGATTTTAGAACTGTAATCCTTATTTACACTGTTAAGCCAACACAAAGTACACAATTAATCAACTCAGTCTCTAATTGTCACATTTTATGCTGACAGATTGTGAGAAATTTTTGATTCCTAAATAAATCAGTAATCCTTTGTTTTTGGCAAAACCTTGAGATAACTATGCAAGAAATCATGCAAGAAATGTCAAGAAAACCAACATCCAATCTACATCTACACTAACAAATGGTAGTTTTACTGGATTAAATGTGAGACATTTCTGATTAATAAAATTGCAAGAATTAAAATGAGAGCATCTATAATAAACTGAACCTAATTATTCATATTCTGTTTAGGATCCTATTGATCTTGTGTAGAGCACAGTTTTTCAAGTAATACAATGTCTTCAAAATTAACTTTAATATTTTCCTGTTTCTCTTACTTATATCAGTATATTTACTTAAGTATATAAGCATTGTTACCAATCACTGACATGTTCACTCAACACATAACTGGGGTGATGACAACTAGTCCAAACTGTAATACACTGCGTGCAATGCAGCAAAACTGGAAAGCTCCTATCAACAAAGTGCAGATTGTGTAAATTAGACAGGTTTGTTTATTAACATTCTTGAGTTATAATGCAATCAACAGCATGAAAAACAAAATGTTTTTTCACATTTTAAGAGTGCCAATGAGAACGTGGCAGTTTAGGCACTTGATTTACGGTACAAAAACGCAATTGGAAAAGCAAAGAAAATGGAATGCAGTTATGTAATAGTTTCAATGTAAATTATATTTCTTAAAATGAATAAAGATCACAATACTGAAGGGAAATAATTGACAGTTACTGCATTACTTTTGTTTCATGCAGCCCTACAACTAAGACAAAAAAACTAAAATTTCAACATTTCATTTGTTGGGTTTAAAGGCTGTTGCAGGTACAAATGTACAAAGCACAGGTTATATGGCTTGATATTAATGAACTGTCAGGATTTTCCTGATTGGTCAGGCTTGCAGCACATGATTTGGTGAAATCCAGACAGTTTTGCTCGTTCTATCTGATATTTGAAAACTAAGGTATCAAGAGCAAAGGTTCAATGTTATCAGTGGCTCATTGTGTTAGTGAATGTGCTTACATGTAAACTGGATTCTTTAACTGAAACAATTTGAGGTTATTGTGACGAGGGGTGCAGGCATGCACAAATATCGGCGGGGTCTTTATGGATCACACTCTCGGGATGACATGAATCACAATGCCTGAGGTTGACCACAAAGGATGCAAGGTCACCGCTATCTGTGCAGAAAGTTATGCAGGGGGATAATGGCAGCTGGGAGGTTGGTATTGGAGGGGTTGGATGCAGGGCTGTTGATGGGTGAACAAGAGAAAAGGGAGCAAGCAGGTGTCTAAAACCACTTACAGCGACAAAAACTGCTGACCCACGCACAGGCACTGACAGTGAGGAACTGAGGGGGGTTCTGCATTGGTCCCAAAAATCGTCCCCTCAACAGGCCAGGCCGACAGATTCCTTTATGGGGCCAGGGAACAGAAAATGCAAGAGACATATTTTTTCCACATACAGTATTATAAGAAAACTTAAGAGGGTCTCCGGTCATTTCTTGCAAGATACGGTTTTGTGACAATTTCTTAAATGTTGTACAATTCCAACAACAGTGGATTTATACAGGTTTGTGGTTGAATGAAAAGGAGAGAGCTGAAAGCTCACAGCTTGATGAAACTGCCTTGGCGTTCCTGCATGGTTCATCCCATCACCCATGGTAACCATCACTCAACAACAGCATGAGCCATGCCAAAGTTGCTGAATCATTCAGTGCGAACAAACTAACTACCTATCCATGCGGATATTCTCACCAGCATGAATGACACCTTTTAATTGCAACGCCACTGAGAGGCTGAGGAACAAAGGTCTTTATTTCTTTGAATGTTCTTCCTGTGTAAACATCTAAACTCCTCTGACTAAATAGCATTTCCAGGTTCTTTTCACTGAAGATGTTGGTATTCCAGAGCTGTATTTCAGCTAGGCTATAGCAATGTAGGGAGGGAGGTGCATTTTGTGTGTTTGTGGAAAGTCAAAAGCTGGCAACCTCGCTGATTTGAAAAAGCTCAATGAATCCCCGGCCTGCATGAAGTCCATTATCAGGACTAAGTACTTCTATCAGCACTCGGGCTAAAACATTTTACACAAGTACGTGGATGCAGACATTTCTCGCTGCGCAAGCTCGATTTCATGCACCACTGCTTTCCGAAATATCGTAATACACACTCCATTCTCAGTGAGCTGCCATTTGTGGTGCTATAACAAATAAAGCAAAAAGGCAAAAATTGTCTCTTTAGGGGTACAACTTGTCAATGAGGCAGTCCCCCAAATGGACAACTTTTTATTAGTGCTGTCAAACAATCGCATCCAAAATAAAAGTTGTGTACATAACGTGTGTACTGTGTATACGTATTATGTACAGGTCCTTCTCAAAAAAGATTCAAAATTTAGATTCATTACAACACAACTGAAGTAGTTCAAGCCTTTTATAGTTTTAATATTGATGATTTTGGCATACAGCTCATGAAAACCCAAAATTCCTATCTCAAAAAATTAGCATATTTCATCCGACCAATAAAAGAAAAGTGTTTTTAATACAAAAAAAAAAGTCAACCTTCAAATAATTATGTTCAGTTATGCACTCAATACTTGGTCGGGAATCCTTTTGCAGAAATGACTGCTTCAATGTGGCGTGGCATGGAGGCAATCAGCCTGTGGCACTGCTGAGGTGTTATGGAGGCCCAGGATGCTTCGATAGCGGCCTTAAGCTCATCCAGAGTGTTGGGTCTTGCGTCTCTCAACTTTCTCTTCACAATATCCCACAGATTCTCTATGGGGTTCAGGTCAGGAGAGTTGGCAGGCCAATTGAGCACAGTAATACCATGGTCATTAAACCATTTACCAGAGGTTTTGGCACTGTGAGCAGGTGCCAGGTCGTGCTGAAAAATGAAATCATCTCCATAAAGCTTTTCAGCAGATGGAAGCATGAAGTGCTCCAAAATCTCCTGATAGCTAGCTGCATTGACCCTGCCCTTGATAAAACACAGTGGACCAACACCAGCATCACTGACTGTGGGTACTTGACACTGGACTTCAGGCATTTTGGCATTTCTCTCTCCCCAGTCTTCCTCCAGACTCTGGCACCGTGATTTCCGAATGACATGCAAAATTTGCTTTCATCCGAAAAAAGTGCTTTGGACCACTGAGCAACAGTCCAGTGCTGCTTCTCTGTAGCCCAGGTCAGGCGCTTCTGCCGCTGTTTCTGGTTCAAAAGTGGCTTGACCTGGGGAATGCGGCACCTGTAGCCCATTTCCTGCACACGCCTGTACACGGTGGCTCTGGATGTTTCTACTCCAGACTCAGTCCACTGCTTCCGCAGGTCCCCCAAGGTCTGGAATCGGTCCTTCTCCACAATCTTCCTCAGGGTCCGGTCACCTCTTCTCGTTGTGCTGCGTTTTCTGCCACACTTTTTCCTTCCCACAGACTTCCCACTGAGGTGCCTTGATACAGCACTCTGGGAACAGCCTATTCGTTCAGAAATTTCTTTCTGTGTCTTACCCTCTTGCTTGAGGGTGTCAATGATGGCCTTCTGGACAGCAGTCAGGTCGGCAGTCTAACCCATGATTGCGGTTTTGAGTAATGAACCAGGCTGGGAGTTTTTAAAAGCCTCAGGAATCTTTTGCAGGTGTTTAGAGTTAATTAGTTGATTCAGATGATTAGGTTAATAGCTTGTTTAGAGAACCTTTTCATGATATGCTATTTTTTTGAGATAGGAATTTTGGGTTTTCATGAGCTGTATGCCAAAATCATCAATATTAAAACAATAAAAGGCTTGAACTACTTCAGTTGTGTTGTAATGAATCTAAAATATATGAAAGTCTAATGTTTATCAGTACATTACAGAAAATAATGAACTTTATCACAATATGCTGTGATATGCATATTGTGTTTTTCAACACTGCAAGAATGCCCAGAACTGCACATCTGGACATCTCCCTCATTTGACACCCATTTCAGGACATGGAGACACTAAAAAAAAGAGCTGATGAGTTGAATCGGGTGTTAAACATCCATAATTTTATGTGAACAAAACGGTAGTCTAACGTACCAGGTGAGTAATTAAGCCAAATATAATTGTAATGTTAGGGTCATGAAACCTTTGCAAAAGTAAGCAGCAGGCAATATGCGGTTAGACAGGCGTTTGTTTACTTGAACTGTGACCAATGCAGAAATAACTGGAATGAACTTCAAATACTGCCGTTGTACATGGACCCTGAGGCCATAGATGAAACATTCAGACGCAATGTCCTGACTTTTATATCATATAAACACAATTTTAATTGTACAAATGTTCTCTAGGAGCAGGTGTTCTGTGGTTCGGGCGGGGAAAAAAGCAACAAATACACAATTTTCTGTCCGTCGTTCCCTCAGTTAACCCCTCGCCTCAATACACTATGAAAATTGGTTGTACGTTAACAAGTATAGCCAATACGGAATTAAAAAACATTAGCATAAGATTGTCAAGTTCGTAGTAAACGGCGACTATACTCTGCGCCACGAGACTTCAGAACCGCGCACCAACTAAAGCTACAGTTAGCCAGCTCGCTAGTGCGATAAACAATATAAAGAGACACCCGATTAAATTGATAACTTACACTGAGGTAAAATGTAGCTGTAAGATAAAAAGTAACCACAGCAACATCTCATAAATGACAGATTTAGCTGCGCTAGTGTTTATGGCGACCGCTCACTGTGAATGAGAGGAGCTAATGCTGTTAGCGGAGAGTCGTAACTCAGTGTATTGACATGCAGAAGAAAGCCTAACAAACTCCAGGCGATTAAAGACACTGCTCTTCCTGTAAGCGATCATTATTTTCCGATTTACACTAATTTATCTTTCTTGAAGAAACAAGAGGTAGTCACCAATCCCTATCCAGCTCACATCTAATCCTGACTGAGTGTATTGGCTACTCCAGCTCTGCCAAAAACAGGAAGAACAGTGCAGATGTTGATTGGGGTGCTATTCATCTAAAACTCTTTTTTTTTTCCCTCTAATACAAGACTATTTTTTAGAAAGACATGGCATACTTACAGTGTTCTAGGCGCTAGTGAGAAATCCTGACGTTGTGCAGTTTCGGAATTAGGGAAGGATTCATAGTTTTGTTCACCTCTTGTCCGGTTGGCTGTGTTACTTTGTTCACATTCCAGTCCTCACTGATGAAAAACTGTGGAGTCTCCCGAGGTATATCCAAAAGCAGAGGTACGGGTTGATTGACGTGCCGTTGACCAATCACGCACTGAGAATTTATGCAAATATAAATTGTAGCCAATAGGAACGTTCCAACCTGAAAGTCTGCGCTGTTTTCTGTACAAAGCAACCAATAGCGGAACAGTGGGAGGAGCGTCGCGGAAGGCGACGAAAGCGCATCATAACGATTAGCAGGGAACTTTTATGACTTTTTGTGCACATATACGCTTTTTAAAGTTGCTGCAAAGACAGATGTTCACCCAGATTAGCAGTATTTTGGCAAATATGTAATTGCATTGGATTAATAGTCATTTTTTAATAGAATTAAAAAAGACCGCATATTATTCTTATTATTGAATTAGCGCACCGTTTTTTGTTCATAATGGGTTAGTGCCATCTATAGTTCTATCCTTTTCCATGTATTTTTATTTTATGTTTGTGAATGTAACAATTGTAAATTGAGGATGTTTTAAATGCAATGCTTTTAGCGCCATCTAGTGGGATTGTTCTCTATTCGTAGCTATTATAAAGCAAAACATAAACCTTGAACTGTTTACCTCTCTGATCATACATGTAGACGCTTGTTCTAATGCAAACTCGATGCTTGATGGACCCTGCTGAAGTGAACGCATATAATATCTATTGATTGCATGTAGTATTGTTGATCTTTACAACAAAATTCTTCTTCAGGCCATACTTGAAGGTCTTGGTTAATGTGTTAGCTAGAGCAAGTGTTTTGAAGGTTTTGGAATAAAATGATCCTTCTGATGGGATCTTTTGTGCTTCATAAATAGTAAAGTCATATTTTAATTTATGTAAACCACAATTAGTGTGATAGAGTGTGATTTAACACATTATTTCCAAAATTAAATAACATCTATCTATCTATCTATCTATCTATCTATCTATCTATCTATCTATCTATCTATCTATCTATCTATCTATCTATCTATCTATCTATCTATCTATCTATCTATCTATCTATCTATCTATCTATCTATCTATCTATCTATCTATCTATCTATCTATCGAAATATTGGTTAATTATCACTCATGGGTCTTTAGTTGCTATCTGATTTTTATTTGTATTCCACAATTAGTCTAAGTGTTAACGGTCCCTCTGCAACTGATAACTCTCTGGCATTTCATCTCTTGGTGTTCTGGGTTCATCACTTGGGCCTGTGAATTTTCTAGTCTGTCCCTGTGTTGCTGAACCATGTGTAATACGATCAAGTTCACTTCGATTTTGAGTCTGAATGCATTTTCTGGGCCAGTGCATTGAGACCCACTGCTTTATCCTTGGCTTAGCTAAAGAGATGGTTGAATTTCATTGGTGGCCATAATTAACTGTTCCATCTGCAAAATCACCAAGGGAGTATCCTCCATTAGTTGTCTAAATCTAATCCGGGACCAAAGGCTCTTTAAGTGTAAAGAAATGTGCTGATCTTTACTGCGTTAATACATGCAAGACAGGCAGAGTTTTGACCGCATATGCTGTGGTCATTAGGAGTCAGGTCATGAAATTGTAGTACTATAATAAAGCCACAGACTTACTGCAGTGCTTACAGCAGCTTTTGCTGGGGTAAAAAAAGGTTTAGGACTTAAAAGGCACGCAATGTGAGACATCTCATTTTAAATGTTGAATAAATGCCATATAAACCAGACAGGGTAAGTCAGGTGTCAAAAGAGAGGATTATATAGATTAAATAATATTTATACATGTATATACATGTCAAGTCAGATTTATTTGAGTAGCGCTTTTCACATTTCAAAGGAGCTTTACAGAAGATGATGTTGTTAATGTTTATAATGTATATCTGCATGTATGCAGGTTATACATTCATATCAACGTTATATGCAATAATATTGCATTTTTTGTCAATCTACTGTCTGTCTATTTTTCTGGATGTTAAATATAAAAGCATTCAAAACTGACAAATCTCAATTTTTGTTAAAAGATGGATCACCATCGTAGGCATTACGTTTCATGCGGTTTCCTCTTGATATATGACCCTGATGAGAAGATGGTAATGTCCCTGATCATTTTAAACTTTATGCACCACAGATGTGCGGCTGGCCACTAAGAGGGTCACAGGAGAGCCCATGGGTTATCCCGACATGACAAATGCCCCCTAAAATAGCAAGGCCATAATCCTACTGATATTTGAAGATCACTGTAAACATTCCAACAGTGCTTAGTTTTATGTAAATTGCACTACCCATGGTGCACTTGTTCCCAAACAATAAAATCTGACCCACATGACGTACCGCTGGCGTTCTGAATTTCAAACGATATGTTCTCGCCATTAGAACAGTTTGTAGAGAGGTTTCTATGCAGCAGAGGTTAAGTGTGCTTGGTCATAACCCCTGATCTGATTGAAGGCCAGTTTGTCTCTTTCTAGCCAGGTTCTCTTTTCAAAAACACAAGCTGAACATGGAAGACATACAGGAAGCAGCATCTGGACCTGAAGCCCCTGCACCTGAAGCCCCTGCACAGATCATCCAGCCGTGGACGTTTTCCAAGTCATCTTTAATTAGAAAGCTGAGACAGCACTTAGTCAGTTGTAAGTATATTATTATTGAGAATTCATATAATTTATAAAATATATTTTTTGTTGTTTTAGGTATTTATGTATTTGCAATTATTTACACATTTATTTATCTGTATGCATTTATTTATATATACACTTATGCATTTATCTAACTATATGCAATGCTTTATTTATATCCATTTATTTACACATTTATGTATCTACATGCATTTATTTAGGCATTTATGTATATATTCATGTATTTATGCATTTCTTTATCTATAATGCATTTATTTAGGCATTTCTTTATCTATATCCATTCATTTTATGTATTATATATATATATATATATATATATATATATATATATATATATATATATATATATATTACTTGTGTTTTGTTATATGCATTAAATATGTAATGGTATATGTAATGGAAAGGATGCATTCATTTAGCAAAATATGGCATTTTACACTAAAAAGTACAGTAATTTTGCATGAATTATTTAATTTTATTTTTTTTACTTACAGATGATCATTGTAGACTAGATGGTTTTTGAAATTGTAGATATCTATTATTTTCACTGAAAGGCAGTAGACTAGTTTGCAGTGTACTAATCCGAGTCTAACTATGTGAAGCTTCAGAGCATCTGCTGTTTTTGTTGCCGTCATCTGCGTGACAGTTCATTTAGGCGAGATGCTAATGGCGTTGCATCTCTCAGCTGATGAAGCAAATCAAGCATCAGATGAGCCCGTTGTGGTTTTGCAGCCCCATATTTAGACATCTCTAAGCTATCTGTGAAATTGAACCATGTGCCGAGGACGCGGTGTGATCTGGCACCAGATTTTTAATAAATATATTTAGGAATGTGCTCAGTGGATCTCAGCAGCTATAAAGTGTTTTTGTTCTAAATGTATGGTTACAACCATGTGGTCACTCAAACAACATCCCCATATGTGCTTGTTGATTTCAAAACCATGGGCTCCTTAAGGAGTTGGGCTTCCTTCATCTTCCACTCTTCTGGGAAGGCTTTCCACTGGATGATGGAACATGACTTCTGGGATTTGTTCCCGTTTAGACTCAAGAGCATCAGTAAGGTCAGGGACGGATGTTGGGCAAATGGGGTCTGGATCACAGCTGCTGTTCCAATTCATCCCAAAGGTGTTTAGTAGAATTCGAGCCTGAGCTTTGTGCGGGACAGTCAATCATGTTTATGGACAGCGGGTAGTGTGCATTTTCTACTATAGAAATAGCCTAAACTTGGTTTCACAAAGCGTTTACCAAAATAAAACATTTACTAAAGAAATTGTATTTGTTTACCTGCATGTATTGTGACCATTAACTAATATCTTAAAATGTCAGAGGGTACTTCAAGTAAATAGTTTGTCAAATGGGTTTGACTGACCAAAAAGTTTTCTGGGAATTCCTGGCCTAAATAGTAAATAGTTTCCAAACTAATTAACACATTAATAGGCCTACAACTAAAAATGGTGTTTGTTGATCTCATTCGAGTACTTTCGTTACATTTGAAATACTGTGCCATTACTGGACACTTGTCACATTTCCGGGGTTTTTCAGAAGTCAAAGTCATCGTACTTGGGTAAACTTCTAGTGGTGAATGGAAACTACAGAAACGAGGGAGAAATGCCTTACAGAAATACCATGCAACTTCAAACTTTGTCTTCTACTTACAGTATACTGTCGTCAGAAGAAATACATGTACTACATGCAGGGGTGGTGATGGCGCAGTGGATAAGACACATGCCTTTGGTGTGAGAGACCCGGGTTCGAATCCACTGTGAGACACCAATGTGTCCCTGAGCAAGACACTTAACCCCTAGTTGCTCCAGAGGCGTGCGCCCTCTGACATATATAGCAATTGTAAGTCGCTTTGGATAAAAGCGTCAGCTAAATGAATAAATGTAAATGTAAAATGTACTATGTAGATTATCGTTTTTATCTTTTTCAGAGCTAAAAAATGGGGTAGTTTACCCAAATATTAAAATTCTGTCATTATAAACCAACATGATCTTCTGTTGCACAAGAAAATATTTTGAAGAATGTTGGTAACCAAACAGTTGATGGTAGCCATTGACTTCCATTTTTTTTTTTCTACCATCTACTATTTGGTTACCAAAATTCTTATTTTGTGTTCAACAGAAAATTGGTAGCATTGATTTAAGCATCCACAAAAGACACTCATTTTTGGGCACCCTTCCAATTTCTTCTGCTCTGATGTTAATCGTGATGTTGGTTTGCAGCTAGAGTAATTACTGATGGTCAGCCATGAAAGCAGAAGGTTTTGCAACTGAAATGCAGAAATTAATTTCACTCTCATAACTTCTTTTCACTTTTATCTCTCATCATCCAGTAAGGGTGAGATGAGAGTTAATGAGGAGGTAATCGATGAGGATAGTTTTCTGCCTTTAAATCTTAACAGTGCTTGCAGCAGTAGGCCTGGGCTTTATTTATTTATTAACAGGGAAAGATTTAGAAACATTTTGAATTTCGATTTCTATATAAACACATACTTTATTTATTTTGCAACCAAAAAATTGCACTGTTGTTGCCTATGCAAAATTATTTTAATATACATTGACAAAATACCCAAATAGTGGGCTGAGTTGCTGATATGGGCGGGCTACTGGCAGGGCCGCGTTATCCTATTGGGCAACATGGGCTGCAGCCCAGGGCCCGAACACTAGGGGGCCCCCGAGTCAATTCTCTTTTGAATTTTATATAGGGTTGCCAACCGTTCTGTATAATACGGAATCGTCCCGTATTTAAGGCATCAGTTTGTCCAGTATTTGCAGGCATATGCCGTATAACTACCTAGACCATACAAATAACAAATAAAAAAGAGTTGCGCTAGCCCAGGGCCCCTCAAAGGCTTAACGCGGCACTGGCTATTGGCATCTGGCTTGCGAAGAAACTTGATGCAGTTACAAGCTTTATTTTTCTTTCTTACAAAATGTAAACATTAACTAAGCTCTTTATACAGTATTTTATGTGAGGCAGCGTGTGTGTCTGTTCTTATTTTTTCCCCAGAGGCACTGTTCAAGTGAAGCACCTTAATTAACGTAAGTGAAACTCCGTTTGAACTCAGTGGCTGTAAATTCGAGACCTAGTCTTCCCATTCCCTACGAGTCTCTTGTAAGTCAATGTGTCCTGTCTGCATATATCTCCTCTGATTACCGCTGATGTTAATTGCCTCACTTACTGGCCAGAGAGTTCATAAAGTCTTAAATGAGCTGGGGTTGAAATACAGACTGCTAAATCCAGCTGTGTATTATGTATAATACAAGTAAATAGTGCTTAGATGTTAATGCCATTTCCTGTCAGGCTAGTCAAGAGTGTGCACTATTAGCTGTCATGACCACATCAAGAGCTGTCATGACATCCTTCTCCTGTTTATTAGTATGTGAAGTACAATGACCACAAGAGGGAGATAACAAGCCATGTATTGTAAAAATCAAAACAAATGTGTTGTAAATCACTGTGGCTCTCAGCCGGCTTTGCTTCAGGACCCAGATTGTATGCTAGTTATCAAGTGACCAAAATTGTTTATAGTCTAAAAAAAATAAACAATGTTAAAAACTGATGAAAGAATAGCCTCTTAAATGTGTTTTAAATTATTTTATTAAAAATGAAAGATTTCTTTATAAGATGTGTATGTGTGTGTGTTAGTGCTGTCAAGTGACTAATCACATCCAAAATAAGAGTTTTTGTTTACAAAAATATAATGTGTGTGTGTGTGTACTGTGTATCTTTAGTATGCATATATACACACGTATACAGTATATATTTGGAAAATATTTCCATGTAAATACTGTATTTATATTATATAGAAACATTTTAATATATTAACATAACATATTTTTCTTGCGCACACACACACACACACACACACACACACACTAAATTATAATATGTCTGAATTAATGTAGCTTATTGTTATACATCTGTAACTGTGTGTTCATGCAGGTGAAAATAGATTTAAATTGAGTTTATTTTAATATTTAATTATCTAATTAATATTTTGAATGGAATTTACACCCCACCCCCTTCCCCCACCACCAAACAGACATTTACTCACTGTGTTCCTGCAGCTGCAGTAAATGACTGATGAAATTTCAGAAAGACCCTTTGCTTCCCCCCTTCTCTCTCTCTCTCTGTACATGTTTACTTTTTGTTGTGAGGTTGTTGGTGCAGGATTTGAGTAGGTGGGTGAGCGGGAGGATGGAATAAGGATTTTGGAGTGGGGTGGGAGAACTGGCAGCCCATGCTGAGGTCAGATTTCAGATGTTTTATGGAAAGTGCTATTTCAGCCATCCCCAGCATGCGAGTGCCAGCGCTTGGTCGGTTGCTCGTGTTACAGCCGCCGTTTGAGTGACAGTCTGACTTTCTGGCACACAAAAGAGCCCAGTGGAAAATCCTGAGCCTGGCCGTGGTGTGATACTTCCACAGCACAGGTCCTGTTGCATTAGGAACAAAATACAAGACGCACATCCTATTCAGGTTGCAGGACAGGTGGGAAAAGAGTCTAGTGTCCATTGTGGGCATGATGAAAGGGGGAGATATGAAATGGGCAGGGAATATGTGCCCTCCGAACACGTCTCTCTCCAAAAATACCATTAATGGCAAGAAAAGATGCTTAATGTGGTATTTTAAGTTAGTGGATCACTCGGGAATGAGTCATCCTCTTTAATTTGATGTTGAGATTTGCAGATGGTGATTAGACTCATGATTAGCAGTGTATTAAGCATTACGGCTGCTGTCAAGTAAACATTTGGACACATTTTTCTGATAAATTCAAAAAAGTTAGTTCTAAAATTAGGCTTGGTGAGTCCTCTATTTTCCTACCCATAGCTGTTTCCTTTATTTGTGAAAAAGATCCAAATGTATGGAAGCCCTTTTCTGCCATAAAACAGGTAATTCTGAGATAAAGATTCAATTCGAGACTCAATAATGAGAAATGGTCACAATGTTGAAATATTAAGCAACAGTTATGGAAAAATAAACCTGCAACTGTGATACAATTATATATCTAAAAGTTGCAGTTTTCTTGAAAATTATAATCCTGAATAATTGACTTTACATGCTAATTGGGACTTTTTGATAATCGTAATTTTGAGTATGATGAATGATTGTAACTTCAAGAGGCAATTGTGAGATATAAATGTCACAATTTAGGTGTAAGTTTGTATATATTTTAGTAAGTTTGTATAAATTTAAATTGATTTACTTTGAGTTTTAAACTGTGTTTTAAACCCATGGCTTCTCACAGAATCACAAGCAAAAGGCTTCCTTTGAGATAAAAAATGAGAGCTAAAGAGCCAATCTCCCTTTTATGATTTGTTATGATTACTGCCATATTGCTTGCTCGTTTTTACCTTGGTTATCAGATGAAAATAAACAATCATCCACTCTTAAAACCCGAGAGAAATTTAATCTAATGTCTAATAGGAGCCAGCAACTGGAGATGGCTGTCTACGTGCATTTCATACTGAGTTTATCTTTTGCTAAGCGCACTAGATGACAAGTATGTCTGCTTAAGGGTCTCAGTATCCACATTTGCGTAATTCCCCTGTAAGAAGGTCTGAGCGTGGAATGGAAATTGGCCTCAGATGTGAAATTAAAAACACTGTTGTCATCACTTGATCAAACCCACGTCCTTCAAAAGCATGAGTTCAATTCATGAACTGTGAACATTAAAACAACTTGTTTTATTAACTCTAGGGGTATTCTTTGCGTGTCTTCATACAGTATAATATTTTTTTTCTGTAACGTTAACATTCAGCAGATGCTAAATCAACAGCACCACATCACTTCTACTAAATCTACAGCCTGAAACATGTGAAGTCTGATTCCTGAATGAATGACTTTTATTAGCCAGGAATTGAAGTATTTAAGAAGAATCATTTCTTTGGGAATTGGACTCCAGTAGTCTGGGTTTGTGTCATTTTAGTGTATCTCAAACATATTCAATTTAAAGGCATAGTTCACCCAAAAATGAAAATTACCCCATGATTTACGCACCCTCAAGCCAGCCTAGGTGTGTATGACTTTCTTCTTTCAGACAAAATACATCAGAGTTATATTAAAAAATGTTTTGGCTCTTCCAAGCTTTATAATAGCAGTGAATGGTGGCAGAGATTTTGAAGCAAAATAAAGTGCACCCATCCGTCCATCATAACAAATTGCTCCACATGGCTCCAGGGGGTTAATAAAGGCCATCTGAAGAGAGTTGATGCATTTGTGTAAGAAAAATAGCCATATTTAAAACTTTATAAACCATAATCGCTAGCTTCTGCTAACTGTCGAACGTACGTTCATGTGAGAGAGAGAGTGGTGTTCCAGCGGATGAAGTAGGTGTAGCGAATTCCAATTGTTTTCATCTGAAAGAAGAAAGTCATAAACAACTAGGATGGCTTGAGGGTAAATAATTGGGCAATTTTCATTTTAAGGCACGTCAGACTAAAATCGGTGTAGTCTATGACTGATTTTTTAAATGATAGTGTTAATGATGCATGTTCATTTTTATCAGTAGTGTTTTATTGAAATTAATTACTTTTACCACTTTTTTTGCTTTATTGAAAATCATATCATTTGGTAGAGGAATGTTTTTTTTTTTTTTTTTTTTCAATTATTTTGACCTCAAAAATGCTAAAAGATTTGGATTCCTTATGATTCCATTCCTTTTTTTAAAAGCCTTTTTGAATCCACAGCTTGGATCCAGGGTGGACTGAAATAATTTATTTTGGCTTTAGTTTAGAACGTGTCCTTGGTGAAACTTTCAAGGACTGCATCCAGCCCACACAGTTTATCAATAATTTCTTGATGCCCGCTGTGTACTTGATTTTCTCATTCACTTATTGATTTCAAGAAGCAAATGCTTTTGTGTGCTTTCTTTTCCTCTCTGAACCACAGAGTTTGTTTGTGATACTTTTTCTCAATATCATGCAGAACACTATAAACCACAGCATCATTTGTGGAGTGTTGTACTAAAAGGGTTGAGGAGTCATGAGGCAGGATGTTTATTTTTGCTTTTAACCTGGGAATGGTTCACAATAACATTTAAAGATGGATTGTTAACTTACAGCTTTGGGTGATGTACACTCTTCCCAGCATCCTCAGCTCTGCTCTTATTTATTTATGGGACTCTGAGGAGATTGGCATAGAAGTCTGTCATAGGTGCCCTGGATCACTCAGGTTGATAACTTATTTAACATGTTTGTGCTCAAAATGCTAGAAGAACAAGCGAAGTGCTGTTCCCTGTGTAAAGAGGGTTATGCCACAAGGAAGGTGAGGGAGAAAGAGGAGGAGTGCTTTCTGTTGTTTTAGAGATGAAGTTAAACCTCTCTGTGAGGGACTTGATGGGGTCTCCTGAAAGGTATCCCCAGAAAACATGATCATGCTCTGCCTGCTTTGGCTGGGATTAAACTGTCCATGGCTCCCAGCTGGTTACTGGACCTGTGGTTCCATAAACTCCTTGAACCTCTCGAATGTTCTCGAAACAGCTTGTGCACCTTGAGCTCTATATACATTTTGCCCCACTCAAAGATAAACAAAAGCTACAAAAGTGCCTCAGGTCCCACGCTTGTACCGTTGAAGTTGCATGCCTGTCAAAAAGACCATCTACTGCTCCCATTGGTAGGTGTTGAAGTGGTAAAAACACAACTATAGATTATGCATGGTCTCATTTGAATTGGTACAAGAGCTTCAACATTCTGTGCTTATAAATGTTACATCTATCTTCCTGTCCATCCACCCACCCCAAAAACAATTTAATTGAATTTCCACTCATTGCAATTCTTCTTTGCATTAATTTCAACTGAAATTCTGCATCTTGTCTGTTATCTCAATTCAAATTCAAGAATTGAAATTTCTTATAACCTCTGTAGCCAGGCTCAAGTAGTTAGCATCTTGAAACCTATTGAGGACACCAAAATATTGCCATACCTTGCCTGTCTTTTCATGGGAAGCTGGTTGACATATTAGATCTTGCAGCTTAAGTTATTTAAAGGCACTGTTCACCCAGAAAATAAAATGTACATTTACTCACCAAATCTGTGTGCCTGACTGACTTCTGTGGAACACAAAACAATATATTTTGAAAGTCAATGTGATCTAATCAACATTGAAACACAATGGATTTCACTTTAAACAAAACAATGAAATATTTTTTCAAAATATATCTTTTGTGTCTATTTGTGCCTTGCAAGTATCTTTGCTGGTGTTTTCGGTGTCCCGAGCTGAAGATGGCTTTCAAAAACACTAAAACTCAATCATATAAGCAAAATGTAAGGACTGAAAGTAAGTGGTTTGGAAAACAGGACCAAGAGACCAGAAGAGATTTGGCCCGCTGACAAATTCTGCAGTAGGCAGAAGTCACTCTCCCAATGTAAAGTGTTAATTAAAAGGTTGGGAGACGGCCAAACAGTCGTAAATTTGTAGTTGTAGGCAGCTGCATTACAAGATATGTTTCTTCGAGCTTCCCGTGCATGCCTAGCTGTGGCGTTTTGTTCATTTTCCATCTTTGCAGGCTAACGTTCTTGCACCGTGTCAAGTTCCTGTGATTGTTGCGACTAAACATCACTGTCTGAACTTGGCAACCAAGCTGACGCTAATGGGGGTTTAGATGGTGATTTACAGCCGTTTTGTTCTGATGCAGTTTAGTAGCACTCAAGGGAGAATAACGACCTGAAATGTGGACAACATGGATAGGGTAAGGATGCACACTTGTGCCGTGGTGATACTTGCTAGCTTTTGTGTCATGCCAATCAAAGGGATCCCATTGCATGCTTGCATGAATAGGGTTTATTTTCACTTGTACATTCCCGGCATAACATGCTATTCATATTGTGTGGTGTGGATGGACACATCAAGAGGCCGAGACTAGTTTGGACATCCTCCATTAGGCAGGTTCTAAGTTAACACCACAGACACATACATTTATAAACCCTGCCATAAGCTGTCTAAAGAAGCTGCATAAAACCAGAACACCAACCCCCCACAGAAAGACACCACACGACCCTAGACGACTTGTGCACCCTGGACTGATTTACATCCCATTGGCCTCTAGGGTACACTTGTCCCTGTTACTTTTTGTCAGGCCAGAATCCAGTTGGGGAGTTCACCCAGAGGGAGGGAGGGCATTTAAAAAACGGCCAGGTGCGACCCTTACATTCAGGACTCAGTGAGTGGCCTAGAGGCAGAGGGAGGAGGTACAGGAATCTATACCAGACATACTTTGTGTTATTCTTGGTCCTATATCCTTTTGTCCTTTTTTCTGACACTATTGACCATCCCAAGATGTACAGCTACAGTAAACCTGGTCACTTCACCTGGACTGCGACATTGAGAGAGTGTGGAAGCCTCACTAATGGGGGTAAGCGAGAAGATGAATCTCTGCAATGCTCTGAATGCACATCAAGTCCTGCACTTGGCAAGAGCGTGCCTTGTGTAAAGAGAGCTCCTACCGGAGCTTGCACATGTAAATGTCTTGTTTTACTTGCACACAGGGATCTTTTGCAGCCTTTCACATCTTTTGACCAGGTTGCATGCATGCAGCTTGATGCATCTAGCGTTTTTAAAAAGACTTAGTAGAGCTATCAGAGAATAGATTTGTCGCTGAGGATCACATGTGTACATTTACAAGATTTACCGGAGTCAACCTTTAAATGCATGCTCGATTATCAAGATAATCGACCCGATTGATGCAGGCATACTCTTATTGACGTGCAAAAATTTGCATATGTGCTTAGGCACTGCCTTGTGATTGGCGAGCCAACAGGATGGGCGGCGCTCTTGCCTTTTGCCATCTTGTTCTTGGCACATCTCATGGATTTTGGGCAACCACATGGAATGTCTCAAGACCCACCTGCTCTTTGCTTTTAACTGAGCTTAAGACGATATGCGTTATTTCCATCGACTCAAGACATTGCACAACAGCTGTATCGGGTTTTGTTTCTAAAATTGCTTGACCTCCTCTCTTGATGTCACAAATTGCCATGTCAGTCCTGTCAAAATGACATTATTTTTATCTTGCAGCCTCGACAGCAAACTCAGCAGTTTTTCGATATTTGTCCTCCTTGCCCCCTTCGTATGGTTAGCGATCCATGAGTTTGCCTCTCAAACGTTGGGATATTTATGGTATTATGTAACTAAACAAAGACCACTGCTGAGTGACAGTTACATCCAACAGAATTCCTTTGAGAGACAGCGAAAGCACTAAAGCTCTTTTGGCTTTAGGAAGGCCATGTCCCACAGGTGTAGGTTATAATTTATAGACTCTGCCTGTCTGGATTAGAGAGGGATTCAGTGGTATTGTGTGTGATGAAGTCACCTTGCCATTTATGGGGATTGATATCTGCAACATTTGACGCTATTTCTTAGTTTATAGAACTAAATGTTCACATGCGTTTGTGTATGTGCGACACTCTAGATGTTGTTTACACTTTTCAACAATATTGGTAAAAGATATGACCCCCTCTGTGTAATTTTAGCCGTGGCTGTATTCACTGAGGCATTTAAATATTTGTTCATTCTGCCATGCCATTACAGGCTTTAGGGAGATTAAGCCGAAAACCCAGCAGGTACTGCTGATGTGTCACTAACGCTGAACACTGCTAGGGGACTTCAGGGTCAAACTGTTTTGTTTAGTTTATTTCACATTATTATTAGCGCATTATTCATGGAGCCAGAGTTATTTTTGCGCAGAATGTTTTCTGATAGTGGTCGGTTTGAGCCTGGATAATGATGATCGGACTTTGGCCTCTTGAAGACGTTAATTCTTTTTGTACAAAAGAATAATGTGATAATAAGCTCTAATTGAATTTTCCTGCTCAGATAGAATGTTTGTTTTTCAATGTAGTAGATTAGCATTGTGCTAATGCCACTTTTCAAGTGGATATATGATTAACCGAGCGACTCAAATGTGATGTGCAGTTGTTTTATTATTTTAACTTTTTTTCAAAACAGGTTTCTAGTTTCCTCCTGAAGTTCAAGGATAAGTCATGCCATTTTCACCTACCCTTCATGGTGCTTGCTTTATCAGCAGCTGTTGCCCTAATGGAGACGGCTTGGATTTGTTGGCTCCCAAAGGCATAAGGGAAGCTATTTACCATTGCTGTTTATTTTATCATTGTTTTTTTTGTTTTGTTTTTTTCAAAAGACCTCACAAAAAAACCTACTTAGAACAAGAATGTAACACCATCATAGCTCTGTTGTCTTTTTAAATATTAGGCAAATGCTAATGAAATATTGTAGAGTAAGTTGATTAGCATGCAAGAACCAAAGATAGAATGCAACTTGTATGGTTGACCTATAGAGGAGGAAGCCAAATGAAACCGTTGGCAGTTGCTGACCAAGCATTTGACCCCATCGTGAACTTTTATCAGTGTAGCATGAGCTGGGAGTGTTACCTTTCAGCTAACAATTCTTCTAATGATTTGCCAGATCACTTTTTTTTTTCTTTGATAGAAGGGCAGGGAGTCGCACTTGATGTGGAACGTTAAGTGACTCTCAGTAGCCACTAGTTTGGCGTCTAAGGTATCTGGCTGTGTTTCCCACAGCGTTAGGAATCATTTACTAAGGACTGAGAGAAGCTTTTATAGAATGAACATGGCAGTGGTATGGCACAAGCTATGCTATGCACAGAGAACTTTAAAAGTTTCTAAAAATGACTTGGCAGAACTTGGCATGTGATCATGATTAAGGCCCAAACAATGACACTGGTTCTCAAACTGGTTCATAGATTACTGGTGGTCAGTGAAGGATTGATACAGTGAAGTCTATATATATATATATATATATATATAGACTGTATATACAGTATGTGCTGATCTAGACCTCCATTGGTGACTAGCCCTGTTGATTTACAGTGATAATGATCGAATTAAACATTAATTTGACAACTGCTCTTTTTCATTTTTTTTATGCTTGAAGGTAAAACCCAGGCTGTCAAAATATGAAAGTAGTGTTTTATATTTATTTATTCTAAGGCATGTTTTATCAGATGTGACAGTTGCTAAGCAATGAATTGTTGCCCAGGGAACAGTCAATTTGGGAGAATGAGACGCTGGAAAATCTTTTTTCATTTCATAATTGCCGGATTTGATCTAAGAAATGCTGTCGTGCTTTGAACTGAGGAAGGATGAATCATCAAATATTGCAATGCTTTTTGAAAATAGATTATTTGAGTTAAACTTTTGGTTGGGGAACACAATTTTATATAACAACAGTAATTTGTTTTTTAAACATTTTGTTCACAAGGTAAGTCCAACAGGAGTTTGTTAGTAGCAGGGTATTTATTATTCTTCACAGCCGTAAAGACCCCATGAATCCAAATTGAGAGTTTGGGCTCAATGTCTGCTAGTTTTGAGGTCATCTATATGCTAATGTATTTCAAACAGCTTTAGAAGATATACACATTTAAAATCTACAGTCTTGCTCTTCTGGAAAAATGGACCACTGGTGATCAACTAGCATGTCATGCTTTTGACCAAGGGTCAGTATTCAGCTGATTAGCTTTAGCAGTTAGACTCTGCTGATGTAATGAAACCATGGGGGGAAGAAAATATTTTTCTCCATTAGGAGCAGTTCAAAAGTAGCTTTAAGTGCATTTTTGTAAGCAACATATAAGTTGCTGAAAAAAAAAAACTGGCTGTGAAATAGGACCATTTGTCTTGCTCCAGCCTGTTTGAATAGGAAATACGTCATTACAGGATAGAAAATTACATTTGTCAAACCATTTCATTGAAACTTTAACTAGCTCTTGCCTTTTACTCCCCTTTAAGGTAGCAAATACTTTAAATATAGACGATGTGACCTCATTTTCCATCTTAATGTCACTTAATAGCAGTCAATGGCATAATTATGTCTTCATAATGTAGCTGCTATTTAATAGGAGGAGATGAGTTTATTTTTTTATGCGAAGGACTGGCACTGAAGTGCCCTATCAGCTGTTAATATGAAAAGGCTAGTTTAAATGTTATATAATTATAGTTTTCACTATATATCTGACTTGTTCACTATTACAGAGACCTTATAATCACACCCTTAGATGCTGCTACTGATGATTTTCCTCCATTATTTATGCTGAATATAGGAGGTAATTGAAATAGAAGGGCCTTTTATCTAGATGATTATGACCCTCGTTTGAAAGAAGCCTGAACAAGGGCTGGAATTCAATCCAGGTATGCAGTGTAGGTGTCTTTGTTGAATGATCTATAATAAAGTTAAATCTGGAGCTGCTGGCCTTTTTAAGCAGGTGTGTTTCTAAGCCTTTGAACCATGGTATGTCAGCATCCAGGGTCAAAGGTCAAGCATGGCTGCCTGTAACATTCATGACCTGCTGATGTTTAAAGGCATGAAACAAAAACATTTGCACGTTCTTGTGCAAACTCTTATATATCAGTATTTTGACATTACACAAGTAACTATTTACAGATGTACAAAGGTGCCAAGAGTTACAATCGTATATTAAATAAAAAATGAGGAAATATATACTGATATATTGAAATAATTGGAAGAAAGTTTCTGGCATGAAATAAACAAATTAATTAATAAAATAAATGACTTTTTAATTGTCTTTTTTTTTCTCAGAATGGTGAGATAATTTCAGAATTCTGATTTTCTTTCTTGCATTTCTGATTTTTCATCTTGCAATTCTGAGTTTACATCTCACAGTTCTGATTATACACTCAGAATTCTTACAAAAATCTCATCTGCCTTTTTTCTCAGAATTATGAGTTTACATCTCGCAATTGAGTTTGCATCTTGCAGTGTGAACTATCCCAAACTTCTGAATTTATATCTCAATTCTTATTTATATGCTCAGAATTCCAATAATTTTTTTTTCTATCTCAGAATTTAGAGTTTTTTTTCTCGCAATTCTGACCATTTTTCTCAGAATTTTAAGTTTACATTTCGCAACTGTTTTTGTCCTGGAATAAACAATAATGCAACATGCATTACAATCTTGTGACGTTTTTCTGTCTATATATTGCAATTCTCAGCATTTCAGAAATTTCATCTTGCAATTCTGATTTATAAACTCTATAATTTAATTAATTCATTTATACATTCTGCCTTTTTTTCTCAGAAATCTGAGTTTGCATCTTCTAAGTTTATATCTCAATTCTGACTTATATACTTAAAAGTCAGAATTGCGCGATTATTTCTCAGAATTTATTTCTAGCAATTTAGACAAATTTTCTCTGAATTCCGTGTTTACATTTCACAAGTTTACATTGTTTTTGTTCTGACCATGGAATAAAAATAACGCAACATGAGACTTTATTTCACACTTGTGACTTCTTTTCTGTGTCTATATATTGCAACTCTAATGTTGGCAGATATGAGGTTTAACATAAGAATGTGTATCTTCAGTATTACTTCAGAATTAATGTATCTCTATCTAATAAACATAAATAAACCTATATTGCATCTGTATGTTTTTGTTTGCATTATTAATGCAGTAGTGTAGAGACACACTCACAAGTCCATAATACCTCTAGCTCTCTCCCTCTCTTGCGCACCCTCTCAGTGGCTCATTTGGCTTGGAGCAGAGGTTTATCTCTTTTCCATCTGTCTGCTACAGCTCGGTGACTCCTAATTTATCATTCTGGTCAGAAGTGAATAGCTGGGTTTCTTCCTTGGATCTCAGTGCTGAGAATGGAATATCAACTCTTTATGTTGTGATTTGTAGTTTAGTAACCGAGTCCATTGCCAGACTATTTTAAGAAAGCATATGCAGTTACTGACATGCAATGTAGGCTTCTACCTTTTGATCCGGTGTGGGCCTGGAATTTCACTGACTTGATTAATGTTATCGATGAGAAAGCTGATTTTCCATAAATCCTCTGTTGATGATTTATAATTGACATGTCGACGTGCTTTGTGTATGGGGTGGGCTTGGGTTGCATTATGCACTTGTCAATATAGAATATGCCAGTGTGGCTGGATGAACCAGTGTCCTTTAACTTGACTCAATGCCGAAGTTTGTGGTTCTTTGGCACTCACTGTACTCCCAGTGGCTCTGTACAAGTTATACGGAGAGCCTGTGAACTTCATAGTGCCCTTTTCGTTACAGCAGGAGATGAACTGATAATCCCAACCTATCATTTCAGATTTGTCTGCATGACAGAGGTGCCGACCAGAGCCTCCCTAAGCACTTACTGAGAGAAATGTCCATCTTTATTGCACACGTGTTCATCAACATCAACTTTCACTGCCCATAAGTGGCTCTAAATAATCAGAGTTGATGGCAAACTGTCCAGCTATCTGAGAAATGCTGCACTCATTAGATATTATTTTTCTTGTGCTCTTTCTACAACTTTTTTGATGCATGATAATTTCTTTTAAATGTGTTTTATGCTGTTCTTGTTATCTGTGGAACAACAATATTAACAGGGCTCAGTACATTTAACTCCATTTTGATATGATGTGTTGTCACTGTGGCATGTTAAGTCATGTCTCATATACTGCCCTCCAGTGTTTAAACATCATATTGTGTGAGTGTGAAGTTTTTCACTTTTTAGCATTTATTTTATATGGTAAAAGAACAAACACTTTATCACCATTACAAACTCAATTTATCAGCATTAGTTTCATGGCCAACTTGATGTTCATATATAAACCCTATTTAGATGATATTTTAAATTTTTATGGTGCTGTAGAAGAACATTTACATGCCTCCTCTGCAGTAAAAACTTCCAATGTATTCCGAGGGGAATTACTTCACAAATTACAACAGTTTGTTTTACACATGGTTGGCCACAAGACCATATTCCAACATGGTGTTGAATGTTATGCCAAGCTCATTGCTCTCATTATAATGGTTCATTTTACATAGACGCCTGATTTTCCTTTTTTTCCCATAAGCTCCCAGTAACTGTGGCATGGTAATTTTACTTCAAACTGTTCTCCCAAACAAGCTTCTATTGTGCCAAATAGCCAAATGACTACACAAAGTGTCAAACTGTAACCCTTAGCAGTGCTCAGGCAAGATTTTTTAAATTAATTTGGCAGAATTCTTTGTAAGCTCATGTCATTTTAGATGAGAATTACTTTCTGAGCAATCCTGGTGTTTGTCCAAAAAAAAAATCAAAAAATCTCTAAACTGCAGAAAGATTAGAAAGATTCTTGTCATGACCAATTACCTCTCATGGACTTGCACTAAAATTAAATCCTAAGGCCATAATCACAGCTGCAATTAGCAAGAGCTGCTAATTCTTATTTTAGCCTGGGAACAAATAGTGGGGTGGAAAACTCACTCAGCTCTGAAACCCGAACTTGTGAAATACATCTCAAGTTGGATAATGACTGACCGGGTCACTCGGAACAGGACAGAGGTGAAGAGGAATGCTGGACCAGGAGCTGTTGTTAGCATGTCCTGCGTCAGCTCATCACTCTACGCCTGGGAAAGAGTCAAGGTCCCTTCTGGGTATCAGGCTTCTGTTACCCAAAACACAGAACCTGACTTCAGGGATCACTAATTTTAGCTTTGTTTACAATTAATAACGCACAGCTGACTGGGTTGAAAATACTTACTATAATTCCATTTGAATGTGCAAAGTTGTGTGTTGACATTCTCTGAAGAGTGTAAACACTGTGGCACTTTCAAAATTCCTCTGTTTGTTTGAACATACAGACGTGTCAAATTGTTGTTCAACCAATAGCATGAGTTTAGTGGGATCACCTGTTTCTCTGGCAGAAGTGTTGGTAGAAGTGTTTGACTTGGCAGAATTGTTGTTATTATTATTATTATTACCATCTAAATTGTATTTTTCTTATATAATTACAATTCCTTTAGCATGATTATTTTTTTAATAAGAATCATCATTATTGTTATTATAACCAAAATATTTCTTCTTATATATAATTAACATTTCTGTAACATGATTATTTTTAATAAAAAACATTATTATTATTATTAGTCTAATTAAATGTTTACTATTAATGTTATATAATATAATAGTAATATACTATCAATATTAATATTGTTATTATGTTATTAATTGTTGTTGTTGTTGTTACTACAAAAACAGCTTCATATTGTATTTTCTTTTATTTTCTATTTTTTATTCTTAAATGTAATAAAATTTTCAACAATGATGATAATATTGTTATTACTATTACTACATCAAAAAACTCTATTGTATTTTTTATTTTATTTGTTTTTATTCGTATTAATTGTATTTAAAAAAAAATCAACAACAATAATAAATATTTTTTATATTTGTTTTTATTTTTTCTTATTTTTTATTCTTAATTGTAATAAATTAATTCTCAACAACAATAATAACACCTTTTCAGTCAATTAAAATGTAAGTTTAAGCTCATCTGAATTTAGAATCAGTTTTAGTAAGGTGTGGTATTAAATGTGTATTTTTAAAAATGATTCATTTCAAATAAATAAGCAGTTTCAGTTACTTTTATGACAGTGTTTTATGTTTATGCATAGTTCAAGGATTTAACTGAAAAGTTGACCAAGTTGAAAAATGCTAATGCAAATAGTAGGCTACATATGCTATGCATTCCCTCTGCAAAGATTACTCAGCTTTTTTTGTGTGCCGACAGCCGTCTGTTTTGGCTCCTTAAACATAAACAAAATCAACCTGACTGTAGAGGAAAGACTCAGGTTACTGCCAGCGAATCAGCTAATGAAAACGACGCACATAAGCCTTCATCAGCTGCTGACTATAAACATTCTTCTTTGATTGGACCATTAATGCAAAACTGTTTGATGACGCACTGCAAATGGAACGGCATGACAGGTGCTGCTGCTCTTGTTTGTTCTGGGCAAGTTAAGCCCTATTCGTAGTTTACCATGAGGTTGTCAGGTAAATTAGTTTTTCACAAATGTTCAATCTCAAATTGAATCTCGAGTTGAAAGTATTCAAGCAAATGAGCTATACAGATGTCCACTTTTACTAAATGCAATTAAAATGGAAAACCTGCCCTTATGAATAGTGATCAATTGAGGCCAGCTTTTTGTCAGTCTGGTTGTAGGTTTGCAGTGTTGCATTTGCAGGGTGCCTTTCCGCGCTTTGATTTCTCTGAACAACATCTTGGTCTCATCAGTTGCACTAGAGCTGTCATCGCCCAGGATTCATGCCCTCTACTGACGTTCAGTGTCCTAAAACAGTGGTATAAATAGCTATGTGTTTGCAGCCGGACACAATATTCTAGCTTTGGCCTGATGGGACATTTAAGTGATCTTCCACATTATAGTATAGTTGGAAGATTAAATTGTGCCATGATTGAGATAATTATAAGGTCTGAGAGATGAAGGGCAGGGCGTAAATTTGTAGAGATACAATGCTGCTTTATTTCCATGATGATGCAGCCCTAAAGAGATAGTTCACCCAAGAATAAAAATTGTTGTCATCTAGGCTACTTAATCAAATGTAATAATTGTGGTCATTCTTTTCTATGCAGTGAAACCTTAAATATATTTTCAGTAAATAATGACGCAAATGTCTGTATGTTCCTCACATAAAATTGTCGTATGGCTTCAGAAGATTACAAATGGATCACATGGACCACTGTCATGATAACCTTATGGTACTTTTTTAGTCATTGGAACTTCATACAGTCCACTTTCATTGTATGGAAACGAGTGGTCATTCTCCAAACAACTGACACAAAAGAAAGTTGAACAGGTTTTAATCGATATGAGGGTGAGTTATGAGTCCTTTACATAGGCTAATATTGGAAGTGTTGTGTGCACGCGTGTCTTTACTTAGAACAAATGGCTTAAAAACCTTCCCACCGAGTTTGAATGCAGAAACTTTCTTGGCATCGATTACACACACCCTCCTCCCGCACACTTTCACTACATGTAGCTTTGCCAAAAAGCTGTCACTCACGAGCTTTGGGATGGCTTGGCTTGCTTTTTTCTAAAACGTCAGCATTTTGTTCTTGCATGATCACACGCTGAATATGCCAATTCATGCAGTAGCATAACCTTAGAAAGAGAGTGGGCGTAGTGTTTAGAGAGACAAAACTGTTACAAGTACCAGTTATCCTTGCAACTTTCACACTTTACAGTAATCATTTTGTAGTATTATTGTAATTTATAACGAATTAGATTATAATTGTATTATGATATTTTAGAAAACATTAATAATACGCTATTAACTGAGGTTTCCATATGAGAAAGCTCCATTAATGTGATCGCAGTCTCTCTTAGTTTGTATTTCTATAAGTCGTCTAGATGAATCAAATTCATGTGTGAATGCATGTTTGTGTATTTATTCTATGTTAAAGCACTTTGTGATATGTTGATGACACTCGTGGCACTGCATGTGGAAAATTATTGCTGTAACATAACTCGAACACAAGCAACTGTAGCCTAACGTAATAATATCTGAGCCCTGGGAATCTCTATATAGAGACGTTATGACCTGAACCTGCTTTATAGACTGAAGCAAACTTGCAGGTATTTCTCTCATTATATTGTTTTAGTTGTATGTGCACCCCTTGCAACTTGAGTTTATTGCTCTTTCATAGCTCAGGAGACTAGATTTCTCTGGTTTGCTTTCTTAAATTCCAATAAAAAATTTTGACATAAAAATTGACATACCTGTACAGTAATTGTGGATGGCATGACCCAGAAAAATCATACATTTTGTATTGTGATATATATCATAATGTTTAAAAAATAGTCTTAATTTGAATTTATTTTTACCAGTATTTTGAATTTTACACTGCATCGCATTGTGCTTTAGAGTTAACAGAAATGTACAATTAATGGATAATGTCCTGTAATGAGCTGCCAGTATACTTTAATAATTTTGCAATTAGATTTTATTAATTTTTTTGTTTTACTTTCATAGATCGGTGGATCCGACAAAAGACTGTGAGATTTCTTCTGAATATACTATTGTCTTTTTATTAGGAGAAAAATCTCGATTTGCTCTGCATTTTTTCTCATTGCAGTTTATATAAAAGTTCTCATTGGCAATTTTTTCCCCACTGGATTTGTATGTAATTCTTTACACCAAAGCAAACAAGTCAATTACATTTTCTTGTAGAAGATTGTCCCCTTTTGAGGTTTTTGGAACTTCTAGCCAATTGCCTTTGCTTTTGCACGTATTATTCTAATTTGTAAATCACTCTGGATAAAATTGTCTGCTAAATGTAACTTTAAGCCAAAACAAGATAAGCAATAAAGCTGCCATAGGCCTTTAGCGTTTGGTAACACAAACATATATTTCATTGTCTTTTCCCTGGCATTAGATGCCCTTTTGTCTCAGCTAACAAAAATATGTTCTGAGAATGTTTTGATAATGTTTTCATTACACTGTAAAAAAAGAAAAAAACTTAAGTTGGCTCAACTTTTTTTTCTAAGGCAACCAGCTTCAGCAGATTTTTGAGTTTTCTCAACTTATTTTTGTAGTTTTCTCAAAGTTTGTTGTATAAACTTAAAACAAGAAGTTTGAGAAAAATGAGAAAAGCTGGTTGTCTTAAACTTAAGTTGGCTCAACTTTTTATTTATTTATTTTTTACAGTGCTGTAAAAAGTCAAAAGTTGAGCAACCAGCTTCAGCAAAAACTCAAAAATCTGCTGAAGCTGGTTGCCTTAAACTTTTAAGTTTGCACAACTTTTTTTTACAATGTAGTTTAAGAAAATGTTATTTCTGAATGTTCTCTGAAAGTTTAAAATTTTTCAGAACATACAGAGAACATTCAAAAGTAACAAGTAGAAAGTAGTAACATTAAACAAAAAGATGTTGTTCCATAAAGTTTATGTATACAGTGTACACATACATAACATTTAAGGTTCTGTGAATGGTCTCATTAAGTTATGAAAACATTGTTTCTGAATGTTCACTGAAAATTTAAAACGTCCAGCTTTTAAACATTTAAAAAACGTTTTTCTTGGTTATGCGAACGTTACAAAACATTAAGGGAATGTTCCATTTACACCTTTTTGCAAACATTATGGTAGCATTACTTTTGAATGTTCTCTGTATAATGTTTAAAAAGAAAAAGTTCTGAAACAAGTAGTAATGTTAAAAAGACATCCGGAATGTCTAACTAACACATTATGGGAAAACAAAACAAAGACAAATAATCTCTAAATAACGTTTTTTGTGCTAATATTTTGAGAACGCTATTAAAGACCATCTAACATTCTAGTAATGTTAGAGGGAGAGCCTTTAACTTTGCGAGAACCTTGCCAGAACATTAGCCAAAGTTCGGACAACATTCCCTGATAGCCGGGATAGCAACAAAAACACAGCTGTGAGTGTGTCTCCCACACTAATCACGTTCATTTACTCCGTCGAGATTAATTTCAGGGGATAGATCATCTTTATGTCAGTGCCTGGCCATGTTTGAGCACAGCTTGGCTATATTAGCTCTCTCACGCATGTACACACACTCTCGCTCACTTCTCTTCTTTATCTCACACACACAGATTCCTCAGCCTCTTGATATCCCTCCAGGCCGTGTCCTCTCTCCTGTGAAATGCTCGGCTTGGCTTAATCCCTGTGTCTCGTCAGGCCCTTTTAATAGGAGCCTCATCTCAATGTCCGTGCACAACTGGAGCAGCCCGCGGGTTTATCTGAGGGAGATAGAGTTTCAGGCGACAAGCTGAACCCCTCTCAGCATTAACTGTACCCGTCTGTCTTGTTAAAGCGCAGAGGGAGAAGGTGCTGCCTCTGTGTCACTCTAACCTCTCTTTCCTTTCTCCTTCCTCTATCGGTTCTTCAGCACGATCGAGGACCACCATGGCGGCGTCGAGCTCCAGTGGACTCGAGGTCCTCCTCAGCACGTTGCAGGTAAGCGTGCATTGTTTGTGAACAAGTGCATCTGGATTCTCTCTCGTTCTTTGACACGTCAAGCATAGGAACGGCCCACAGATGCAGGCACGCTGGGAACTCTACCCACACATACAGGACACTTTCCATGTGCTGAGTGAGAAAGATAAATGACATGGTCTCTCAGTACCATAAAAAGTAGCTGGCGGCTTGTTTACCCCCCTGGAGGAGAGTTTAACAACGTTTACGTTAATGTGCACGATGGAATGCAGCGCTTTAAATTTGAGATGGTATTTGTGGATTGAAATTGAAATACTAAAAAGTCTTTTTTCAAGTCTTTTGTTTTGATTTAGTTTGTTACACTAGATAAAATTTGCATCACGTAAACACTTTAGTTGCGATTGCCGTTTAGAAATATACTTTTTGCAGACTTCTATGATTAAGACATTCCCATAAAAGTGTTAAATCTTGTTAAATCTCCAGGTGAGCCTCTCCATATAAAACACAATGGCTTATTACTACTGACATCACTTTAAACATTAGTTTAATGGTATTTGGAGCAGAACTCTTTCTCAACATATATTAGTATAAATAAATGGAACAAACATTACTTAGACTATCAGAGAGAGAAATTCAATTCTGTTTTATATTTTTAGATTCAAAATTTAATGTTCTTTTTATTAAAGCCAAGAATTAATCTAATCAAGTAAGTGTTTTTAAGCATTTTACATTTATTACAAAATAATAACTTTGTTGTTTATTTACTTTTTTAATTAGTCTTCCATTAGTGCAGTATATTGTTCATTCAGACTGACTCATGAACGCGGAGCGTGCACAAACATGTTTTATTTTTGTACTAAAAAGTAAATGTATTTTGTACATTTCACTGCAGAATGCCATGATCAGCATGATTTGTCAGAATAAAATATTTGTCAGATTTGATTGTGGTATTGTGTATGCTGTTGGCAGTAGTTAATAATGGTAGTGTTTTATTAAAACCATTGAGAGAGACAGTAACAGCATAACTGCAAGCATCAATATAATAGTTATTGTTGGTTTAAAATGAAAGATGTGTAGACCAGTTTATTGTTTTCCATATCTGTTTCGAGCAGATTGGTTGCACTCACAAAATGTCTCATATATCCAAATTGTACATATAAATGTGTTTTTTATCTACTTCCACAGCTTACGGTGACTGATTTCATATCAGTGATTTGTATATCAGTTGCTGCCAATGAGCCGTGGAGGACTTATATGCTCGCAGTAGGGTGACGTGCCGAATTCCCGATAACTTTCTACCTCTTGCATGAAAATCAAACTCAGAAGGGAAGAAATTATTTAGTGTACGCATCAAAGCGGTTAATTGAGAGTGAAAACCATAAGATGAGATTTATTCCCCCTATGCCGATAAGAGCGTTGTAAGGAAAAGTGGAAAAGCAGTTTGGAAGGAAACAAGTGCAGCAATGAGCTGAGTGTGATTAAATGAAAGCTTTAAAAGGTTTCTGATCACACCAGAGGGAAAAATGTATACCGCTTTAAAGGGACAGAGAACGAATAACATTATAGGGCAGTTCTGGGGCCTAATGGTTAGAGAGTTGGACCTGTTCAAGTCTCAGGTCCGACAGGGATTGTTGGTGGGGGGAGTGAATGTCCAGCGCTCTCTCCACCCTCAATACCACGACTGAGGTGAGACCCTTGAGCAAGGCACCGAACCCCCAACTGTTCCCCGGGCACCGCAGGATTGGCTGCCCACTGCTACGGTTGTGTATATTTATTAATTATACTAGTATAATTATTACTAGTGATATTGTAATATGTAACTGATAATAGAATGTTTTTATTATTAAAATTAAAAATATTAATTTATTATTATTATTATTATTATTAAATATAGATTTGATGGATTTCTGCCCCTAAACCCATTATGGCAACTTTACCTATTTTACTGTACCCTAGATCCCATATCGTAAAGCACTTTTGAACGTGATGCAAAAAAGCTGTCCTGTTTGGGCAAAAAGCGTGCCTCCGTATGTCCTGTCAGTTCAAATAAGGATCCTTCCAGCTTCTTGGCATTGGCCATGTGGCCTCGGCTCTGAATTGACTCCCTTATTACAACGCAAACTGACAAGGGTTGCTAGTAATACCCTCTCGTTTAGCCACAGCCAGCGTGTCGCCTTCCACCAGCCATGACTGGCATCAAACGTAGCAATAAGTCCCATATTCACTGTCCTTGACATGGAGCTGTTGGTGCCTGAAATGGGATTCCTGCTAATTCAAATTGAGACTGACACAGACGCTCAGGGTGCCGTGTCGGAGTTAGTTTTTTCTTCATATTCTTCCTCTGCTTTTCCCTTCCTGTTTTATAGCTCTCGTATGACTTGCAGAGGCACACCAGGTCCTGCCTTTGGTGTCTAAGATGTACAAAATCATTTTGAAGGTGTATCAGAATAACTTTTAATAGATTTCCTGCGCTATTCAGAATTGTTTGGCCTCAAAGGACCGGCTCCCAGCCAAAGCTCTCCTGGCGCGCTCCTGCCACCCTCTTAAAAGTTAATGGTGTGCACTGAGAGGTAGTCAATGTTCCTCATTAGAGTATTAAAAACGAATGGGGATATGAAATGTTTCACTTTCAAGTGGTTCCTGAGTATATTACCGCACTTCCTTCTTTCGGTTGGCAGATGGGAAACATTAACGCTTTCTGATTGTAGTTTGGCGTAGGTGTTGCTGGACCAAAATAGATGTAATTACTCATAATTTCAAGTATCGTTGGATTATTCTGTTAAAAGATTGTTGGGCAAATAATGCTCTAATGATGTGCCAGCTGGCTCTCTATGCTAGTCACACTCATTAATGTTGAGTAATTAACACGGCGGTATGGAATTAGCCCAGATGGTGATGACGGGGCCATCGATTTCCAAGAAAGAGCACACGCTCCGTTCTACTAGTGTAAAAGTTCATCCTCAGTGAGTTGTGGTTTCTTCATTAAAACCAGTCACCTTCAGGGGCAAAAATTAATGGGGGTATATGGAGCGAAAATGCCACAGAGTGTGTCAAACCTGCCCTATAGAAGTAAAATTTGGAGGGCTAAAAATGTCCTTACACTGAATTCATTTGTTCTGTATCGGTAACATTTCATATTTTTCTATTTTATGTTTCATAGTTATAGAGATTTTGAATAAAACATTGGTTTAATTAAGAAATTTGGCATAAATATGTGTTTTTATGCTTTTAGAAAAATTATGCCCTCATAAAGGTCAACAAAGCCTCTGAAATTAAGTTCAAGCAATAGTTCACCCTCAGGTGTTTCCAAGTTTTATTATTTCTCTTTCTGCCATGCAACAGGATTTGCTTGGATTTGAAAATCCTCTCCTACATTTGTTGTCATGTATATTAAAATGAGTCCCATCAAGACATAACACTCTTGGTTTGGTGTCCAAGACATGAAATATCATTCACCCCATAAATACTCATTGATAACAAACCTGATATGAAACTTTTTGATGTGGAATATTTGAATGTGCATGAAAACTGATTTGGGAGCTTGTGTGAAGTAACATTTAATTAATGAATAATAAAAAATAGTGACACTGCTCATCTAAAAGGATTAAATATTAATGTTATGTATTTTTGAAATCATGTTTCCCTTACTCAGGTTGATCAGGAGATTTTAAACAATTTTGCTAAAATAAAATAAGTCACGCAGTATTTTCTTCTCCTATCTAGAGATCCAAAATCATTTTGGGGGATGGATGGATGGAAAGATAGGTAGATGAAGTGAAAATAAAAGCTCATTATTTTTTTTAATTCTATAATAGTTATAGAATACTATAATACTAAAATAACACTGTGTCTAGAATGCATCTATTAGAGGCAAACAATACCCCTCCACACCTACAGAAACTTGCCCCTTTGACTTTTAAAGTACATGTATGACTGCTCTGCTGACACTGGTCTCTATTGTCAGTTGACTAATGTGGGTAAGAGTGACAGCTCCCTGGCAGGACACATCTCTTTGCGGTGCAGTTGGCTGTGGAGATTCCTAATAGGATTCAATGGCTACTGTCAGAAAGATACGGCCAGCACAAATGCAGGCAGGACAATGTTGTGTCCTCTCTCTCTTTCTGTCGTTTTTGCCCTATAATGAGAGCTGAAGCTTGAATCCCCAGCTGTGGAGTTCCTTCTCTGAGGATTACAGCCCCCGACCACCTACCCGTCAACTGCTGCTGCTTTTAACCACGGGGCTCCGGGTCCCTGCCGGGGTCTCAATGCATTCTGAAAACGGACACAATGCTGGAAGATTTTTGCTGTGCCAGCCAGGAAGCACTCAACACTTTATATCTCACATGGGGCGTGAATAGTGAAGTCATCTGTGAATTGCTTTATTGGAGTTGCTTGGATTGTTTTGTGGTTGTTGAGCCAAATTTTGTGTGGACGCTATAGGAAGTCTCGATGCAGAGGTTAGGTTGAGCTTTTAAGCATGCTGCTCTTTCTGTTCTCTTTTCAGAACACTGGAGACATCGAGAACATGCTAAACATTCTGAACGTCCTGGATGAACTGTTGTCAGCAGGTGAGACGCCGGTTTTTTCTACAGCCAAATGTTTTCTGTCACATCTCTGCACTGATTGCAAGTGTGCTGAGATTTGTTTCATCAACCAGGAGGAGTGAAACCACTTGGTGTGTCCAATAAAGCCGCAAACCACTTATATAGGAGCATTTTTCATAGGAGCATAACTTTGGGCAATTGTATGTCCTAGGGATTGATTTGATCATGGGATGATGTCCTAGGGATATGTCCAATAGACTGACATATATTTAAACTTCTGAAATATTTTAAAATTTATTTGACATAATTTGTATAATATTTATTTTATATATTCTTTAAATTATTATTAAAATTGTATTCATTTGATTGATTTATTGATTAATTTAGGTCTAAAATGGTTTTGAAAACTTTTTAACATGCCTTCTCCCTTTTATTTTTGCTAATAACTTTTTTGCTCTGAACCCAGATTTCCCCAAAAAATATATAATATAATATTAATAATTATATATTTGTTTAATAATTTTAAACATGATAATCTAAACAAAGTGTGAACTAAAGACAGGCCAATTTAATTTACTGTACAAAATGTAAGTACTATTTGTATAATATTTATTTTATATGTTCTTTAAATTATTGTTAAAAAATATTTATTTGATTGATTTATTTATTGATTGTTTTAGGTCTAAAATGGTTTTGAAAACTTTTTAGCATGTTTTTAAAACTTTAGCAAAACTTTAAGCATCTTCACCTATTTATTTGTGCTACTTTTCTTTTTTTGTTCCGAACCCAGATTTTCCCAAAATATATAATATAATATAATATATATAATAATGTTTTTTTATATTTTTAAATACATTTTATATTTTTATAATATCATTTTTTTTAATTATGATAATCTAAACAAAAAGAGACCTAAACACAGGTCAGTTTAATTTATTGTACACAGTTTGTTATTTACAACTCTCAGCTCTGGTGTTATTTCCATCACAAACCAACAATTTTGGCCCTAATAATGTTTTATTTTTCAGACATTATTGTATTTGGTTATTAAGGACTCTAAATATGAGACAACCCGAACACAGCACAACACAACACAACACAGCACAGCACAGCAAAACAGCGCAAAACACAACAAAGCGCAAAACACAACAAAGCGCAAAACACAACAAAGCGCAAAACACAACAAAGCGCAAAACACAACAAAGCGCAAAACACAACAAAGCGCACAACACAACAAAGCGCACAACACAACAAAGCGCACAACACAACAAAGCGCACAACACAACAAAGCGCACAACACAACAAAGCGCACAACACAACAAAGCGCACAACACAACAAAGCGCACAACACAACAAAGCGCACAACACAACAAAGCGCACAACACAACAAAGCGCACAACACAACAAAGCGCACAACACAACAACGCAAAACACAACAACGCAAAACACAACAACGCAAAACACAACAGCGCAAAACACAACAGCGCAAAACACAACAACGCAAAACACAACAACACAAAACAAAGCGCAAAACACAACAACGCAAAACACAACAACACAAAACACAACAACACAAAACACAACAACACAAAACACAACAACACAAAACAAAGCGCAAAACACAACAGCGCAAAACACAACAGCGCAAAACACAACAGCGCAAAACACAACAGCGCAAAACACAACAGCGCAAAACACAACAACGCAAAACACAACAACACAAAACAAAGCGCAAAACACAACAACGCAAAACACAACAACGCAAAACAAAGCGCAAAACACAACAACGCAAAACACAACAACGCAAAACACAACAACACAAAACAAAGCGCAAAACACAACAACGCAAAACACAACAACGCAAAACACAACAACGCAAAACACAACAACACAAAACACAACAACACAAAACACAACAACACAAAACAAAGCGCAAAACACAACAACGCAAAACAAAACAAAAAAGTTAAATTACACATTTCCAAACATCCTGTTGAATATGCAAAATGCGTGAATATTGTTATTTTTGTGTATTTATAATATACAAAATGCTAGTTATTAAATTATTTAGACAAAGAAGCCATTTTATTTAAAATAATTGTAAAATATCATAAAATATAATTGTAGTCAATCACAACACTAAAAATGTCCTGTGAAGTAACTCCCATGTACAGTTAAAGATTAATTAATTAATACTTGTTCATGCACGTTTCAATTTGTGTACTGTGTGGGAGAAAAAAAATAAATAAAAAAAATTCCTCATTTGTAGGTTGCGTCTGTTAAGCGCCTGTTAAGTGAACAAATGTAAATAAAGTACTTGATTTACATCAGGACACTTTGAGAAGACAGGAAAAAAAAGAAATGTAGAAAATCTTCAATAATCCAGAAGCATTACCTTCAAAACCAAATCTTTTAAAACAGTCTTAATAACATTGAAAATACTGCTGAAAGGAGACGTGACGTCAATTCACATTTCTCCCAGGATCTAATTATATAAACTCAGCTGTTTCAATGCTATTTATTTCCATAACTTGGCCTTATTCTTGTCTATTATTCACCAACAAATCTATCAAATATTACTCTTGTAGAGGTGGAACAGTACTATACTAATCCTGTAATCTGAAATTAATTCACTGCAAAGTAATTAGCCAAATTTATTCACCAGCCTCCAGCACAAAGTTCTAATCAGCACGAATTTTCATAAGTTCTGAAAGAAAGTCGAAAATAAACCCAGACATCATCTTGCGATAGCACGCCAGTGGTAAAGATGGCACCGCCGCTTGGCGTACAAGTTGTTATCAGCCTAAATTTGACATTTTGTGGAATGATGGCGGCTGTTTCCTGTAGGCACAGACAGACGGATTCATCACATGATATCGAAAGGAGGCAGCGAGGCCCTGCTGTCGGCTCTGGTGAACTCAGCCCGCAGCTTCACGCCCAACTACACCATCCTACTGCCGCTGCTGCACCTGCTGGCCAAGGTGGGCTACCGAGGTGAGTGATGAGGAGGCGGGGCTAGGAGAGAAGGGGAGGGGACAAAGGAGTGATTGACAGAAATATGAGGATAAGTAATAAAGACAGCATTTCCGTTTTAGCTGAAGATATTTTCAGATTGGCTGCGATTTTCTCATTTCGCCCAACATTTCAGCTTTCAGTGTGGACTGAAAAAAATAACTGGCTCCATGAACTTGATTAAGAGACAGTGTAGTGTCCTCAGATTAGTTCAACTCCAATTCAGTTTCACGTTTTCCTCTTCAACTCATTCATTTGAAGTGGTTCACACTGCAGGAGACAGTTGGATTTCTCATAATGATTTATAATTTAATCATCTTCAGTGCTGAGTATTTCTGAGTTCATTGCTGGACTGCTATAAATAGTACCTCGTCAAAAATAGATGTCTCTAATGTGTAGAACGCCCATAAGTCACATCTCGTCTGAGGGTGCAGACAGCATGTGTAGGGTCACTGTTGGGTCAGGTAAAAGCCCTCAATCCTGAGGGGTCACAGGTCGCAGTCTGAGCACAGGCACAGTCAGTGTTTTCGATGTTGTGTAACTTAAGAAGCGAGAGTTTGATCCCTCGCTGGATCTCGTGTCTGTCAGCGTTCCACTCTTGCACTTTGATGTCTGTCCTAATGAACCCCGACAACAGGGTGAGACAAACCAGCAGGACATATTTTCCTTCATCTTCACATCTCTCTTTGCCATTTAGACAAAATATGTCTAAAAACAAACTCCATCTGTTGAGAGAGTAAACTAATTCGCCTGTGGGATGTTGAGTTTGAATGGTTTCTGTCGCGTTCCTCTCTGGGTGGTGGGTTTTTACAGACAGCATTTTCCACCCCACACCGAGTTTTCAAGAATCCATTTGCATTTACAAAGCATAGATCTCTGTCTGTTTCAAATGGTGTAATGGTCTGCACTAGTTCCAGATTCATAAATAGCTGATGTACTGTATGGAAATACTGTAACATCCAAAAGTGTTTTCGTTACTCTGCATCTTACAAGGATAGTTCACCAAAACATAAAAATATTGTCCTCATTTACTCACTGTTATGTTGTTCCAAATCTGTAACAAATTTATTTTGTGGAACACAGAAGGAGAAAATTAAATAATGTACTGGTTGCTAGTTAATTCACTTTCTAGCTTCAAATTTTTGAACAAACCATTGCTTTAAGTCAACATAAAGTTGCTTTTGAAACCCATTGGACTTCCCTAATGTGACTAGTGATATGATTGATAATCAACAGGAACATCTATTAGCTTGGGATTATTGGAAATTGATTATGGAAAAATTGTCTCTTTAAGAAGGCTGGAGGAGAAGGTTGAAAAAAGTTACTCTTTCTTTATAATTTATATATGTACTATTATATCTGTCGGTGTTGTATGTATCAGTTATAAAATATATATTTAATTATATTAACATATAGATTATGTTGTGCCATAACCTGATCCTCACTGATAATTTAATAACAATTAAATATTGGATAATCTTCAGTCGTTTTCAAATTTAAATCTTGTTCAGTTAAAATGTGATGCATTTAAAACAACATAACATTTTAAGTGTTTTATTTTTAATGTTATAAATACAATATTAGCCAAATGTTATCTCTATGTAATGTTTCTCTCGTAAATTGTACAAAATATTGGCTTTTGATATCTTCTAGAATTTAATAATATAACTTCTGAACAATGTCACTGTAAAAAAATATGGCTTTTTGGTATATTCTAGAATATTAATATTAATAATTAATTAATATGAATTAATAATTTTTTAGCTTAATTACTAAATTTGTTTATTTGTTTATTTACGAAAAAACTGCACAGTAAATTCAGGAACGTGCATTAAAAAGTAAATATGATTTTGTGTCTACTTGAAACTGTTCATCTCATATATCACTTGGGATCACAGTTCGAATGATTCAGATTTTTTTTTTTTTTTTTTTTTTTTTTTTGAAAGTGATGTTGTCCCTTTGATATCCCAATTTCCCCTATTAGACATCCCAGCGAATGTGGTTTTGATCTCCAAACCAAAGCAATCTGTTTCATCGCAGCTGCCAACAGCTCAAAATATTTGCCTTCCCAGATACTGTAGTGAGCAAAACACTGTCAAAGCAAGACGTTACAAATGCACATTTTCTGAATGTCAAAGAGGAACATAATTTTCTTATTTCCCTCAGATCGTCAGATTGGTCTGAAAGCACAGAAGGCAGATGCAGTTCTGGTGGTTCTGGGTTTGCTGCGGCAGAATACAGAGAACGCCCGGAGAGCCGCAGCCTGTCTTTGGGTTCTCAGAGTCTTCTGCTCATCTGGTGAGTCAGATCTCACCTCAGTTCATATTTGTCTTCCTAAACTACACACTACTCATGATTTAAAGTACATGAGATACAGTCAAATAAGCTAAATAGTTTATAAGTAAATAAAATATCTTTGTGGAAACCAAAATATATATATATACACACTTATATATTTATTACATTTACTCTGAAAAGGTTGTGTTTATTATATATGTCACATGCAATCAATTAAATGCATCCTAGCTGAATATAAGTATTAATTTCTTAAAAAAACAAACAAACAAATACTGAATGATCGTGTAACTGAATTGAAAACAGTCATAAAATAGTAGCATCTAAAATAAATATCTAGCTGGTTCATAACCCAGTTTCATACTAAAAAGAGTCTTGTTCCATTTTTCAACTCTAGTTGTGTACCTCTGTGGTTTAATATAATTCCCATAAAATAGCTTCTTTTGATGCACATCAGTTCTCTTCTTTGTATCTGTAGTCATTTTCCCATCTTTCATAACACATTTCCAGCTATAAAGTGTTCAGGTGACATTGCAAACCAAGCGTTAGCACTTATTGTGCCTTTTGCTCTAGAACGCTATTACCGTATTTATGCACCTGCCATATTGAAATCTAACTTAAAGTAGAATATATTGTGATTTTGCTCTGCATGGGACAGGGGGAGGTTGGCTTCCACCTTTGATTTATCTTTGTATGTGATTCCACCAGTGGCAAATGCGATAACGGGTAATCGGCCATAAAATGCAAATCCGCCATTGCTGGTTTTTATTTCAAATGCAGTCGTGTTTTTTGCTGTATGCAGTGTGAGGTCTGTTTATCAGTTATGTGACAGCTATCCTGTGAATGATACCGGCGCAGGAAGTTCAGCTCTCAGGTTGTGACCGTGAGAAATGCATC
Organism: Barbus barbus; assembly: GCF_936440315.1. Taxonomy (NCBI): domain Eukaryota; kingdom Metazoa; phylum Chordata; class Actinopteri; order Cypriniformes; family Cyprinidae; genus Barbus; species Barbus barbus. The sequence goes on along the minus strand of NC_136728.1, from coordinate 15,270,841 downwards.
GTTCTGGAAAGGCATCCAAAAGCCTTTTATGCTTTATCATAAAAGTTGAAATATATCTTTTTTTTTTTAAACACTAGACGCACAGTCTGTATACCCTGGGACGCCGAAGAGATTCCGCCACAGCGACCATCAGTGTTTATGATGCTAGCTAGCCTTGTAGTAAGCACAATGTATTAATAGGAGAAATATCATCTGGGCACATGCCTTGTTTATAAGGGTGAAGTTTGGATTCGGTGGTCTCTTAAAATTCCCCCTTGAGTCTATACTTGTGGAGAATGATCGCCCCTGCAAAAGATGGACAAGGGGATCCAGTATACTGCAATCTTTTCAGTAGTGTTGGGTTCAGCAATGCTGCAAAGACTTTTTATTGTTGTGTTAATCACATTTCTGGTTTTGTAGTGACCACGGCCGACCTGCTGGGGAAGAACCGAGGGCTGGATGTGGTCTTCAATCTTATATCTCCACACAGCACCAAGCACCTACGCACCATCAAGTGAGTATCACGTCATGAGGGTGCATCACTGGCGTTTGCTGATCTTGCCTGGGAATAAGAACGGTTCTGTGCGCTGAAAGTGCTCTGGCCGTTATATTACTCACATGCTTGCTTACATTCTCCATTTTAAATCATTTTGATCATATAAAGTGGCCATACTTGGATTAATGCATTTAGAAAAAAGGCATTCAAACATTATTATTATTGTTATTATTATTACTTTCATTCTAATGTGAGTTTAGCATCCAAAATTATTACCAACAACAACAATAATAATAATAATAATAATAATAATCATAACTTTATATGATCAAAATAATTAAATGGAGAAATATCTATTTATAAATTGACACTATTCTAAATTGACCCTACTATTTCTTTATTAACAACAACACCACCAATAATAATAATAATGATAATAATAATATAATTTGATATGATCAAAAATAATTTAAAATGGAGAAATATCTATTTATAAATTGACCCTACTATTTCTTTATTAATAACAACAATAACAACAACAAGAACAAGAAGAAAATGCAATAAAAATATACATTAGTATACATAACATGAAGTTATACACAAAAACCTATATACAGTAGTTTGACCTGCTACATTTTTTTTGCATTTTCATTATTATTATTATTATTGTTGTTGTTGTTATTATTATTGTATTATTGTTAATAATAATAATAATAATAGAATAAAATGCAATAAAATATAATTTTTTAATGCTAAACCCAAATTAGAACTAATGTAAAGAACTAATATAGTTTAATAAAATTATTGGTGTTATTATTATTATTATTATTATTATTATTATTATTATTATTATTATTATTATTCTGCCTATTATTATTTATTATTACACTTCTGCCTATTATTACTATAGTTTAGCCTAACTACTACTACTACGACTAATTTTTTTTTTTAATAAGTTATAAATATTTAACTTGATTAATTGATTTGATTGATTGATGGATTGACTTGATTGATTATGTATGATCCAATTTTAAACACCAATATCTGAGTGTGTGGTCCACTAAATGTACGGCTATAATTTGACTTTCTGTAATATAAAATTCTTTCAACACCAGAAGGTCAGAAGTCTGAATTTAAAGTCTTCCCACAATGCAAGTCTCATGTCTCGCCTGCAGGTGCAACTCCGCTTACCTTGCTATAATAAAGGCCACAACATAATACTAATGTCCCATTCCTCAAATATTTGTGCTCCAAGGCTGAGACTTGTTTGTCAAAAATTGCAAGATTACAAGGCCTAGTATTTCTTTTTTTTTTAACATGTCAAAAATCGTTAATTGTCTCACTGAACTTGAGTTTTAGGTTAAGATACTTAGCTACACAAGTGTTTTTCTGGAGTAATATCCACAAACTTGCTGAACGTGTTTTCCCTATAAAGGAAAGTGGGTGGGTTCTATAGAAATTAGCAGGCGACTGTAGGGGGTTGTACGTTTGTTTGCTGCGCCACATGTGGTGTGACATATTATCAAAGCAGAAATGCTAACACAATCGTAAGATGCATCCGTCGGTGCACTGGCCTTATATAATTAGTGTCTTATATTGTAACTCGTAGATCAAATCCTGTCCTGGGAAATTTGCATGCACAGTACAACTCATTTATAGCAAGCCTGCTCATTGAAATGCTCAGAAGATGCTTGTTTACTGGGGTTTGGCAACTGTGCGCTGCGTAGATATGTGTTAGCCGGATACTGATTGGCAGTTACTAGCCTAATTTGGGTAAACAGTGTTTGACCTGCAATGACAGGAAATGAATTCCCACATGAAGTGTGCCACACTTGTTGAGTGTGTCCTGATGCTGCACAGAGCAGCAAACCCTGATCCAAGCTGCTTTCCCGATTCATAGGGTCCCTAGTGTTCACTGCTCCCTACACACTTTGTAGGGGAAAATCAATAGCACTTTACAAAATGTTTTTGTGTGGAAGGACCTGCAACATCATCAAACACAGAGAGCACAACACAGTATACATGAATGAACTATCTGTCTGTCTGTCTATCTGTCTGCCTGCCTGTCTGTTGTTTGTTCTGTCAGCCTTATCCATATTTCAGTCATTGGTTCTGTCTGTTGCTTATTTGTTCTGTCTGTTTAATCATTTTATTCATTTGATATGTCTGTAATTCATTTTGTTTATCATTGGTTCTGCCATTGTTTCATTTTATTACTGTTATTATTATGGAGGTTGTTGCAGAAACAGTAGTGTGCTGCTTGTCTGCACTAGTCCCTGAAACACCAGGCTCGCCTCTTGTTAATTTGGTGCTCACTGCCAACAGGTTAAGTGAAGCATCATTGTCTAATTGACGGCCTGACCAATTAGTGGCGAGAGCTGCTCCTGCTCTTAAATCGGAACTAAAGACTAGAGCTAATCAATGCCTCTGCGAGTCAGTGAGATAACCTAAGGACCCTCTCTGGCTGCTTATCTCCAGAAGCACAGCTCTGTGAGGCAGATAAAGTCAAATTAAACTGCAATATTGAATGTAAGACTAGAACTGGAACGCACCCATATCTGATACGTGTGTTTGCCAGCTTGGTGCGCATGCAGATTTTCTTCTCTAGTGCGTCCATGTCAGGATTCCCACAGGACAGTAAGTGAACAGGAGAGCGAGAATTGTAATTAGATGGCGTTCTGCTGTAATCCGCTGTGTGTGTGCAGGGAGCTATCAGAAACCCGATATGGAATCGGTCCAGTTTTCCGACAGTTGGCAGGAGTAAGTACAGCGCCCTCTCTAGGCTCTCTACAGTTACCTGACAAGGCTTATCTGATGCCAAAAGCATGTGTGCGTCGTTTTATCTGCCAGATGATGATATTTGCAACCGTTTTGAGATCAGAAAATCTTTCACTTTAATGTTTCGGATTTCCAGAAGAGGGAAATTTATCTGCCAGTCATTGTAATCTGCCTCAGTACTATACAAAGTTTGCTTTTGATTTCTTTCCACGGGTCTAAAGTGCACAAGATGTCACCATTACCATTACGTATGTTACATAATTATTAATAATTATGCATTAATAATTAGACAAACTATATTATTTGAGTTAGAATACAAAACTATCTATCTATAAATATATAACGTTAACTCTTTCCCCGTCTGCATTTTTTTTTAAGTTGCCAGCCACTGCCAGCATTTTTTATCAAAATTTAAAGCGGTAATAATAATATTAAAAGGATAGGTCACCCAAAAATTTAAATTGTCATCATTTACTCACCCTCAAGTTCTTCCAAACCTGTATGGGCTTCTTTTTTCTGTTGAACACAAAATAAGGTATTTTGAGGAATGTTGGTAAGTCAATGGCTACCATCAACTGTTTAATTACCAACATTCTTCTTTTGTGTTTGGAACAACTTGAGGAGATAACGATGACGTCTCAAGTATTAATATTAATGCATAAATAATAAATGCAGTAATAATAGTAATAATAAATACATTAATGCTAAATGCATTATCATTTTTTTGTTATAGTTATTCCTATTAATATAAAAAAAAAAATTAACCTTATTTTATTAATTAAATATTTTCATTAAATAATTACACGTACATGCAAAAGGATTTTTAGTTTTTTCCCCTGCAAATGTCACTTTAGGCTCTCCATAACATGCAGTATTTACTTGCTGAATAATAAAAGAATATAATTTTCAACATGGCCAGAGACTACTGGGACATGTTTTTCCTTTTGTTTTGTTATTATGTTTTTCATCTTTTAAAATATACTTAACTACATAACTTCAATGAACTGATCAGCCTGGGAATGTCGAACTTTCAGATCCCGTATCCCTCTTCGCAGTTTTGCTCACTGTTTTGCCCATGCTGAAATAGTGAAGTAGTGTGCTGCAAAGATTTCAAATCTACGTTGCATTTCCCTCTGTTCACTATCTAATGAATATGAAAAAAATACTCAGTTGAACAGATCAACAGATCTTCCATATTGTCAAACTTGTCTGCGGGCTTTCTGCTGACAGCTCGGCCTCATAGCTCAAATCCCAGCAGAACATCTGCGCACTGATGCTCGTAGTCCCACCGACTGATACCGTATGTCATTTCAAAGAAGCGACAAGCCGTTAGCTTGAGGAAACAATGGCATTCGCCTGCCTCCAAAATTGCAATACGCCACTGTTTGCATTAATGTCAGCAGCGTGACTCAAAGACTCCGACAGCGGCAGAGGAGAGATATGATATGATTTCTTTATGGAGCTCCCAGTGTCCGCAAACAGAGAGGCTGCGGGTAAAGCGGCTTGACTTTCTTGAGGACAGAATGGTGGTTTTGCGTCAGCGAGCTGCTGTCTGCTCCACCGCTGGGCTGTTTGTGCTCTCTTGCGGTTAGTGAACAGGGAGTGACATATTGTCTCTGTGATGGAGACTTAACAATGTTGTGCACTGTAGGGGTCCGGCTACATATACTGCTGTAAGTCAAAGAGCTTTTCAACATTTACCATCCCATGGTGTGACCAGAGAAACAGAAAGAGATAAAGCTTTGCTTTACAGTCTGCTGTCTGTCTGTCACTCAATAACTATCTGTCTCTCTCAATCTGTCTGTCTGTCTGTCTGTCTGTCTGCATGTCTGCATGTCTGTCTGTCTGTCTTTCTTTCTTTCTTTCTTTCTTTCTGTGTATTAACCCATTTGTCACTTCATCTAAGAATCTGTCTGTCTGTCTGGCATATCGTTCTGTCATTCTTTTTTGTTCATTTGTTCTTTCTACTATTCATTCTATCGTTCTATCATTTTATCAGTATTTCTGTCCCTAATTCTGTTGTTTGCTTTGTTGTTTTTTGGTTGTTCTGCCTGTCTTTTATCCATCCTACCTTTCCGATTCTTTTTGGTTCTGTTTATCATTTGTACTTCATTCATTAATTTCATTCATTCCATCATTCTTTTTATCAGTCAATCTTTGTGACATTCATTCTATCGTTCACTTTGTATGTTGTTTGTGTCTGTCCTGTCATTCTATCATTCCTTTGTTCTTTCATTCATACATTTTTTGTTCATTCTATCTGTCTGTCTGTCTATTGTTGTATCATTGGTTCTGTCTATTGTTACATCTGTTGTTTGTTCGTTCATTCTGTCCTATGTATCTGTCTGTGTCTCATTCAATAATTCATTACATCTGTCTATCATATGTTCGTACTATGTATCATTAATTCGTTCAGTATGTTGTTCGTTTTATCATTCTTTTGTTTTATTGTCTGCTGTCTGTTGTTCTGTCATTCCTTAATTCTGTCTGTTGTTCATTCTGTCTGTCATTTATTGTTATTGTTTCTTTTTGTTCTATTTATGTCTTTAATTAATTTCTTTCATTTGTTCTGTCATTCTATCTTTGTTGTTTGTTCAGTCTGTCTGTACATCTATCAATTCATCTATCTTTGTATCTATCTTTCTGTTTATCTAAAATAAATTCTTCTTATCAGGGCAACATTCAATTTCTTTCCATTCTAAAATTACAGTCACATGAATTTCTTGAAATGTCATTTTTCTTATATTCAATGCAGTGCACACTGTTTGCTACCACAATTCAGTCCATGAATTCAGACATTCTCAGTTTGACTGAGATTAGGATTTGCCAGATCTAAGTTCTTTCCCATTTTATGTGGAACATTCACCAGATGGTCCGTAAACAGACTGTTTGAGTCTGAGACTACATGCACAGCAAACAATAGCAGTCTGGTAGTTGAATGACAAGGGCAGCATTTAAAGCCAAATACCCCCATGTAGATAATAGGCCCAATGATGTTGCTCACAGTGCATGTGTTTTCCACACACATGGTGTTGACATTGATCTGCTCAGTGTCTTGTCTTGATCCCAGCGGCGACGATAGCGCAGTCCATTGCTGCAGTATGACCCCTATCAAAAACTCTCCGAGATGATTCCAATCGTGATGTGATGAGAGTCGAAATTGGCTTGATTAATATTGTTTGTGCAGATTCCACAAAGGAGACTGTTGTGCTGCACATGCAAAGGACCAAGATTTGCATTTTTTTTTAGTGGGTTTTCAGAACCCAAGCGTACAATAGGATGCACAATGAAATGACTAATGATGTGAAATGAGATGTTAGAACAGTATGTCTTCTACAGTGCTAAATGGGATTCACACAAGAAGAACATACTTCTGGCTCTAAATATAACCAATAATAGCTCTGATTTTTGGGTCAGGGCTTTGATTGGTTGGGTTAATTGGAGTGAAGTCATTCTTTGGCTCAGTCTCAAAAGGAACACTTGATTTGGTCTTGCACAACATTACATGCAGAAAAGTGTAGATGTAGAAAACAGAGGGTCTTTCTTTCTTTCTTTCAAGCTTTCTTTCAAGCTTTTTCTTAATCTTTAGTCCCAGCTTTTCCATCTTAGAAGCTCAAAAACGTAACTTGCTCTCTGCCCATATTTCAAGGCATTGGATTTTGTCAACCCGACAGACCGGTGGTGATATTTATTGGCAGATTGTTGCAAAGCCATTCATAATTATTCTACATTCACCCCGCACATATTGGGTAGAGGAATATGGAGACTGCTGAATCAGCAACCCTGTCAATGCAAAATAAATGCTCATGATCACAATGACAGGAATCTTTTTATATGCGTATACTCCACCACCCCACCGATACTAAATGCAGCTGGATGTGTGCCCGTGTTACTTAGCTTTATGCATGTTCGGAGAGGGATAGAGTGGTGTGTGCATGACGCTGTAGAAATGAAATGCCTCATACATTTTTTTTTTTTTTAATGTCAGATGTGTTTTCTGTTTTTTCACAGGGCAGCCATCGAAGCTTTTGCAGCAATGTTATGCTCAAGTAAGTTTCTTTTTACTTTCACTTTTGTGAATACACTGCGGCAATACAACAATATTTCTGGGGACAAATTCTCCCAGCATGCTTTGCTCCATAGCTCTGTTCCAAAGGTTTGCTGTCTACCTTATAGATAGATATAGATGGATATATTGACTTAAACATATATATATATACATACAGGTATATATATATATATATATATATATATATATATATATATATATATATATATATATATATATATATATATATATATATATATATATATATATATATATATATATATATATAAAAAATATAAATATCAGAGGTGGGTAGTAACGAGTTACATTTACTTCGTTACATTTACTTGAGTACATTTTTTGGGTAACTAATACTTTTAGAGTATATTTTAAAATGGGTACTTTTACTCAAGTATATTTTTTAGAGAAAAAACGGTACTTTTACTTCGCTACTGTGGGCGACTCTCCTCTCGTTACTGTATCTTAATGCAATACAAGTTAAAAATGCTTCGGTTTATTCCAAACGCGACGTCTACTTTTCTCTGGGCAATGAACGATGCCCATTCGCGAATGATTCATTCTTTTGAGTCGATTCTGTTTAAAGGCTTTATCAACCCAGTTGGCAAACCAGTGAATCGGTTCGCGAATCAGTTTGAATGATTCGTTCAGTTCCCTGCCGCACGCGCTGAGTCTCTGAAGCGGTTCTCACTCAGATAACAGAGAGTTTAAGAACATCAAGAGCGCTGAAGACGTGGCTTTGGATCTACAGTCAGTTGAAAGCAAATCTGCAAAGGCTTGTTTGCTAGAGCTATATGAAGATCTTTATTAGATGAACACCGCGTGTGCTGTCTACTGTTCCACAGGTATAGGCCACGATACCACTATGACATTACCAGTTTGTTGTACATGTACCTTGCATTAAATACAATGTATAATTGATACATTAAATAAGCTGTCACAGAGTATGAAATGAACACTCGCGGAACCCGCGTTAGCTCTGCGCAGCGGCGCGCGGCCTGTTCTAGACACAATTAATATTCATATTTTTACAATATTTACGCTTGCAAAAATATAGGCTACATTTTGTTTACATTTTGCAGAACAGAAGATCCGTCAATATGCATTTGTTTTGTTATGTTCAGAGCAGTCGTGAGGCGTTTTCAGAGGTTTCAGTGTCAGAGGTTATAGGATAGGCCCTAATACATAATTAATTTACTTTAAAATATAATTTAATTCAGTGATGCAAATCAGAATTTTCATCAGCTGTTACTCCAGTTTTCGGAGTCATATGATCCTTCAGAAATCATTATAATATATTGATTTATTACCAGTGTTGGAAACAGTTTTACTGCGTAATATTTTTTGGAACCTGTGACATTTTGTTCGGTATTCTTTGATGAATAGCATCACTGAAATAAATTACATTTTTATATATATATATATATATATATATATATATATATATATATATATATATATATATATATATATATATATATATATATTTATTTATTTATATTTTGAACGGCTGTGTGTGTGTGTGTATACACATACACATTACATAAATTTAATCTATATATCTAAATAAAAATAGACTATATTCAGTACCTATATGATCCAAAGTAACTAGTAACTAACTACTTGAGTAGTTTTTTTTTTATCCGATACTTTTTTACTCTTACTCGAGTAACTATTCAGACTATTACTTTTACTTGAGTAAATATTTCTAGAAGTACTTTTACTTGAGTACAGTTTTTGGGTACTCTACCCACCTCTGATATATATATATATATATATATATATATATATATATATATATATATATATATATATATATATATATATATATATATATATATATATACACAGTGGGGGAAATAAGTATTCAACACTTGAACTCATTTTTTATTAAACACATTTCCAGTGCAGCAATTCACATGAAATTTTGACCAGATGTTGGTATTAACTCAAGAAATCTACACAGATAAAGGAATCATAAAATTACAATCCATAAAAAGTTATATTTAATGAAGTGAAATAGAAGAAAAAAGTATTGAACACACAAAGAAAAAGCAGTACACCAAGGCAAAACAAAGCAAGACAACAGCTGATTTCACTAATTAGTTCAACCTCCTATTTGTGAAAACTAGAATCAGCCAGGTTATTGCAGGTTAATCAGTTAGAAAAAGCCTTACCCACCTCTGAATGCAAGTATACAAACATCTCATGATGGTCCCAAGACCTTCGCAACAAGATTGTTGTTCAAAAATGTACCTTTTAAGCACCATTGGGTCCATTATACGCAAGTGGAAAGAAAAAAACTCCACCATCAACCTGCCATGCAAAGGAGCTCCTTGAAATATTTCTGATCAGGGAGTCAGAAGGTTAAGCAGAAGAGTAAACCAAGAGCCAAGGACCACTCGGAAAGAGCTACAGAGAGACTTGGAAGCAGCAGGTACAGTTGTCACAGAGAAAACTATAGGCAATGCACTCCACCGCCACGGCCTCCATGCACGCTCAACTCGGAACGCTCCATTTTTGAAGAAAAGGCATGTTGAAGCTCATTTGATGTTTGCTACAAAACATTTGGACAACCCTGTGAATTACTGGGAGAATGTAGTCTGGTCAGACGAGACAAAAATGTAACTTTTTCGCAATAATACCACACGCCATGTTTGGAGGAGAAATGGCTCTGCATATGACCCTAAAAATACCATACCAACAGTGAAGTTTGGAGGTGGAAGCATCATGGTATGGGGCTGTTTTTCTTCTCATGGTACTGGCAGAATCCATGTTACTGAAGGGAAGATGAATGGAGCCATGTACTGAGAAATTCTTGAGGTGAATCTGTTACCATCCGCCAGGATGATGAGGATGAGACATGGATGGACATTCCAGCAGGACAATGATCCAAAACATACTGCAAAGGAGACTTGGAATTGGTTCCAGAAGAAGAAAATAAAGTTGTTGGAGTGGCCCAGTCAATCACCAGACTTAAACCCAATAGAGAATTCATGGAAGGAACTGAAGATCAAGATTCACAAGAGGGCCCCGCCGAACATTCAAGATTTGAAGACAATCTGTTTAGCAGAATGGACCAAAATCCCACCTGCGCACTGTGAACGATTAGTTTGTTCATACAGGAAGCATCTTGAAGCTGTTATTGCAAACAAAGGCTTTTCCACCAAGTATTAAGTATAATCTCAGTTAGTGTGTTCAATACTTTTTTCCTGTGTCATTTCACTTTATTACACATAACTTTTTTTTATGGATTGTAATATTCAATATTTTTTCTCTGTGTAGATTTCTTGAGTTAATACCAACATCTGGTCAAAATTTCAGGTTGAATTGCTGCACTGGAAATGTGTTTAATAAAAAATGTGTTCAAGTGTAGAATACTTATTTCCCCCACTGTATACGTATTAATCACACATTTTTTTTCTGAAATTAATCCTGATATGAAGAGTTATGAAGAGTTCAGATGCAAAAGCCTTTAAGTGCCGTTTGAAATTTTCTTCTATGTGTAGGTTCAGTAATTTCACTTTAATGGCAGTGAATAGGTTCTTTTCTTTGCCATTTAAGTGAAATAATTGAACATAAACAAACATAGGAGCCTGAAAACCTTTTGCAACAAAAACAATTTGTTGCTGATCTATTAGATCTGACACATTTTCATAAAGTTTATTGCTGAAATATGAGCTATTGTTTTAGCACTCCTTGCACCATGATCAAAAAGCTCTTCTTTTCCCACAGGAATCACACACTCAACTCAAAACACAATTTTGACTTACTTTTGGTCTGTTAACAAAATAGAGGAAAAGCAGAGCATATGCAGCGGTTTATCTATCCCAATGCTCTTATGTTTTAGTCCACGCTACCTGCAGTTCATCTATCATCATGCAGGGGGCAGTATGACTCTGTGAGTCCCATCCTGCTCTCTCCCATTGAGCACAGCCGCTGCACCTGTTGATGCTCTGCAGTCAGTAATGCTCTGTGGGCCTTTTAGGAGCCTCCTCTAAAAGAAACACGTCTGGCCAGTGATGCCGCAATTAATTCTCCTCCGTCGGGCGAAGCTAAGTTGTCTGTGCCTTTTGTCTGCGTGCTTTTTATTTCTCCGGAGGACGTCGCGAGCGCTTGATAATCATCTAACGTGGCCATATTTCCTCCAGCGAGCTTTACAGAAGTATTGTCATGTTTTCTACACATCAAATCTGCGCTGCGGCATTTGTAACAGTGATTATAAGACACAGAATCTCAGGAGTCCACGATGACAGGACATTTCCATATTCTGAGACATCATATTCCACTGTGAAACTCCTAGAAATCCTTTGGCTACATTAGCTGCACCAAGACATCCTTCAAGAAGTCCAAGTCTGATAGAAACCATCGCAGACATTAATATTTCAGATGCTGTATTTGTACAAGTCATAGAACTGCAGTGTTTTTTAAGTCCATGACTCCCAAACTAGGTGTTCAGGAGGAATTCAAGCCAAAGTAGATTCACAACACAGTTTCGGCTCTCCATTCTAAAATATTATTCCCAAGGCTTTGGAAATACCCAGACCACTGTGAAAGTGTTGTTTTTTCCCCCTTATTTCCTTTTGTAATTCCCTCACCGATTGCTTTGCTCGCGCGAGGAAGTAAATACCTTTGACCTTCATATTGCAAACAACTCCCGCTGCTCTCTACCACGGCCTCCATTAGATGCACTGAGTGCACAGCACGCTTGGACACTTTCCAACCCCTTCATCAGAAGCAAGGAGACTTTGGGCTGAGAGTCCAGCGAACTCCCTCACATGGAGCCCCCTGTCCCTTTTCTGAGCGTCTTCGGCTGGAGAGATTTATGGAGGAACCAGCTGAATACTGAGCAAGGAGAGTGGAAATTCTTTTGACAATTTCACAGGCGGGCTTTCAAACATTGATTTAATAATGTCACTTCAATCCTGGAAAGAGATCAGTGGAAGCCACACAGTGAATCTGAATCAAATTTCCTGCTCAGATAGATAGATAGATAGATAGATAGATAGATAGATAGATAGATAGATAGATAGATAGAATGCAACCAAAATGAGCTAGAAATACAATGGAATTATCCTGTGCAACCGTTTTAGGTGTTTGTGAAGTCCCAGACTTGGACTTGTTAAAACATTTGCATAAGTCGTGGGTACAAAAATACCTCAATTTAATTGTATGCATGACCTAAAATATACTCTTCACCAGTAGCATCGTGAAGAGCAGTTTGTCTGTTTGTAATGCTATTAGTGAATTTCTGAAACCACAAAGCAGATCAACATGAAGTAGTTGGTCCCAAAAGACTCAATGTTTAGTGCAGTGCAGCAAACATTTAGTTAATTTGAAATAAGCAGTTTGGTTAAGGGTTTTCTGCTGATAGATATTTATTTTTTATTTATTTAGCTTGTTTGGTTTTCTAATATAAGGCAGATTTGCAGGTATTTTTTTTTTTTTTTTTTTTGCAGTGAATGCAATACTATAAGCAGCAAACTGAAAAATCCATGCAAGATGGCTGACAAAGCAACACATATTTTAATGATAATTCAAATGTATTTTTATGCTTATTTCAGGATTATCAGATAACAAACAAACAAGGTCTTGAAACTGAGTCATAAATTGTAAATAAAAAAACAGCTCTGAATTAAGCATTAATTCATATAAAAGACTGAATAGCAAGCATAGCACTGATGTACTTTTTTTTTTTTTTTTTTTTTTTTGGTTCATCTGAAGCTGTGACCTAAATGAGGTCCCTTTCAGATTTCCTTGTGGACAGCTTGTTTTTATAGTAATGTGGCCATTTTGATATTAAATGTCAGAAGTTAATTTGGTTGCTAAGATACAGATTCTTGGCATTAACAAGGAATTGCATCCCTGGTGTTTTATTGTTTCTCATTCAATATTCTCATTTAGAATTGACAGGAAATGTTACACATTTAAAAATGAAACCTAACTGTCACTTTATGCATAATCTGCTTGCTATTTCACTCCAGTAGTCATTGCAAAAAAAAAAAAAAAAAAAAAAATATATATATATATATGTATGAATATGAATGCATGCCATTATAGATATGTCATTATAGATTGTTTTAATATTGTTTGTATTAATTAAAAATAAAGGGCAAACTTATTTCATAATCAAATATTTCATAATGGCACTGTACATTTAACAGCTACAACAAAGATATATGATGCATGTTACACAGCAACTGTATTTATACTAGCTACATTGTGTGTGACCTCGTAATAGCGTAGCAAGAAATCAAGTCATCAGTGTCCAAATATTTAGTACAAGAAGACCCTTACTAGTGGACACATTCTTGTTCACGATATACTGATTGACGACATGGAGAATATAGGGTGCTATGAGACTCAACCGCGCTTACCTCAGGCACCAGACCTGTCACTGGCTTAAAGAACGGAAATTAAGTCTTTGCCCAGAGTGGCTCTTTCTCCGCCATCTTGTTTTTGATCTCATTTAACCTTTTGTGCCATACTGAGAAATCTTTTCGCTCTGACAGGCAGAGTCACATGCTTTTTTGTTCCCTCTCCATCATCCCAGTGTTATTGCATTCTGTTGATATGGCTCTTTAGTGCCCGAATGATGTATGTTCTTATTACATTTTATTAATAAACAGCACAACAGAGCGTGACATGAGAAAGTGAGAGCGAAAGAGAGGTCAATTTGAATATGAATGATACATACAGATGCTTCCAATAAATATTAGCCTGTTTCTAACATGCTAGCTAGCAAAAAAAAAAAATATATATATTTTTTCTACTCAAAAACAAATCTGGCGTGTATATAAATGGATACTGTGTTCTTTGTTAAATGGATGTCAGCCTCTTAGACTTTAATTATTCAGGAGCCTTCTGGACAAAGGACTTGAAGGAATGATGATGAATCATATGCATCTTTTTTGGTACATTAAGACTATTAAGACAAATAATAATGCTATTGCGCATGAGCAATATATATATATATATATATATATATATATATATATATATATATATATATATATATATATATTCTTTTGACTCTGCCAGCAGTGGTAATGAACAAAAGTTGAGTAATTTCTTTAATGTTACCATTACTGTTAGCATAGTTTTTGCCCACAAAAGTGTAGCACAAGATAAAAATGCTGCTAAACTGTCTTTTTATTCACGGTATTGAGCATTGTATGATTTAGTGAATCAGTTTGTTCAGATGATTCAAACAGAAATGATTCAGTGATTCACAGAAGTCTCAGTTTGTCATATAGTTTGTTTTTAGAGGAAAATATTTAGTTAGCTTTAGCTGTTATCAGTTTCTAGTGTAGCTAGCAGCTTTTATTATGATTAGCCTTTAGCTCGGTAAGCTACGGTTGTCTGGTAAGCATATTCTAACAAAACATTTTAGGCTGTCAGGCTGAGCATCTAAGTTCTGTAAATATAAATTTTCCATCAAGGGCCGGTGTAGTACAGCAAAACATGCTGCTAACACATTCTAGTTCTTTTTTCAGATTGTAACACTGTCTGATTCATTTAGTTTTGATGGTTTCATTCAGTGAACTGATTTAAACAAATGATTTACCGATTCTCAAAGGTCTGCATGCATTATTTGGTCTTTTAATAGCAACATATTTAGTTAGCTTCAGTGTAGGTTTGTTAAGAGCTCATAACTACTGTTATTAAGATTAGCATTTAGCTTTGAAAGCTAAGTTTGTAGTAGCTTCTCAAACACTGTTTGCCAGACGTATTTTCTGATGAAACATCACATTTTTAAGGTTGTTGGTCAGGCTGAACATTTTAGTTGATATTTAATTGCTGTAAATACCAACTCAGCTGTTTTTCAGTAATATAAACTTTGATCTGGCTCGAATCAATTCTTAAGGTGAGGTTACATTAGAAAATGTTTTGGCCTCACGTAAACAAATTCCCAATCACGTGTATTTATTAAAATGACTGGATTTGACTTGTTAAAATTTGCAAATTAATGTTAAATGTGAATCTTTGAATGTTTCATACAAACTGTATTATAAAGATATTGAATGTTCTCTTTATGTTCTTCTAAAGAGGTCAACTGTCGGACTGCTGCTGCAAAAGGCTACATCGCGGATCTTCTGAAGGTGTACGAAGACTGGCACAACAATGACGTCAACCTTAAGAACATTCCTATCCGTAGAGCCCTACTTCATTGTCTGCAACGTGCCGCCAACTCAGCTGTGGGCAGAGAAGCCCTGGTCGCTGAAGGTGGCATTAGTCTTCTCTTTCAGACCACTCAGGTGATATTTCAGCCCACTATTTAATCCCAAAGTTCTTGTTACAACTCCTATCCTGGTGTTTTTTTGTGCAGTTGAGTTTTTTTTTTTTTACTACCTTCTGTAATTACATGTCTCTATTCCTAATGCTTTTATCATTTCCCCTTTTGAATCACACTGTGATTTTTATCGGCCTTGCTAAGTAAACCGGCCCTGGTCATTACCAGATGCTCTAACTGTCTGCTAATGTGCTGTAAAGAAGCAGATTTTAGCTTCTGATGCATATTTTGCCCAGAGGAAATGTCGCTTGGAGATCACATGTAGCGCCTTGAAGTGTTTCTGACCGATTACATTTCATCTGAAGACCTGCTTGACCATGAAAGGCCTCGAATCTCTGGTGGAACCGGCGATACAGCTGATGAGGAAGTGTAATCCCAAAGTCCCTCTTCCACTGACCTCAGATAAGAGCGCCTTCAGCTTTCCTCTTCCTGGGAGGCCTGTTGATGACTGGGATGCTGATTTAGGACTTTACGGTAAGGTTTATGTTCCCTAGGTTTTTAAGCCAGGTTCTTTATTACACTGCCAAACACCCAAAAGTTACTATTATTCTCTTCTCACAGTGTGTCCGTTAGGGACACTGAGTCTGTCCCACTAGAGATATTTAACCTTTGCATATTGCCTCTGGCTATTAGTGCATGACAAAGTCCTTATTGGCCAGGCCAAATTTGCTGTCGTTATCACATAGGCGCTGGGCATTTAATGACTCTAGAAAATTCTTTCAATGTCAACACAATATATTCCAATTTTCCTCTATTAGACTTTGATAGCAAGAACAGTGTAATGTAGAGTACGTGAGCTGGGAAAGTTCAGAGTGTTTATATCCAGACCACTCATTGATTCCCTCCCAGCATCAAATAGCTATTCATGAATTAATACAACTAAAACAAATATGCAGACTTGTTAAAAAAAGGCTGATTATAATGCACTGGACACATTACCATGTCTACACTTGACGGTACTATATACAAATATAATTAATTTTTTAAAATGTAAAATATAGTTTAATTTAAAATTGTATATATACATACGATAAGTAGCATCGGGTGAAAATGTAATTCTTGTGAGAAAAAACACAGATAAGTTGCATCGGTATATAAGTCACATTTTATTACACAGAATGTAAAATGCTATTAAATTAAACAAAACATTATGAACATTGTATACAAACATTACAAACACCATATTTATTTTTAGTTCCTCACTCCACAACAAATCCTCTCAATTTAATGGTATTTAGAACAGGAATGAAAAATGTAGTTAAAACAAACATAAATTGTAGTGTAATTCATTAAAAACATTTATTGTAAAATCAACATTTATTATAAACACATTATAGACTTATAAGTCTGAATATATAAATGTAATTTTGAATATAGTTATGTCTGAATATATAAATGTAAATTTGAATATATATATATATTTGTATTTACTTCTGTATATTCAGACTTATAACTATATATTCAGATTTACTTCAGTATATTCACAATGTACATTTATATATTCAAATTGACTTCTATATATTCAGACATGTAATTAAATATAAACATTTTCTTCTATATATTCAGACATAACTATATATTCAACTATATATATTCAGATTGATATCTATATATTCAGATTTTTATAATAATTACTTCCTGTTTGGCACCTCATATATTAGAATTATATCTATATATTATGTATATATTGTATGATATATAAATATATAAATATTAAATAAATATAACAATATAAATACTAAAAAATATACACACACAGTTATATTATTTTATTATTATATAAAAATGTATTTAATAAATTGTTATATGTTATTATTTTATTTAATAAATTAATGAAAGTGTTTGTTATACTTTAACACAATAATACTACTAATATAATAGCAATTTCTAAATATAAAATAAAATATCCTGAAATATTCGTGAAATGCACATTGCTTATTTAATTTCAATATGTCAATACTGGTCCTCGTGAAAGCAGGCAATGTGAGAAATCAGTTGTTCCAAAACCAGATTCAGAGACCATTTTAATTTGTTTGCCTTTTTTTTTGAACAGTCATGTCATGCTGTACAGCAGTATTGCGCATAAATTAACTACCGTGCAACCCTCTTTTAGCAGACGTGTTTCTTTTCGACTAGGTCATCAAATGCAAATGTTCTCTTTGAACAAGGTCAGAACTTTTGCAGCAGTAAACAGAGCAAAGGAAAACAAAAAGCAGAAGACACACTTGGCCAGAGAGCAGCAGATTGCTCGTCACTGATCCACAATAGTCTATACTCGCTTGTTTTGCAGGGAGCTCTGAGGTGGTTGCCCAGGCAACCCTGCCCATCGTGGCTGCTCGAATCAATACCGCATAGTGAAGCGTGTTAGCGTGCACATCTGTATGTACTTACCACATATCACCACCACATGTGCTTCACTAATAATCCAAATCCCAAGAGTCCAGATTATTATTGTTGATCTACACACATTTTTCACACAATAACTTATAGATCCAGACACCACGCGGGAGTTTTCCTGCTGGGCCGTTCTCACTAATGAGTTTCCCGCCGCTTTTATCTTGAGCAAGGAAGCCAGAGAGCTGGGAAGGCCAATATCAGACCGAACGCAATGATTATCTGTTTATCGTAATGAATAGCGCGGTTAATATGTTATACCGGTGGAATGATACGTGTTGCCTGTGACCCGTCCTGCTTGCTAATCAAGGAATTTCTGCAGGGGAAGTCGTGGCCTAATGGTTAGAGAGTCGGACTCGTAATCCAAAGGTTGCGGGTTCGAGTCCCCGGCCGGCAGGGATTGTAGGTGGGGGGAGTGAATGTACAGCGCTCTCTCCACCCTCAATACCACGACTGAGGTGCCCTTGAGCAAGGCACCGAACCCCCAACTGCTCCCCGGGCGCTGCAGCATGGCTGCCCACTACTCCGGGTGTGTGTTCACGGTGTGTGTGTGTGTGTGCACTGCTGTGTTCACTACTCACTGCTGTGTGTGTGCACTTGGATGGGTTAAACGCAGAGCACCAATTTCGAGTATGGGTCACCATACTTGACAATACGTCACGACTTTAGGTTTTTAGCATGTTGCTAACAGGCTAACCGCTAACATTAGCTTCTTTACTGACGGCAAATGGTTCTAAACGGAAAGCTGCGTGTGGCACAAGCACCCCGTAACGCTGAGCCTATTTGCTGTTCAATCTGGCCAGGCAGATAAGATGATGTTAATCTTCAAGACGCCCAGATTCGAGTGGACTGTAGCTCTAGCACTTCCTTGTCACTCCATTTCGACTATCTTGTTAATTTTAAACTGTGAAAATCACAGGAAAACACCCTCAGGTGATGTAAGAGATTACGGAGGTGGTTTAGTATTATCTGTCTGTAATATGTACAAACCCGGTTAAAAAAAAACAGCCTGTGATGGTTTGCTGGTATTAGCTGGCCACCATGCTGATCAGGCTAGCCTGTTTTGATGGTTTTGAGGTGCTTCGAGACCAGCTGAACCAACTTAAAGTAGCTTTTTTTAAAATTAAACGGCTTCTTTTAACAACAAATTACCTTGTAAAACTTAAACGTGGTTTTGACATGTTAGCAACACTGCCATTAACATTTATTAGCGCTCATAAACTGGGTTGTATTTCTTCACAACCTCACACTATAAAATATGACTCGTCATCATTTATCACACGCTTAATTTACTCTGCTTTCACGCCAAATCAGATACCTTGAACGCCTTTTTTTAAACATTTTTATATAAGCAGTCATTTGGTTTAGCAGAGAGAGTTGTAAAATTATAGTGATTTTAGTGTTATGTTTCGATCTGCAGTCATCATATCAGACAAAAGCCTTTGAAGCGTATTCAACTGATTCTGATGATATACTGATATATGATGTACTGATATAATACTAATTGTATAATATAAACTGTATAATAGAAGGTAATATATAATACAGATGAATGTATTTACTTTAAATAATACTTTATTAATTTATATTTGATCTATATTGGAAATAATATTATTTTTATATTATATACTATATTTTAATTTTTATTTTCTATTTAATTAATTCATGCATTAATTTTGAGGGGAAATATGTTTTAACTGAACTATAATACTTTATGAATTTGTATTTGATCTGTATTGAATGAATGAATGAATTAATAGCATTTAAAATCTTTATATTTGTTTATTTATTTATTTTGAGGGAAGTATGTTTCAGCTAAATTATACTTTAATTTTTATTTGATCTATACTGAATAAATAAATATATTTTTACATTTGTATTTATTTATGTTTTTTTACGAGTGGAGGTATGTTTTAACTGAATTATACTTCATATCTTGCTTGATTGATGATTGTCTGTGTTGTGGATGTCTGCTTTTATGTGAACGTATCAGAGGCAGAAAGAGCTAATGTTTGGGGACCCTGAACAGGTCCTGTTTGATCTTAGAGATGAACTGCCATATTTAGTTCATCTTGACATTTACGTCTTAGTCTTGCGTGTTGTTTATCTTTCTTTCTTCCTTATTGAAAGATGGCGGTTTAGAAGATGACAGTGACGAAGACGTGGAGAACGAGGAGCCAGACAACAGGGACTACGTGAGTGTTTTGAGATTTGTTCTGGAGGAAGACGTGAGCGGCACCTTCTCACATGCTCGCACGCACACATCGCGATCCTGCGTCATAATTTTGACAGAGCGAACAATGTGTGTGTAAATTCCACTGATTCATTCTCCCTCCTAAAATGTGATTGAAGAGCAGGTTCTGCGTGTGACAGGAGCCTGACACAAGCGACTTCCTGTTCTCACATAACTTCAATAATAGGGCCCCTGATTCAACCATAAATCAATGACTTCACAATCCCGTCCCTACTGTGACGCCAACACCAAACCAAAGTGCTGCTTTCCTCTTCGGCAATCTACTGCTAATGCATTACTCTATTTCCGTATCTGTGCCCCATCGTCTTGCATAACATGGTGCTTTATGCCTACTATGTAGTGCAAATACGTGACTTTTACAGTGAAATATTACTCATGTTGGTTAGTTGTGACCTTAATATGCCCACATGTGATAAGCATTCTTGTTTTTTTCTTATTCTACAATTATTAATTTGATTTGACAGGCCTCAAATTATGCTACTTTACTAGTATCCGGTGCCAAAATAGACATTTGTGTACTGATAAAAAATGTTAAACTCAAAGATTAATAGATAAAATTCAACCTGTTTTCTTTTTTCTTGGCATTTTATGCCATTTTGAAATTGTATCGGACAGCCACTTGGAAAACTTTGTGAGATGCCCTTAAAAGATGCTACCTTTAAAGAATAAATAAAATAATAATAATAAAAAGATAAAATATTTTAATAACCTTTAAATTAGTTTTATTTTTCTTGAGCCGAAAAGGCTGTATACTCTATAATTATAATCCAGATTTATTTCTTCAATTATTATTTAATTAAACAGAATTAATCAGGCTCAGACCACATCCATAATCTTTTTAAAAGGCTTTAAGTCATAATAATTTTATGTTAAAAATAAAAGTATATATTTAATAAAAAT
Source organism: Barbus barbus (assembly GCF_936440315.1). Taxonomy (NCBI): domain Eukaryota; kingdom Metazoa; phylum Chordata; class Actinopteri; order Cypriniformes; family Cyprinidae; genus Barbus; species Barbus barbus. The sequence continues at coordinate 15,249,681 of NC_136728.1, read as the reverse complement.
GTTTTATGGGCATAATTTTAAAATAGCTAGGCTTAAATGGACACATGCAATTTATGATTAATTTAATTTAGTTTTTAGAGGAGAGAATAATATTTGATTCAATACTTTATTGGAAAAAGACTAATAAATGAAATCCAATCTAATATTTTTTGTCTTGGTATTTTAAAGCAATTTTTATCAGAATCTGAATGAGCTTTATTGGCCAAGTATGTTTACACATACAAGGAATTTGTTGTAGTGACAGAAGCTCCACAGTGCAACAGAAAGACAGCAACAGGACACAGATAATAAAAGAATAACAACAAATAACCAAATAGCTAATGTACAAAGCAGCAAAAACACAATATATAATATAGACAACTATGTATGTACAGGTCAAGTATGTGCAAATTAGAAATGAGAAAATAAAAATAAAATAAGTGAGTGTGGTGAATGGATAATGAATTAGTTGTGTGTTCCACGTTTATTTATTGAGTGTTCATGAGATGTATTGACTGAGGGAAGAAACTGTTCCTGTGTCTGGTCGTTCTGGTGCTCAGAGCTCTGTAGCGTCGACCAGACGGTAACAGTTCAAAGAGGTTGTGTGCTGGGTGTGAGGGGTCCAGAGTGATTTTACCAGCCCTTTTGCTCACTCTGGATAAGTACAGTTCTTGGAGAGTGGGGAGGGTTGTACCAATGATTCGCTCAGCAGTCCGGACTACCCTCCGTAGTCTTCTGAGGTCAGATTTGGTAGCTGAGCTGAACCAGATTATGTATTTGAAAGATTAATTGTAATGGGAATCTGCAGCAGAAACTACACACACACACACACACACACACACACACACACACACTACTTTTTAATAACCTTTAAATGACTTTTATTTTTCTTGAGCCAAAAAAAGACTGAATAAACAATTTTTTAATAACCTTTAAATGACTTATTTTTCTCGAGCCCAAAAAAGACTGAATACTGAATATTTAATTGTTTATTAAATTACATTTAAAAGAAGTAATCAGGCTCAGAACACATCCTCTATCTTTACCCACTTGTGATGGTAGAAAAATAATAGGAGTATATAATAGGAATATATATATATATTAGGGCCGGGACTCGATTAAAAAAAAAAAAATCTAATTAATTAGAGGCTTTGTAATTAATTAATCGAAATTAATCGCATTTTAATCGCATATAAATATTTGACCTGAGAACAGTGAGAAGTAAGTTTTTTTCATATGGATTTTTAGTATACCATTGAATAATGACTGAATACATAAGCTTAAGCAACAAAATATTGTTTATTTTTGTTCAACCAAGTCCAACAGACCAGTGCAATATTGCCATTAAGTGTAGCAATAGGATATTTAGAAATATAGTAGCCTACATTTCAGAAATTCAGGTACCCTATAGGTAGGTATACCTTCTGTAAACTGTTTTTTTAAGTAAAACACAATACTTTCAAGAACATTCAGAACATCGGAAACCCTGACTATTACTGTAGACAACATCTCTGTTGCTTCAGAGGCCATAACAGACTTTGCTATATGTTTAGCATTGAGGTGATACTTGAGGCTCGATGTGCTGCGGTGATATGCGAATTCCTTGTTGCATAGCTTGCACACAACCATGCTCTTATCGACGCTTCCATCCATTCGTTTTTTATAACAAAATTTCCCATCCACAGGGCCAACCAAAGCGGCCTCATCAGCTTCTTTGTCCGTGTTTACTGTGGTTTGTTTTTGTCTGAACGCTAGTTGGTGCTCCAGTATAATCGGTCCGCCGAAACTCATCCAGTGAGAAACGTTCCGCGGTGCAAAAATAAGTGCGATTTGAAAATGCGTAAAAAAAAATTTACGCGTTATTTTTGTGTAATTAATTAATCTACCCGGCCTTTATTTATTTATTTATTTTTTTATTTTTATTTTTTTTTTACAATATATATTTGATAAAAAATGCATATTTAGAAAATAGCTAGGCTTAAATGGAGACTTGCAATTTAAAAGTAATTTAATTCAGTTAAGTGTTTACATGAAAGATTAATCTTTAATTTAATACTCACTTTATTGGAAAGTTATTCAGATATCTATAAAAACCATGAAAACATTGTTTTGGTGGGGGTAATGGGGTCACTACCAGATTTCTGTTTCCTAAGCCCCTTTCACACTGCACGTTGGTCCCGGAAAATTGCTGGAGTGCCTTCTGTGTGAACGCAACCACGTCCCGGGATTGATACCGGGTTCAGTCCCAGAACGAGCGCTGTGTGAACAATGCCGGATCAATACCGTAAAGGCTGATGACGGGCGTTATCATGCGTCTCTTTTACCGGGTGTTTTGAAGGCAGATTAAATTTCACACAACGAAAAATGTGTAAACTGGAATGAAGCAGCGATCGGAGCTCCTCACTATCCGCGCTGAAGCTGAAATCGTTCGCCAGTTTAGTGAAATGGTGCGCGGCGCATTATACACGTCACATGAAATGTCACGTGTCTTTACGGGATCTATACAGGTTGTGTGTGAACACACGAACAGATTCCGGAAAATCACTGATAGTGTGAATGAACCAAAATCTAACGATCCGGGAACAATTGCCGGAACACATCAGCCGTGTATTTTCCGGAGTCTCTGTGTGAAAGGGGCTCTAATGGCACAGAAGAGAACTGCACAAATTGTTTTGTTCCTATGTATGTGTGTGTGAGAGTGACATTTACAGCACAGCTGGAGGGGTGACCGCTTACATGTGCCTCACCGGGCAAATAAGGTGTGTAATTGCTGTTTGTACGCTGCTTGGCCCACTTGGCATAGAGAAAGACATAGTGAAGGTCAGAGGTCAGAGCCTGCTGCATTCTATTGGCTGGAGCTTGTCACATGACCTCTGGTCCTCACATGCTGTGACAGGGGAACATATATATGTTTCAGTCTGCAGAGTGAACAGTGTTTATAGCTCTGTGTTTCTCCATGGCAGGAGGATGACCTGGAAACCGATGTGAACAAGCTGCGTCCCCGACCAGAGCCCGACCGGCCCCTAGAGCAGTTGAGCCAATATGTGCGTCTCTGCCCTGAGCTGCACCATGACTTCCAGGTGAACGTCTTTGCCTTCTGTAGCAGTAAACACACAGCATTGCTCCTCCATTCATACATCAACAGAACTTACAGATTTCTCAGATTAGGCTCAAAGGACAGCATTTGTGATAAATTTCCCTTGTTTTCTTAAAAAATATGGACGTTACAATGAGGCTCTTACAACTGATGTACAAGGGGACAATTTTGGAGGATTTAAAAACTAAAATGTGAAGCTTTTTTTAACTTGCATTCATTTTCTGTCAAAACTTGTGAATTTGAATTGTACAGCCATTTTAGGGTTCATTCAGTTATGGCGATGAAGATCAGGCTTGGTATAACTTTACATAGAAAAGCTTAGGAAGTGATTAGGAATTGATTTTATCACACTTAAATATAATGCATATTAATTAACTTTGTTATTTATTTATTTATGGATTGTGGCTGTACTGTACTTGAAACGGTGCATATTATAAGGTTTAATTTACTTCTACTGTGTTCTATTTTTTTAAGAGGAGGGACAAGGAAATATATTTTTTGTGGTGATTAACATTATTCTAAAATGTTCTGTTGAAACTTGCTGTAAAGCTATTTAAATTATTTTTACAGTCATTTTAGGGTTTTAGCAATTATGTTATCATGGAGATGAAAATGCAATTTTTTCTGTAAAGTTTATGTATTTTTTTCTATAAATATGTTTTTATATTTTTATATTTCTATAATTTTACAGACAACTCTATAACAGAAATAACACAGAAAACATTTTACAGTGATTTTATCACACTTAAATCAGATGCTTATTTTTACATACACATGCATTTTTTTATTTTATTGTAATTGTTTTATTTATTTATGTTTTACTACCGAAGTGGTATTTTTTCACTTCCATTGTAAGTGCCTCACTGAATATATATATATATATACTGTTAAAAAAAAAAAAAAAGTTGAGCCAACTTAAAAATTAAGGCAACCAGCATATTTTTGAGTTCTCTGAACTTATTTTTGTAGGAGATTCTCAGCTTTTTGTTCTATAAACTTAAAACAACAAGTTGAGAACTCAAAAATGTTTACAGTGTATATATAGATAGATGTAGATATAGATAGATAGATAGATAGATATACACAAAAAAAGAAGAACATGTGGAAATTAATTTGTGATAATGATAATGAACACTGTTACAAATAATGTTGACTGAGCTTATATTGATATAAAACCCAGCATATTCTTTTAATGCATAACTTCAATATGATGACATGAAATTCTGTTGGTTTTTCTTTAAAATAGCATAGCTGATCATTCATGCACAATAAGACCATGCATTAAGAATGTAAATGGGGTGAATTTTGATTTCATGTTGACTTTAATCTGCTCTGGAGAAATATTTCAAAGAGGTTTTTTGAAACCGTCAGCATCTCTAGGGTTTAGTTGTTGCAGCCAGGCGTGAAAGTTACGAGTGTACTGCTCTTAATGGCAAACACCCAGGATAAAGTTTATATGAAGTGTCTGTAAGTGCACTTGGACCTTGAATATGGACCTTGTGTGGAAGCAGTAAGAGATTTTGATGGGAGCAGGATGTGCTATAATACCTACTGCTACGGCACCACTATGCAGCTTAAGAGCACAACAGGGACACGGCTTGTACTGAAAATTACCTCATTACGTTTTAAAAAAATCAGACACTTGTGCTTTGGCTCCTTACAACGGCGGCATGTTTGCCTCACTCTTCATCTTAATAGAGTGATTTTGTTCCTGTTTTTGCTGACCTGAAGAGCTCTGGGGAAAAATGAGGAACATCTTGTTGGCAGAATATCCACAGGAAATGATTCATATCATCCCTCAGAAGTCACAATAATTATGTGGTAGCTTTTCTCTAATTAGTCAAAGAAAAATATGCGTGTTCATGTGTTTCTTGTTTTCACAAAAAAAATAAAAAAAAAATTATTTAAAATATTTTGGGCCAAGAAGGCACAGATATTGTACTTCTATTTTACATTTTTCTAATGTAATAATAATAATAATAATAATAATAATAATAATAATTATTATTATTATTATTCATATTACAATTTGGGTTAGGGGTTAGCAGTTTTGAATTCTCATTACATTCGAAGGATATATTATATTATATTATATATTATATTATTAGATTTAAGTTTATGAATATGTGAATATTTAAATTTCAGTTTGTTAATTACAAATCTACATTATACTTGTTATATATTATATATTTAAACTATTCATAATATTATTACAGTTTGGATTAGGGGTTAGGAATTTGAATTCTCCTTTGTGTAAGATATAAATTGTAGGCCTATACATTATATTATGTTTGGGAATTTGGATTATCATTTATGCTTAAGATTATTTATTTATTTATTGTTGTTTTTTTTTAAGGTCATTATACATTTACATTAAATTATTTACACACATTATAGTGATCTAGGAATCGTGTAAATATTTTTTTCTAAATACATTGAAAATGTTTATTTTTAGATTTTTATTTTTTATTTGTAGTCTGGGCATTTTGCCCTTTTGGAGTTTATTTTTAACTAAAATCATAAATCAATGTATGAACAATTATGAAACGATATCACACTATTTCAATAGGTTGTTTCAGAATCTCTGGAGATTTTACCCATCTGGTATTAACCCTGCTGTGGGTCAGCCAACCGTAGGGCCATTGACAGAAATGAGTGATGACATTTCAAGTTCCATAATATGTTCAGTGTGACTCTTCATTTTAAATGTGTCACCACCCTTTCCATCATGAGTGACTGCTATGGTCTTGATTGACGGCTCCTCTCGCAGCACAATAACACGCCTGCGGCTGTCTTGCAGAAATCCCTGCGTGGCTGCCTTTAGCATGCGGATGAGTTCAAACTAATAGAAATGTCAACACGCCTCTGGTTCATTGACGTTCAACTCCCTCCTTATTCAGACGCTGCCACTATTTTAATTCAAATCATATAACATGATGTACTACTGCTGTTAAAAAGCGGCTTTTCTTCGGTTCATTTCCTCCTGCACATATTGATGTTGTAATTCAGGTTTCCAAAGGAAATGACGAGCTACTAATTCACTTTTTTGTTTCAATTTAACATTTTCAAAATCAATTCTGTGTGCAAATTCTAGACATAAAGGCCAAGCAATTCCTAGAAACACATGCTTCTTCCTCATAATGACAAGTTATTAAAGGAACAGTTCACCCATAATTGATAATGTCATTATTTACTCACTCATCTTGTTTGATGTGTTTGTCCCATTTATATGCACAATACATTTTTGTTTAATACTACAGCTCTATTAAATAAATTATAATTGCTGGCATCATGAAAAAATTCATTCACTTGCTCAAAGTAGTATAAAACTGGATTTTTGGACAAACATTTTAAGTAGTAGTTGAATTTTCCACTTGTTTTTACCAGAACTTTTGAACTTCAATATGTGAATTTGAATTCACAAATGTATTATATATATATATATATATATACATATATGTATGTATGTGTATATGTATGTATGTGTATATGTATGTATGTGTATATATATATATATATATATATATATATATATATATATATATATATATATATATATATATATATATATATATATATATATATACATACATACAAACACAGTTTTATTTATTTATTTTTACTAGGGCTGGCGGTTCAAATATAAAAATTCAAAACCTACACTCAAGAATGTCCATTATGCATGATATCATTCTTTTGGATTCAGCACAATACATTATATAATTTCATTTCATTTATACTATATTGTATATATTATATTATATATTGCTAACCCTAGTGTTGAACAACCAAATTTGAAAACCTGTAATTGATTATGATATGCATCAATCTGCATGTTCATTATGCCATTTTTCATTGTTTTCTTTTGGTTTCAGCTCAGTAAATCAAACCATACTGTCCATCCTAGCCCCCCTTCTCCGTACGTGTCTTTGATGTATTTCTCCCATTATCATTAAATGCCACTGTGATCTGGAGACGCTGTGACTGGATTGGACGCAGGGGTTGTAATCACATCGCTGCATTATGCATGCTGTGCAAAATACCAAGATGAAAAGAATTTACAGCAGGACATTCATGCCAATCAGTTCCCCGCTATTAATCTTGCATGACAACGATGCTGCACCTGTAATCTTGGGGCCAAAACAAAGGCCATGATTAAACGGGTTTAATTCATAGTGTCACGCTAGGATTCCGTAGAAGAGAACACAGGTAAAACTGCAGAGCTGTCACAAATATTACATGCTAGATAAAGGGCTGAGTTGTGAAACATAAGCCTGAGAAAGCGAGATTGGCACGGAGCTTGCTCTCTCAGAGGGAGGGGAACGGAAGGGTCTCTTCCCCTGAGGACTCGCCTCGGGATAACAGGTTTCCCTTTGATCTCCAACTCTTTGTGTGATACTGTACAGGACAGCAAGAGTTGAAAATTACATGTGCATTTCATTCAGCATGACAGCAACATCCTAGTTCCTCTGCTGACTAAGCCCAAGACTCTATATGAATGAGTCTTTTTGTTTTGTACCCCCCACAGTTCCCTCATGAGCATTAATGTGTGGTATTAAATACTGTTTACTGTATGTACTGTATAATTGACTCTTTTGTTTAGTTTCAAATTGATGGTAATATCACATGAGTAGGATGTCTCATTTTAGTTTGTGTGTTGTGTGCGGCAGTCGTCCGTGAGTGGCTAAAACAAACGTACTGCCGCACACAACACACAAACTAAAATCCAGGCCTGGTCCTCTCTCGTCTTCCACTGTCATCACTCCTCCTTTTATCCTTCCGGAGCTCCTCTGTGGGACTCGAGACCGGGGAGTGGCGCAGGTGTCGCTCATTATCATTCACTCCCACGGCTCTCGGCCCCGCCCCACTCACTACTACAGTATTATATGCAATAGCTTCAGCGTAACTACTTTTTAATAGCTTTTTCATAAGAGTAGCTTGATTGTAGTTTAAGTACTTTATGTACACTTTCCAGAATTGTTTATAGTGTGTGGCAACTCAAATCAGATTCTGTGCATTTTCAAACCTATTAGCTAGCAATATTAATTTTGAATTGAGTTTGATAGCTGCGGAAAACTTCCCCAAATGCGTCACAATTGCACTATTTTTTTCTATTATTTTACGTGCTGATTTCCAAAACGTCAGGCATGAATAGCTTTTAATGGTTGGTGGATTGTGTAATTGAATTGACCTCAAACAGATTCGTTCGTTCCCTTTGCGAATTGAATCTCTGCTTTTTCCCTCTCACCCACTTGTAGGAACAACCGAGCACACGTTCCTTGATTCCCACTCCCAGAGCTCATCAAAAGGGCCGTTGTACTTGTCTGTATCAAGTTCATGATTAAAATGAGTCTTTGAAAAAAAACATCTCAGTGCTGCTACATTGTTTTAGTGTTATTTGTGGTTTTGAAAAACGAATATGACAAAGCGAGCCCCCTGAGATGCAATATAGAGCCTCAAACCCGAGACGTTTTTATACAGCAAAGGTTCATTTATATTAATGCATCCCCTGCTATTGGTATTCATGGAAGTTGTGGCGTCTTTGTGCTTACACATATTTTTAGGAGTGTGAGGAGGGGAAAAAAGTGAAATTTAAATGCAATGAAATAGCAGAGGGTGCAGTACTAAAGTTTTGTATCTAACAAATTCACTTTGATGGTATACAGTTTATGTGCACTGCGGCGAAGATCAGAGCAAACACAGGACGGCGTTCAGAAACTAAGATCTTCCGTAGGGAGGTGAGCGCAGATGATGGAAGCTTTTATCGGCACGATGTGTGCAAAATTTTTCCCAGTCAGCACATCATGTCTATCGTGTTTCTTGGACATTCTCACATTCACCTTTGGGAAGAGCATGGGAATTGGACCAGGGGCCTTTTTTCCTTGATAAATTTATGGAAATGCGTGAGGCGTGAGCTTAAACTGTTTTTTGGTTGCTCTAAAAGCAGCCAGGGCCCTTGGCTATTTTGATACAGTTCATTTTATGCCTGTCAAAGACTTTAATTGGACGACCCTATTTGCTGTCAGTATCACCCTTTTGAAGTCAATAGAAAGCTGGAAGTGATGTGCACCACTTTGGGCTGCATCCTCAAAACAATTCCTTATCCTTTTTTTGGCTTTCCTCTCTCAATAGTCTCTAAAAAAATGCTTTCATTTCCTTCACAGTTTATTTTGGGTTGTTATTCTGCAGTGCTGCACTGAGCGACTGACGGTGCCAGGGGGAAAACAGGATATCTTGTGGGTGATGTTTACTGTAATCTTTGTCTCCTTTTTCGTTTTTCTCCTACACCTTTGATTTGAGAATTGCTGATGTGGCCGAAAATGTAGAAAGCTGACATCTGTAGATGCTCTTGAATTTTTCCCCCCTGAAAATCAACGTTAGCTTTGCAGCCTCTCTCTAACAATCATGTCTTCTAGGATTTGGACTCCAGCTCTGAGGTCGATGAAAGCTCGGACGATGATAGCACTCTTGAGGGAGACTTGAATGACGGGACACTGAGTGACCAGAGTGGCTCCGAGCTGCCCTCCGACCGAGATGAAAACCAACTCCAGACGAGCGACTTCCATAAGCATTATCTCAATTGGTCTAGGAAAGGCCAAGAAGGCCACTCTAGTATGGTGGACAGGCTTCTGGAGAAGTATGGGATCTGCATTCCCAACCACGATCCACGTCTCTATACTGCCACTGCATCCAATACAAAGTCCATAGCTGGATACTCCATCCTAGCCTTCCCTGACTTCTGGGGACACCTGCCCCCACAAGAGCAAGAACCCATGGCTAAAAGACCACCACATGTGCAGAGGTGAGAAATCATGTCTTTCATCTCATTTTTGTCTCGCATAAGGAATAGGGTTGATGCAATGTCTAACATAGAGGTTCTAACGACGATCAAGTGGTAACCCAAAATGTTTTGCATAGTAAGAAAACATATGCACCCAAAAATATGAAAAATGAACATTACATTGTTTAAATAGGAAAACTCAATGACTTAGTGCCATGTTTTGTTTTTTTATAAATTTGAAAAATCTAAGATTTTAAGAATTTTGAGTATAGTCAGCATTTCAAGAATACAGCATTAAATTTGTAATATTTTAGATTGAAGTCAAAATTGCGAGAATACATTGGTATATATATATATATATATATATATATACATACATACATACATACATACATACATACATACATACATACATACATACACACACACACACACACACACACACACACACACACACACACACACATACACATACACATACACATACACACATATACACACACACACACACAGCAGGTAAAATAAGTATTGAACACCTCACCATTTTTCCCAGTAAATATGTTTCTAATAGTGCTGTTGACATGAAATTTTCACCAGATGTCGGTAACAACCAAAGTAATCCATACATACAAATAAAACAAAACAAATAAGTTCAGAAATTAAGTTGTGTAATCAAATGGAATGGTACAGGGGAAAAGTATTGAACTACTGAAATTTGTTTAATACTTTGTACAAAAGCCTTTGTTGGTAATGACAGCTTCAAGAAGCTTCCTATATAGAGAAACTAATCGCATGCATTGCTCAGGTGTGCTTTGGCCCATTCTTCTATAGTCTTCAAATATTGCAGGTTCTGTGGGCCTCTTCTATGAACTCTGATCTTTAGTTCTTATTTTCTATTGGATTCAAGTCAGATGATTGGCTGGGCCATTCTAGCAGCTTTATTTTATTTTTCTGAAGCCGATTGAGACTTTCCTTGGCTGTGTTTGGGATCATTGTCTTGCTGAAATGTTCACCCTTGTTTCAACTTCATCATCCTGGTACTGTAGGTGCTGAGATTGAACCAGCTAATATTAATTTCCACTGACTAGGGGCAGGATTGCTTTCCAATTACTGATTTTAGCTGGTGTCTTGGCTTTCCATGCCTTGTTGCACCTCCCTTTCTTCATGTGTTCAATACTTTTACCCTGTGCTATTCCATTTTATTACACATAACTTAATTTCTGGACGTATTTGTTTTATTTTCGTTGTATATATGGATTACTTGGGTTGTTACTGACATCTGGTGAAAATTTCAAGTCAGCAGCACCTTTTGAAATATATTTACTGAGAAAAATGGTGATGTGTTGTTCAATACTTATTTTACCCACTGTATATATGCATGTTCCTTTTTACTAATTAATAGTATTATTATTATCATAATGCATATTCTGCATCCTTGCTTACACATTGCCAAATGCAAATGATTGTAAATATCGTCAGTACGGAGTCATTAAATTCACTGTAAGTACAAATGAAACCCATTAAAATATTCCTTTTCGAGTTAAACTCTCTTGCCTTAAGTGAGTCGTTCTGCTTTCGCTGGTTGCTTTGCTCTACAGACACCCAAAGACTTAAATCTATATCTAATTATTATAGCCCCCTTTGGAAAACTTGTTTTTGCCCAAACTTTCTTCAGTGTGGAAGGGAGAGATTAAAGGAAATAGACATTTATTTCAGTCACTTCTGTAGTTCTTTGTGTTTCCTCAAGGGTAAGATAAGTTTCTATGGATTCTATTGGTGTTATTTTAACTCAAATGTAGTCATTTTTAGAGTTTTAAAAAGAAAGTGTCAGACAGCTAGTGACATTTTGGAAAAAAAAGTGACATTCCACATATTGCTTCCTACTCACACATTAACTTTAGATAAGTCTGAAACATTTGCATTTGACGTCCTAAGATGTTCATTTAAAAAAATTGCATTTAAAACATATGCCTGACACATAATTTTGATAACATTTGCAGGAAAATGATTCATCATAATGTTTTTTTTTTTTCCCTTTGTGATGTTCTATGCTCAGAATTAAACATTAATGAAAGACAGAATGCTTGTTTATGTCTTATTGTTTTTTATAGTTCTTCCTATGAAGTAAACATTTTGATGAGAGCGCTCTCGGTTTATTGCCAGCCACGGTGGACTGTTAACTTTGTTTTTGCTCATTCATTCAACCCCATTATCATCTGAAATTTGCTCTTGGGATTGGAGTGTCCACACAGATAGTTTTTTTCCCCCCCGCATTTTGCATTGTGTTTATTTGCATAGGGAGAAAGGCCTTATTATTATTGTTTATCTGCGACAAAGAAATAGTGCACACAAACAACCAAGAAAATTAGCCAATTAGTATCACACAGGGCAAAAAATATGAGGCACCATAGGTTTGATTTGGAAATGGAATCATCCAAACAGAGTTGAGAACGACCTGCCATTATCAGTGCTTTAGGTAGACGTCAGCATATTATTTCGCCAGATCTCTTAATACGTGTAATATAGCTGATAGCTTTGCTTATTACTCATTTGTTAAAGTAATATCTAATGATCTGACTGTCACAACTTTTGTGTGTTGGGCTCTTGTATTAGGCTGTGGATTTGGGGAACATTGGTTATTTTGCATGCACTCCACTCCAAACTTCATTTCAATATTTAATTTTGTTTATTAAACAAATGTTTTGTTTCAAAACATTTGTAAATTCAGTTAATATTTCCAACAAATGAAAAATCAAGCCAAAATAATAAAGTAGTCAAAAAACTGTGAGCTACCACCATATATGTATAATATATGCTGTACGCACAATGTTTACGAAAAGAGCTCCATCTAGCTACTATAGTTAAAGGGGTCATATGATGTTGCTCCTATGTTGCTCCAATTTTTACAAAGCTCATCGTTCTGAGAAGCATGGCGTGCTCCGATTGGCCAGCTATCCAGTGCGTTGTGATTGGCCGAATACCTCAATTGTGAGACAGAAATGTTACGCCCCTTCCCATGTTGTGATGCCATGTCCCGGCCTTTTTGTAGTCTAAGGTCCCGGCACGATGAGACTAAAACAAAAAACCCCACTATAAACGAGGCATTTGTAGCTTTCAGTGAGGACATAATGACTGATACGGTCTTTTTACGCATTGCGCCACGCTGCGTAAACATAACACCATGTCTGTGTAACCGGTTCTACTCCACCCGCTCCGAGCGGGATACGAACCGCGGTCTCTGGCGCGGGAGGCGGGCGCTCTAACGAGGAGGCTAAAGGCCACGGCCTCTAGCGTCAGTCGCCAGAGCGCCTCTTTTTGAGATCAGAGGAGTGAGGTTTACACACACCAGCACTTACTTGCCTACGTCTGTTACACTCACCCTCCTAAACCTCACTCCCATCCGGGTCACGGCACCAAATGTAACCGGTTCTACTCCACCCGCTCTGAGCGGGATTCGAACCGCGGTCTCCGGCACGGGAGACGGGCGCTCTAACGAGGAGGCTAAAGGCCACGGCCTCTAACGTCAGTCGCAGGTTTACACGTTCACACGTTTACATTCACAGTGTGTGAATCCTGTGTACAAACGTTTTCACGAACAAACCATGATTCACTAAAACTTTCGTATTAAAATTTATTCTAAATTTAAGAAAAAATATAGGAACAGTATAAAATCACACGTACGCAAAAATCACACTCTGGTCAGTTTTAATAATCTATATATAAGCTATATATAATGTATGTTTCATTGTAGGATAATAGTTATACATATATATATATATATATATATATATATATATATATATATATAATTACAATAAAATGTATATTTCATCCTAAAATGATTTCATCATATGCAGAAATGGAAAGCTGCGATAGACAATTCACTAACATTAGGACAAGGTTAAGAACAAATTCATATGCATTGGGAATTAGGCAGAAAGTTTGCATGAGAAGTTTGTATGTGCATATAAATACGAAAAATCTACGCAATTATTAGTGAATAAGATCCAATGTTAGTATAATGAGTGTGAATGAAGAATGAGGCTATCAAGCTCCGACATGATAAAACTAGGTTTGTGTGAAAATTTTAATCGTTATTACGACTTGCGACACCGATAATCATTTCGACACCATTAACCATTATGACCGCATGGAGTCACCGAATTGTGGAATTGTTCTACATTGAACTAGATTCATGAATGAGTTGTTGAGGCCGGTCTTGTTAATTGAATCAATTGAAAAGATTTGAATCAATACAATGATTCCTTCACAGATCTAACAAGATAAACAATATAACATGATAATATGGCAATATAGCGTGCAAGGATATATGGACCAACATATGGACCAGTTTTATTCTTTCATTTGTGACTCATACTTGTGGTTTATTTTACCTAATCTAGTTACCTCAGTGAAGGGAAAGTTCACCCAAAAATAAAAATTCTGTCATTAATTACTCACCCTCATGTCATTCCAAACCCAGAGTTCACGAGAGTATCACGACGCATGACGCAGGAGCCCGTGTTTTTTTTAATGCATAAATTGAGGTCTACTGTTGGAAACCAAAGCTGTGGTTCATTGATAGTTTATCTATTTATGTATTTATTTATTTTTCAATGTTCCAGAAAGAAAGTTTTCGAAGACATTCAGCGTCTTATCTGTCCAGCGGACATCATCAACAAGGTTGTTTTTGACATGGACGATCCCAGGTAACATACTGCTATTTATTATTATTTATTTTTTCTGATAAAGCATTTTCATTAGAGCCTCATATCAGGGGCATGGCAACCATCTAGATGTTACAATGATAAACAAGTGCCTCTTAATGGATGGATCTTAATGGATCTTTCACAGGCAAGCTGAGCTGAAACGACAGTAGCAACCAGAACGTGAAATATCTTCAGTGCAGACTTCAAGTTCTTTGTAAAAGCTCTAAAATTGCAGCAATTACAATAAAACCTTACAAAAGGTAATTGAGGTAAAAATACCTTTCTGGGAACAATCTTATTTGCAGCTTGTTTTGATCGTACAGTTCCTTGTGTGTGTTTATCCAGTCAAGCTTGCTTTGACACCGTCTCTGTCAGGGGCATTCTGGGTGATAAACCCTTGAATGGACAGTGTCTCTCTGCCTGCCCAGATGCTGATGGACAGCTTGTTGTCTGTAGATGCTGTTTACCATCATGTAGTTGGTGGGTTGCAGCAGGTTTGCGATACTGAATTGTGCGCCTCCATCATGTGGACCGTGTTCTGCACTCATCTTCTGTGTCATTTGCAGTGTGACTGGAATTTATTGACGCAAACGGTGCAGAATGAATGATTTAGCCAGAATGGTGGTTAGTAGTGTGAATCGATATGTAGGACAAGTATGGAGATAATTCACTTGTTTTTTAAGCTAATGTGACAGTATGGTGGAGCGGAACATGCTCAATCAGCACAGCTGTCCAAAAATGTGTGTCTCTCTCTCTTCTGTTCTTCCCTGCTTTCTGTGTATTAGCCTTCTCCAGTCAATCTCATTTGTCCTTCCTCTTCCTTGTTTCTTTCCTGTCTTTCTCTTCCCATTTCTTTCTTTCTTTCTTTCTTTCTTTCTTTCTTTCTTTCTTTCTTTCTTTCTTTCTTTCTTTCTTTCTTTCTTTCTTTCTTTCTTTTCACAGTCCACAGTGTTTCCCCGATATGTGTCCCAGTTCCCTTCGCTTCTTCTCCAAATTTGAGAGCGGGAACCTGCGAAAAGCCATTCAGGTCCGCAGGTGAGACTCTTGCATTACAATACAGCGCACGTACACAAGTACACACACACGCAAACATGTACTGCAGATAGCTCGCCGAGTGCCCTTGGGCCTCATTTGTAGTGCATTCGCAATCACACACTCTCTCTCTCTCTCTCTCTCTCTCTCTCTCTCTCTCTCGTTCTTATGTTTCCACTCTTTCAGCAAGCTTGTCTCGTCAACGCATGCAAGATCAAATCAAAGACGCTGTCTACAGAGCAGTTCTGATGCGCTTAAAAGAGCCAACGTTATATTTTTGCAAATGAAATGTGGAGATTTCTCTCTGTCATTTGTGTAACACGTTTCTCAGTCTCTCTCATTACATCTCTCCTATTCTCTCTTACGCCCACTTTGTCTGATTTTCTCCTGTCTGTCTCTCTTTCGCACTGTCTCTTAGTCATGAATATGATTTGATTCTCAATGCTGATGTCAACTCCTCTGCACACTGTCAATGGTTCTATTTTGAAGTCAGCGGCATGGTGGCTAGCGTGCCTTATCGTTTCAACATCATCAATTGTGAGAAAGGAAACAGCCAGTATAACTATGGTAAGCTGTACAGTAACAGTTACCATAAAGCCATGTGATTTACACAAGTAGGACATCCTGTTCTTGGAATCAGCATATATTGTTACAGGAACTAGAGTTTCTATACTTCACCTCAAATCACCCCAGATTGATCCAGGAGCATGTTCTACTTGTGTAAATAATGTGTTTGTTGCATGAGGGTTATAATGTCTTTTTTTAGTACCACCTACCAAGATTGATGTTCTTTCAATTGTTCTAGATGGCATTGATTTTGACACAAACATCTTCTCTCAAAAGAAATACATTTTACCACTGGCACCAGCACAGCCAGCTTAAGAAGATGCCACAGTGGTAGCAGCTAAATCATATCTTAGCCTCACATTGCTCTCAGACACAGCGGTGGGCCCGAGCAGCTCTAAAATCTGACACCAGCCGTATATCCCAGAAAAATACAATGCTTCGGCATTTCTGAGTTCCTCCCCTGATAAAGCGATTTCAATGGCCCTTGACTGCCTTTTCCTCATTTTGGTGTGCAGCTGGGCATTATAAGAGACTCATGCTGCCCTGAAGTCAGTGTTTTATGTCTCTGTATTAAATGAGATGTCCTTTACTGTTGACCTTATTTGAGTTCGAGTAAAACGTAGTCCCAACAAACATCTGCTTTGAAGGGAATGCATTTCAGGGCACCCTGTCAACCTCTCTACCTCTGGTAGTCAGTGTTTTGGAGAAATGCACTGTTCAACATATTGGTTTTAACAAAGGAAGGTTCAAACATTTCATTGAAAACTGAAGATTTAGACATTTTGGATGAACTTTTTTTAAATGATTTATTTGGATTTATTTAAATAAATAAATGTAAGCAGTTCAGGTGATTTTAGCTTTCCTCATACAATATTATCGAACTATTTTGAATTGAACTTAATTACTTTGCATAAAATGAGTAAAATCTGTCCTAAAAATATCCTGTATCAAGATCGCTTCTTATAAATTGATATCGATTTGAGGATATTTGTGACCCTGTCTGTGAGAACCCAGCTAAAGTCATTTTTACTACATAAAATCATCCTTCATAAGGTAAAAGACATTCTATGAAAATGTAACCTTGTTATGTTTAATTTTTTTTTTCTAATGTTTAATTAAAGATTGAAATCATAATGAAATTAATAGCTGAAATTCAGGTTTGATGCTTGTTATCTCATAATTAGTTTTTGAGAATGGATTTCACAGACAAGGTCATCATTTTTTATTATTTTTTTTTACCAGTATTGTCATCAAGAGAAACAGCTTGTCTCAAAACAATTTGAATATAATAGAGAAAATATTAGTTTTGGAGTTGCTAAGATTTGTTAATGCTTTTGAACAATGTCTTGTATGCTCCCCAAGATTTATTATTTGACCAAAAATACAGGATTTTTTTTTTTTTATTATATATTCAAATAAATATTTTTATGTATTTTAATGTATATTAAAATGCAACTTATTCATTTTTGATGGTAAAGCTGAATTTTCAGCATAATTACTCCAGTTTTTAGTGCCACATGATGGTTCAGAAATAATTCTAATATGCTAATTTGCTGCTCAAGGAACATTTCTTATCAGTTCTAATATGCTAATTTGAAATAGAAATCGTTTGATTATATATTAATCTTTTTTGTCATATTTGAATAAATAATGTAATGCATCCATACTGACTGACCATAACTGTTTGCGCTCCTATTTAACTCAGCCCCCCCCCCCCCACCAAAAAATATATATATATATAAATAAAGCAATTGGCATTGCCACACTAAAAACTCTTTAGTGTTGGTGATTGATATTGTGCAAAAGCTTGAGTGGGAACAACTTGAATGTTTATCAATTACAGAATGACACTTAAATGAGTGAATTGTTTAACTGTATGATTGTGGGATGTTTCAGGCATGCAGCCTGTGCTGTATTCTGTGAGGGAGGCGCTCGAGGGCAGACCACACTGGGTGCGAACAGGCTCTGAAATCTGCTATTACAGGTACTTCACTTCCTTTTTCACTTTAGCTCTTCACATTTACTCTCACATTCTTCACTTTGCCTCGCTTTACTGTACTTTTTCTCTATGCTGTCTATTCTTTATTCACAATATTGCATGTAGGCCTATGGAATCTAATTGTGGTTTTGACTTCCACAGAAATAATTTCTGCACTAGAAGATGTCAAAAACATTCTTTTTACACGCTGACATTCACGGTGACCTTTCGCCATGAAGATGACGTGTGCTACTTGGCCTACCACTACCCTTATACCTACACCACCCTTCAGGTGCTTTGTATGAATATTAGAGCTTGGATGTCACATTTATCTCCAAAATCAATACTATCAAGATATTAATGTGCCAAATCGATATGTATTGTGATTTTTAAGAATTGCGATTCTACAAGTATTGTTATTTGATATTGAAATTCAGTGTTTTTTGTTTGCCAGACCATTGAGAAAAGTTGAATCTGTCCACAATGTATAAAATGCGTCAAATTTGCAAAAGCAATTCATCACATCACTTTCTAATTTTTCATCACTTTCTGATTTTTATTTTAGAAGCAATAATAATGATGCACCATTTTTTTTTAACCGAAACGCCAAAATCAAAAAGTGTTTATTTTAAAATATTATAATATGTAATATAGTTTGTATATTTGTCACAATTTTAGAGCAAAACCATTTAATAATGCTACTAAATAGATGTGCTGCGGTAAATGTAAGAAAATATATGAGTCATGATACAGTTCAGTAAGTTGTGCTATTTCTTTTAACATACTTTATGGCAGGGGTTTTCAACCTTTTAGGACAAGCGCCCCCCCAAGTTTGTCTAATTTCACTCGCGACCCCCCAACAACCAACCCCCCCCCCGACCCCAAAGCGTGCGAACATCATTCACATATTGTTTGCTGCGTTTCCAGTGCGTAGCATTAAGAAACATAAACATATAACCAGCTTACCTGATTCAGTGTGATGGCTGAGCCTGTTTCTGAGATAACAACATGCCAATCCGTGGTTGGATTTCTGACATGACTAACCGTAAATCATTTTACACCATTCTCACTGTCGCCTAACAGCGGGACTCAGATTGCCCCCTAGCGGATGGCTGAAGATTTGAAAGCTCGTATTCAAATCTTCAAGGCAATGTCTCTGAATTAATTGATGCTCGCGCCCCCCTTGACAGGTGCTGGCACCCCCCTGCTTTATGGTGTTAAATTATGTTTATTTTGTGCTGTAACTAGTAGTAAAGAGGAAGAGATGATCAGTTCAGGTGCCCTTGAACTGAGGTGCTACAGTGATCTGTCAATGAAGATCATCAAAACCACATATATGGTGTGAATTTTGTTATAAAAATTAACAGATTAGACTGTTTCAAATCAAAAGTAACAAAGCTATTTGCAATTATCGGATGGTAGGGACACTACCAATGATTTTTTTTTGTGAAAGTTTTGTTCCCACATCAACTGAAAAGAAACTAAAATATCTTAATTTCAACAAAATGAAGAGTGATTAAAACAAAGAAATTAATATTGATATAAATTAAAGAAATTTATATTACATGATTGCCATAGCTGATATGTTTATCTGTTGTAGCTTATTCATATTAATCAAACATCACTAATAAAACATCACCATTTTGGTAAATGATTTTGGCCCTCCAAAAGTTTTTTTTTTTTTTTTTTTTTTTTTTTTTTTTTTTTTTAAATCAGTTACCAAAATTTCGGTCCATCATTAGTCATAATGGCTGAAGTAATGTATTTACAATTGTTCTCTAGACGCATTTGAAGATGCTGGAGAAGTCTGTAGACCCACAGAAAGTTTTCTTCAGGCAACAAAACCTCTGCGACACACTGGCGGGAAACTCCTGTTCCTTAGTCACGATCACAGCCTGCCCCACTTCCAGAGCCTGGAAACATCTGCACCAGCTGCGTAAGTCTGACACTAAAACTCGCAATGAGTCAGATTTATACTCTTGTGTGTCGACACACCTGTGAACTGAGTGTCTGATGCTGCTTTGGGTTTGTATTCAGCAGTGAATCTTTGTGTGTGTGTGTGTGTGCTCGTACAGTCTGGCAGATCTTCAATGCACTCTGAGCATTTGAGCTTTGACACCTCCTGTCAGAGGAGGAGTTGAGGAGCTTCAGTGTGGGCGGGTGGGTGTATGTATATGGGGAGGACGCCGTTAGATGGGATGACAGTGCTTGAATCATTACTTGAAGCATATGTTATACCGGGAGACAAAAAGTTAAAAGAGCTTTGAGAGTACATATGGATTGAGAGGAAGTAGGTTTTAGTTTTTTTTTTTTTCTTTTTTTTTTTTTTTTTTTGGTAGTTGCTTCAAAGGCAACATGAAATCAAAACATAGCCTTTTTACTTATACCCTTGTCTTATTGTTTGATTTGTCAGTGTACAAACCCGATTCCAAAAAAGTTGGGACACTGTACAAATTACGAATAAAAAAGGAATGCAATAATTTACAAATCTCATAAACTTATATTTTATTCACAATAGAATATAGATAACATATCAAATGTTGAAAGTGAGACATTTTGAAATGTCATGCCAAATATTGGCTCATTTTGGATTTCATGAGAGCTACACATTCCAAAAAAGTTGGGACAGGTAGCAATAAGAGGCCGGAAAAGTTAAATGTACATATAAGGAACAGCTGGAGGACCAATTTGCAACTTATTAGGTCAATTGGCAACATGATTGGGTATAAAAAGAGCCTCTCAGAGTTGCAGTGTCTCTCAGAAGTCAAGATGGCAAGAGGATCACCAATTCTCCCAATGCTGCGGCGAAAAATAGTGGAGCAATATCAGAAAGGAGTTTCTCTGTGAAAAATTGCAAAGAGTTTGAAGTTATCATCATCTACAGTGCATAATATCATCCAAAGATTCAGAGAATCTGGAACAATCTCTGTGCGTAAGGGTCAAGGCCGGAAAACCATACTGGATGCCCGTGATCTTCGGGCCCTTAGACGGCACTGCATCACATACAGGAATGCTACTGTAATGGAAATCACAACATGGGCTCAGGAATACTTCCAGAAAACATTGTCAGTGAACACAATCCACCGTGCCATTCGCCGTTGCCGACTAAAACTCTATAGGTCAAAAAAGAAGCCATATCTAAACATGATCCAGAAGCGCAGGCGTTTTCTCTGGGCCAAGGCTTATTTAAAATGGACTGTGGCAAAGTGGAAAACTGTTCTGTGGTCAGACGAATCAAAATTTGAAGTTCTTTTTGTAAAACTGGGACGCCATGTCATCCGGACTAAAGAGGACAAGGACAACCCAAGTTGTTATCAGCGCTCAGTTCAGAAGCCTGCGTCTCTGATGGTATGGGGTTGCATGAGTGCGTGTGGCATGGGCAGCTTACACATCTGGAAAGGCACCATCAATGCTGAAAGGTATATCCAAGTTCTAGAACAACATATGCTCCCATCCAGACGTTGTCTCTTTCAGGGAAGACCTTGCATTTTCCAACATGACAATGCCAGACCACATACTGCATCAATTACAACATCATGGCTGCGTAGAAGGAGGATCCGGGTACTGAAATGGCCAGCCTGCAGTCCAGATCTTTCACCCATAGAAAACATGCGACAAAAAAGACCTAAGACAGTTGAGCAACTAGAAGCCTGTATTAGACAAGAATGGGACAACATTCCTATTCCTAAACTTGAGCAACTTGTCTCCTCAGTCCCCAGACGTTTGCAGACTGTTTTAAAAAGAAGAGGGGATGCCACACAGTGGTAAACATGGCCTTGTCCCAACTTTTTTGAGATGTGTTGATGCCATGAAATTTAAAATAAACTTATTTTTCCCTTAAAATTATACATTTTCTCAGTTTAAACATTTGATATGTCATCTATGTTGTATTCTGAAAAAAAATATTGCAGTTTGAAACTTCCACATCATTGCATTCTGTTTTTATTCACAATTTGTACAGTGTCCCAACTTTTTTGGAATCGGGTTTGTATGCAAATAAATAAATTTGTGTATAAATAAATATGCAAATAAATAAATGTGTGTATAAATACACGTATTCTTGTTTAAATACATATATAAGTAATTCATTGTGTGATGAAAGTAGTCAAGTAAATAAAATAAATTGGTGGGCAAATGGAAAATGTTTAAGGAAATGTTAAACTCAACCTAACTATTTTCTTTTAATCACTCATTTATTTCTGAATGTAGTTCCACATTTATTTTTCCTCTGTGCAACATGCTAATGAGAGGGTGTCAACCATGGACTTGGTTGGGTCGTGGCATAGCTGGGGGCGTGGCTTTCCCTCTGACAGGAAATGCATGGTGTTAATCCAGTAAAGCCTACACAAAGTCACTTTTGCCATTCAACAGAGCAAGTTACATAGAAAAACTGAGTTGTTTGTCCACACAGTATCTGTGACTTTACAATCTACCCAACAGAATGGCCAGAGGTGTCGTTTCTCGATGTTCGATATTCGCAAGGGACTGTCTCTAAAGTTAAATGCAACATTGGTATACACTTTTCAAACTTTGACAGTTTATTTTTTAAAAATCTAAAAGGTGTGCATTATAACTCAGACCTATCTGAACACTTTACAGTTGGTTGTGTTACTGTAAGTAATTATCCTCAAATGCTATTGAAGATAGAAAAGTGTATACAAGTGTAAACAGACACACACATGCTTAAATATCCTTGTGCATTGACACAGATCACATAAAGCACATTTATGAAGCATCTAGCAAAAGCACTTGGTGGTTCCTGACAGGTGTGACTGTCAGCTGCATAGATAGATGTCTCAGACTGAAGGAATATCTAGAGGGACACGCTGGGACATGCTGACCCAGCTGTGGGCCACTTCCACTGGGTAGCATGGTGCTCACCAAACCGTCATCTCCTGATGAATATGGAGGCGAGACATCTGCAGCTTGATCCCCATAGACTGACGCAGAGCATCTGGCTCAGCTAGGGGTGGAGGGACGTCCCGTTCTGATCAACCAACTGCTGATAGCCCCCGAGACACTCCGACATACTGCAAAGTGACCTGCTGACAATTCCCAATGACTGTCTTACACAGTGACCTGTTCTCAAACTTGGAACTTGTGCCGTTGATCAAAGTCTGTCAGTTATTAGCTTGTTTAAATGAGCTATGCCTGAATTCTGTGTGTGTGTGTGTGTGAGTGTGAGCGCATTTGTGTATGTGTAATCAAATGACATAATGAAAGCACACATATGGACTTTATTCAGGAATTTGATGGCTAATGAAATCAGTGACATGGAAATGACTTCCCATAATTTTAATTGAGGCACTGCTTTAACTGTTTTAACAGCATTAGACTTTGAATATGACTCATATCATAGCATTTTAAAGCCTCTGGGACTTTAGATTATTATAATTTATTTTTAGCAGATAGATGTCTTGCTATTTTAACACCCTAATGACCTGCATATCTGCAATTATAAAAGCAAAAAATTGTAATGAAATCCATTCTTGGAGTTACTTCTGAATTTAATTATTATTTGTATTATTACATTTCTTGTAAAAAACAGCTTAAGACTAAGGTAATTGTGACATTTTCTTGTGTTTGCGACGTTCTCTCAACTGTGGCTTTATATATTTATTTATTTATTTAAATCTCACAATTGTGACTTTTTCTCAAAAGTGTGGTTTTTATATATCACAAGTATAACATAATTTCTCATAGTTGACTTCTCAAAGTGTGATTTTATACCTTAAAATTGTAACAATAATTCTCGCAATTGTGACTGTTTTTATTTATGTTTGGTTTTATATCTCATAATTATAACATTTCTTGCAATTGCGACTTTTTTACACAGTGTGATTTTTTTTTTTTTTTTTTTTTTTTTATATATATATATATATATATATATATATATATATCACAACTGCAACATTATTTCTCACTATTGCGACTAATTTTCTCATTGTTTTATATATCTCACAATTGTAATTATTACTTGCAATTGTGACTATTTTTCCTAAGCGCGATTTTATATTAAAATTGTTGCATGATTTCTCGTAATTACGACTTTTTTTTATAATTTCATTATTATTTTTCATAATCTTACTGTGACTATATTTCTCATATTTGAGACTCATAACATGTTAACATGACGCAACATCAGATACAATTCAAACTGAATAGAATACTGTATGCATATTTATTGTAAAAAATTATTTTAGTACAATTGAACATTAGCCAATTTGGATAATAAAACCAAGCAAGCTAAATCTTATAAGAGGCCAGATGCTTGTATGATATTTGTCAATTAATGCATAGAATACATTTGCAACTGTAACTGAAAATCATTCTTTAGTTCACTAATTAAGTAGAAATATGTTCTAGTGCAGTTCTATCCAAACATGTATAGTCTACCAAATTTGAAGAAACTGGTTTTCCCATGAGTCGACACACAGTAGTGTTGTGACAGCCGCTGCAGCAGTCAAACACAGCCTCACTGCAGTCAACAGCATCCAGCGAGATTCACGTGGCTCAGTGTAAACATCAAGCCCGAAACACACACGCTCACACACGCAGGGCACCTCCTCCATCTGTCATCGTCCTGCTGAGTGTGTCGTCCCAGTTGACACCATGCCGAAACTTCACAGTGCATTTCATTAATCTGAACATCCGTGCAAAAAAGCCTCCTCCAACAGGAAGAGGCTGTGTCAGTAAATCAGAGTCGCTAGTAGATGAATTGATTTCAGATAGTATAAGGATCCATCCACAAAGTGGGGCCTTTTGTATACATAAGTGTCCCTCGTATACATAAAACTAGCTAAAAACTAGCTAAAAAAATCTATAATTTGTCTCTATCATTCCATCTATTGCTCTTTTGTTCATTCTTTAGTTTGTTCTATCTGTCTACCATTCGTTCATCTATCTGTCTATCTGTCTGTCTGTCTGTCGTCCTGTCCTGTCTGTCATTCTGTCTGACGTTCTATCTGTTGTTCTGTCCATTGTTTTTCTTTTGTTCTTTCTGTCTATTGTTCTGTATCATTCGCTCTATCATTGTCTTTCTATCGTTCATTTGTTCCGTCCGTCCGTCCGTCATCCAATCCGATTTATAGAAGACCGTCTAAACAATTTAAAATGAACAAACACTTATGAGTTTAACCCTGTCCTTGTGAACTGTGCTCATGCGGCGGCAGTCTGTGGCAACAAACCCTGACATTTGCCTGTTGGAGGATTACACCTTAATTAGCACATGGGAGTTTAGCGGCGTTAGCACATGAGCTTTGCCTTTACACATAGTGGGATTTTCATAATCACTTTACAATTTCTCTCAGATGCAGGACTTATGTGAACTCCCGTCTGCTGCATTATTGAATTAAAGGCTTCAGATATGATTAACTGTAATCATGGTGCCCCACATCAATCACCACAAACAAATTAAGCCGCTTTTATAAGCCAGTAGTGATTATGAGGTGATGTGGGGTCACAGCTCGTTTCTGTGCGTATAAGAGAGAAAGCGACCGGACATTGTTGTGGAATGAGGATGTGTTAATATGACACATCAGACGAGCCGTGGCAGCTTTTGTTTAGTATTAAAGTTGTGCAGCTGACCAGTAGAACAACATGGATTAAAGTGGCAGCAATTGAACCGGATGAACATAACGGCTTAATTTGCAGTTGCTATTTGAATAACTCTCACAGACTTCTAATTAAACAAATCCCTTTGATTAGCTGTACCTGCAAACAACACCAGCTTACTTTACATTCACACTTTTATGCTATTTCTTACAAAAAAGGGAGTGAAAATGTCTTGCAGCACTCCCTAAGTAACCATGATGTCACTTTATATAAAGAAAACAATTTTAGTTGGCTGTCATTTGTGTGCACTGCCTTGAGGTGTATATCACTAAACAGACAGGTTCTAATTTTTTACAATTATGTATTTGGGAAATTTTGTGTGCTATGCAAGAAATGAAACTTTATATTAAGGAATATTTTTATATTCCCCTGGAAAAAAAAAAAAAAAAAAAAAAAAAAAAAAACTGGAAATATCCAGGAAATATCCAGGAAATATCCATGGTAAAATTGTGATTTCAGGGCATGTTATAATAATAATAATAATAATAATTATTATTATTATTATTATTATTATTATTAGTAGTAGTAGTACTCTGTACTCTGTACTCTAGTACTCTGTCCTTCATGTTCACACAGTCTCTTCAAATAGACATCATAATCCAGAAACTGTGCTACGCTATGTAAAAATAATGACTTCGCTGGTCGGTTTTACCCTTTTTCAACTGAAATGCTGCTGGAGATGGAAACATCTCTGAACCCTGATTCTTACATGACATTTGTAAATAATAGCCTGTCATTTTATTTTAGGCAGAAAGAGATTGTGAGATTTAAGGACACATTTTAACATGCAGAATTTTATTTTAGCATCTTTGTTTTTATGAGATGGTTTTGATGCAATGATCAAAAGTTATTTAATTAAGAAGATATTTTATATTGAAGCTTTTATATTTTATATCTAATGTTTTGTATTTTATGTCTCTATATTGTCAGTGGTCTCATGAAAATATCTTTTAAAAATGATCATTTAAATATCAAAATCTATCCATCCATCCATCCATATATATATATAACAGATAATATTGTTGTAAAATACAGGTGACCTCATTGCAAAAACTAGGATGACCCCATTGTATAAAAAAAAGTACAGACACAAAATAACAGTGAATCCTCTTGTCGTGGAAAGTGTCTCCCTACAGATCGCTTTTGGCAAAACTGTCACACTAAACGGGATTACGCTTGATAATTAACAACCCAAGAAATGAGCATGAGCGAGATTCCTATGAAACACTTTTAATTAATAAAAGGCTAAATTAAAAGCTGCATTTTCATAAGCTTTGCGGGGCAAATTCATCTTGTGATTACAAATGGACAAGTCTGATATGTTCTAATTGGACTTGATTTGCATATCCAGGAAAGGATTACAGAGATTGGTTTTGATAGCTTAAGGCTGCCTTTGTACTTTACGATCAAGAGGCGGAGACTTTTTCTCCCTGGGCGTGTGTGTGAGTGAAGAGTGTGTTAGCACGTTCCACTGTTGATTAAAAATGTATCGTGAATTTGAACAAAATTAGATGTTTGGCAGAAGGATATGAACATTTATTTACAGATATTTTAAAATATGTAATTCTAGCAACTTAGTTTGTTACTCTGTTACTCAAGAAAATCTTTGACCGATGTTGATGTCTACATTTTTAGGTGTAGGCCTAAGTTTAGGTTGTTGTTACTGAACCATTTACAGTATAATTCTAAATACAGACTTAGTTCTAGACCTAGATTAGACATAGATGGAGACACATACACCTAGACTACAGTATGTCTGTGACTGCTTCTGCAGACATTTTAAAGTGTAATACTTCACACAACCTAATGTAATTTAAGTCTGATCTAAATCTGGGTCTAATGACATTTTTAAAATGTGTAATGCCTAGTAATTTAATTAGTTAAGGTCCTGGGTTTAAGTCTGGGTTTATGTGTGCAGACATTTTAACGTGTGTAAAACTAACCTAATTTTATAAGTTGGGTCTATGTTTGGATATAAATCTGGTTGTACATCTGTAGAATAAAAAAAAAAAAAAAGTGCATAATTAACTTAGTTTGATAAGTCTGTGTCTATGTCTAGTTCTAGTTCTACATCTGTCTCAACCTGATCTCACGGCAATTCGTACGTATTTTACGAGGTGGCTATTTCATACGAATTCGTATGACCTCACTCGTATGAATTTGTACGAATGATCTACACCTAACCCCGCTCCTAAACCTACACGTCACTGGGGTTTAGTGAGGTCGTACGAATTCGTACGAATTAGCCACCTCGTAAAATACGTACGAATTGCAGTGAGATAGCGTCGTCTATCTGGATCCAAATCTGGTTTTATTTCAGGAGTCATTTTAAAGTGTGTAAAACCTAATTGTTAAACTTATAACTTATTTGTTAAGTCAGGGTCTGTGTTTGGGTCTGGTTGTACATCTGTAGACGTTTAATAATGTGTAAAACTCACTTAATTTTACAAATCAGGGTGTAAGTCTGGGTCTAAGTTTGGTTTTATGTCTGCATACATTTTAAAGGGAATTTAACTAAATTTATAAGCCAGGGTCTAAGTCTGGTTGTACATCTTCAGACCTTTTAAAAGGTGTAAAACTAGCTTAAATTTGTAAGTCTGGGCTTATGTTTGGTTCTACAGTACATCTGGGTGTCTTTCTGTGTCTATGACTGTCTAAGTCTAGTTTTATGCCTGCAGATATTTTAAAGTGTGCAAAACTCAATTTGATAAGTCTGGGTCTATGTTTAGATCTAGATCTAAGACTAAGTCCAGTAAGTGTTGCAGTCTAAAGCTGGGTCTGCGAGTAATGCAGACATTTTAAAATGTAATACTACCAGCTTAAAAGGATAGTTCACCCAAAAATGAAAATTCTGTCTCAGCCTCATGTCGTTCTAAACCCGTAAGAGCTTTGTTAATCTTTGGAACACAAATTAAGATATTTTTGATGAAATCTGAGAGCTTTTTGACTATGCATAGACAGCAATGCTACTACCATGTTCAAGGCCCAGAAAGGTAGTACGGACATCGTTAAAATAGTCCATGTGACATCAGTGGTTCAACCGTAATGTTATGAAGCTACGAGAATATTCTTGTGCGCAAAGAAAACAAAAAAACAACTTTATTCAACAATTTCTTCTCTTTCGTGTCAATCTCCATCGCACGTCATGAGAGTACCATGGCGCATGCGTACGCAATAAAATATAAGTGTCACTGTCATTTGATAGTGGATGTGGTGAATAAGCTGCCAGCGATTAAAATATTGATTGAAGGCATTGAAAACGATAGTTTTGGGAATATGGTTGAGATTGTGAATATGAGCCAGATACCAGAGGTCTACATCTATGGACGCTTTAAAGGGTATAATAATATCAGATTCTTTTGTTAAAAGCGTAGGAGTTTAAGTCAAAATCTAGGCCTGTCCCTAAGTCTAAGAATGCCACTTCCACCTTCTTATAAATCTGACGACTGGGAAACATTTCATACTCTAGTGGATCTTTATGGAAATCGACTACACTCAAGGAACCCATGAAACCTGTATTTTTTCTCCACATAATGTGCTGTATCATAATCCCCACTTTCAAAAGCCTTTCCTTTGAACGTCTTAAGTGCCGTTCAACAGGGGCACATAAACCTGGCTATTTAAACCCTGACACACACAGCATACATTCAGAAGCTAGCACGTACACACACACACACAAATGGGAAGGAGATAAACCAGCATGTTTTTAGGCAATGTCAGTGGGAGGTAAGTTTGCTCAGATAGCCGCGAAGCAGCAGGAGAGACAAAGACACAAAAAGGAGTTTTTGTGCCCTCTCATCTCCCTCTTTCCTTTTATATTTTCTGTTTTCACTTTTCTTGCTCTTTCTCTGTATACTGGGTTGAAGTCGACTGTGTGCCAAAGACTCCTCCGTACAAGGAGTGAAAGCCCGGCTCTTAAAGAATTGGGCTGTACTCTTTCCACTGGGAGCGTGGGAAGACTGATTTGTGTGGTAGCAGCAGAGAGATCTAACGAAGGATTCTCTCGTAGCTTCACGAAGCACTCCCACATCTTTGTACACTCACTTTGCGTGTGTGGCAAACAACGTATATTTTACTGGGCATTTAGCGCTGTTAATGTGTAAATGGGATCAAGGCAGAAATACACATGGAATGGATATGTGGAGGTTCCTTTTCACAGGCGGATAAAAATAGCACTTTAAGCTTATTTGCGCAGTGCAGTTTGCTGTTGGATGTAGAATGGAGGTAACAGTAGTTTATTGCACAAAGTTTCTTTTACTGGTAGGATGCAGTAGTGACAAATGGATGTGCAGGAAAACAAGTGAGCGAGTGTGAAGGAGGGAGAGTTGAAGTGGAGAGGACAGAGGGTTTGCAGGCAGGACTTCATCAGGAGATCAGCCGAACGCATCGAGAGCCTGAAGTCTCCGATTCCGACTCGAATTAGAATTTAAATTATTCCAGTTTTTGCGGTACTGGAGCAGTCGGCTCTTGAGGGGAATTGAGCGTGTGCATCAAGCTGATGTGATATTTATCAAGCATATTTTATATTTAGGACACTTTTGTCAGGGATACCTGCTTTTTCTCAGGATTTGTATAGTTATTTTCAGCACTGAAACTACATTATGCTCCACAATCAACTTGCATGTTGTGTAAGGGTCAATAATTGGATTGGATTGGATTCAATTTATTGTCATTGCACATGTAGATACAAGGCAACGAGGCATTATTTAAATAAATTACATTTCATATTAAATATTAAAATTAGGGCTGTCGTTTTAGCAAGTTAATTTAATTAATTTGAAAGAGCAAAATAATGTGATTAAAATATTTTAACGCAGACCTGTACGTCATACATTTCGAACAGTTGACTGAGTTGACAAACAGCAGGCCCCATTATTGTAAAAAAAAGTCTAAGTGTACTACTTCATGTTATTGCTTGTTAAATTATATGACTTTGTGTGAACTTTATGATATAAAAAACAACAAGGTAACAAACAACTTTAAAAATATTTATGTACATTTTTATAGCTATTAAAATCTTCTCTTACAAATGTTATAAAAGTTTTTCTATAAGGTATTATACTTACATAAAAGCAGCGATGTCTTATTTCAAAAGAATTTTCTTTTCATCATCTTGCCCTTCTTTATTTCTCATTGACCCTTAAGCTGAATGCAGAATTGTAGGTCACATGCTATTCGTGACAAACGTATGCCAGTCATTATTATGGCAAAAGGCAGCAATAATGGCATTATCTCTTTTTACGGCTCAAAAAAGAAAAAGAAAAACAGCCTAATTGCATGGACGCATTCATATTCAATTAAATACAGAAAATGAAACTGAGCCAGTGAAGGAGCGCATAAACAGAGGCCATGCAGAAACTCATTATGAAATCATCAATACCAGAATCACACAAATTAGTCGCCCCTTCTGCCGTCTTTTGTGGGGCGGCAGCCAGGGCCATAATAGTCAAGCTAAATTAAATTTTAATGTGTTTTTGATAAGCTTTGTCCATCTCTTTTGGCTTTGTAAACTTGCTCAGCAAGGTGATGTAATTTCCCCGTCCAGATGAAACGAGTCTAGGGAGACGTCGACTGAAAATCTGATGTGGCGTAATTGCCATGTAATGTTGTGACAGAGAAGCGTCACACTGATTTGGTAGCTTTCTCCTGTTTGAAACATGAGCAATCCACAATTTGAGCTACTCATGCCACAAGTTATCTTTTACATCTATTAGCTACATAAGTGAATGATTAAGCAATATGTTAATACGTTAAAACCTTCTTTTTCATATTCATGTTTCTTTTAGGTAACCGGCCATGTGTGGTGCTGACAGCAAGGGTTCATCCAGGTGAGAGCAATGCCAGCTGGGTACTGAAGGGCACGTTGGAGTTCCTGTGCAGCAGTGATCCTGTAGCCGACAGCTTGAGAGAGGCCTACATCTTCAAAGTCATCCCCATGCTCAACCCTGACGGGGTCATTAATGGCAAGTATGTATGCACAGTGTGCAAATCACTTCATTTATTACTTTCAAAATGTTGAATTTAGAAAAAAATACAAGATCTTTGTTTGGTTTCGTCGCACAGTTAATACAGGCACCTTTGCTCATTCTGTGTTATGTGATCTTAGTAAGAGTTGTTTGACGAGGAACATTTGTTTGAGGACCTTTGTGTGTTTGTATGAAGGTGGTGATTTAAATTTGATTTTCTTCTATGGTAGGAACATCCAGTTTTATGGAATTTATGTACAGAACGGGGGGGCATGACGGTATCTATCTATCTATCTATCTATCTATCTATCCATCTATCCATCTATCCATCTATCTATCTAACTAAATATAATATTTTTTTTATCAGATTTTATATCTAGATTCTGATCTTAGTCAGTGATAGTTAGTCAGTGATCCTGATTCTTTTTTTGATGGTTTCGTCAACACAATATTTATGTTTAATGGTTGGTACATTTATGGAAATGATAAATATATGTAATTAAAATATACAAATAAATTATATTTTTTAAAATAAATTTCAATATTTAATTATTGCAATTATTAATTATTATGCTTTTTAATGGTTTACTGTAAACCTATATTAACATAATTGTTTATTTTATTATTATTTTTATTATATTATATTTTATATAATAAAATATTGATTATTATTTATATATTTTTATATTAAATATATTAATGGTTGACCAATTTATATAAATGTATATTCATGGAAATGATAAATATATGTAATTAAAATAAATACATTAGTAAAGCAGTTTTGCATGACAGAAACAGCAGCAAGATGAAACATTAAATATTAATTTATTGAATACTTAAATTATATTTATTATCATTTATTATATTAATGATGTTTAATGGTTGAATGTAAACCTATATTCACATACTTTTATTGTTTATATATATATATACAGTACATACATATATATAACACAATATTGGTTTTTAATGATTTTTTAATTGATTCAATATTGGTTTTTGACTGTAAACATTATATATTCAAATAATGATAGATAGATAGATAGATAGATAGATAGATAGATAGATAGATAGATAGATAGATAGATAGATAGATAGATAGATAGATAGATAGATAGATAGATAGATAGATAGATAGATAGATAGATAGATAGATAGATGGATGGATGGATGGATGGATGGATGGATGGATAGATAGATAGATAGATGGATGGATAGATTGATTTCCTTTTTCTCAGCAACACATCACACCGTATTGTTTTAAACTAAAAATCTTTTTGTCATAGCCTGCAGGATATACATGACCTCTCGGTGTAATATCAGTGAAGCAGGTCCCTGCGTTTGGCACTAGAATATTCATGGTTGCCTTGGGCATCTGTAAGCAGGCTATTTCTTCCCATCTGAAAGTTCAGTCACCATCTTGTCCAACAGAGCTGCACACATTAAGGCAGTCACCTTTTTGCCCTTGGAATTCTGTGCTGAAATGTAAAAGACAAATGCCAGCGTGTTTTAATCTACCAGATATCACCATATCTCCCCTGCTGTTCCCAGCTAGATAGTATTTACATGTGTAAAACCAATACAGAGGTCAACCCTGTGGCCGTTCCTATTTAAGAGCTCTCCTCCTCGGCTTATCAACACTCTATTCACAGTCAAGGAATTATCGATTCTCCTCGCGGCTTCCTCACAACCGAGGGTGACTTGATTTCCTCGCCAAGAGACCTGGGTCTCCTCCGTTGCATGGCCTCCTCTTTATCTCCAGTCATGTGTACAGGAGCTTCTGTACGTGGTGCTATTGATCAGGCATGCTAACTGTATTAGAGAGGATGCTCAGAGAATGGAGGTGTAGATCAGTGGGCGGCCGGTTAAAGGAGACTCGCTCTCGCTCTTTTCATTCGAACCTGGATTTATTCCTCCAGTGACCTCATAACAAGCGTGTGGATGATAAAGACATAATCTCCTGAAGTTATAGGCTCCAAGTCTGGATCTGTGCAAGAGCCAGATTGGTTTTTGTGAACTCTGTGTTATTTATGGCCAAGAGAGTTGGGGAAGTGAGGCAGAGACTCAACCTGTGTAGTTGTAATCACAGGTTCAAGTTCTTAAAAGGATAGTTCACTAAAAAAAACTAAAATCTAAATCTGTCATCATTTCCACACTCTTGTGCTTTAATACTGGCACTTTTGCTCGTTCTGTGTTGCTTGGTATTGGTACATATTGGAACATTGTTTGAGGACTTTTTTATATACTTACAAATTGTAGTCCATTAGTGATTCCAAAAAAAATGTAGTAAGGTAATCCATATTTCACCTATAATCCTATATTATACATTTTAGGTAATATAATTACACAATTTTTTTAATTGCTTTTAGATTACTTTTGACCCAATTTGTTTATCACATTGATTTAAATAGGATAATCTTGTACCAAATTGATATAAAAAATAGAAAGTGTATATATATAAAGAAAATATATTCCATTCATTGTTTTTAACAACATGAAGTGCATTAAACATTACATTAGGTCAAGGTTTCCCAAATTGGGGGTTCGTAAAGGAATATAAAGTAAATACATTAGGTGAAAGGGGTTTAATTTAATCTAATTACAAGTACTTAATTTTTGGAATCTGATTACATAATCCAGATTACATGTAATCAGTTACTACCCAGCTGTGTTCCTAATTAACTTTTAATGAACTGCATTTTTGTATTATTAAACCAGACTTCCACTTTTTAATCACAATAATAAAATAAATAAAAAAATGGAAAAAATAACATTTTGATTCGGTGTTAGATTGAGATATCAGATAAAGATTCAGATATCCTGGTTCTGATCCAGAGTTTGGTTTTGTCTATAATTCTGATTGTGTTTTTTGGTGGCCTGGTCAACACAATATTGATTTCTAATATGTGCAACCGATATAAATGTGCAATACCCAGATTGTTTTTTTAAATTATTTGAGAATAGAGGAAGTGGGGTTGAGACGCAAATGTAGATAATGGTAATCACTGGATATACACTCACCCTTGTGACTTTCTTTCGTGAAAAAAAAAATGTTCACAATTTGTTAATTTCACTGTATAGATAAAAATAGGTGACACATTCTTCAATCTATCTTCCTTTTTGTTCCAAAAATGAAATACAGGTTTGTCCTACAGGTTTGGAATGACATGAGGGTAAGTTAATTTTCATTTTGGGGTGAACTATCCCTTTAAATGTCACAACACGTGCACCAATGCAACCCTGCCTTCTTATTGAACCCATTCAGTGTTTGTTTTCCCATGAGCCCTCACAAATTACTGTGACAAATTTATATTTCACTTCAACAAAACACAAATTCAGCTTTAGGGTATTACTTCCTGTGTGTGGGGCTTTTATTAACAGTTTCAGGGTAGCTTGTTGCTTGGTGACAGGTCTGAGGTACGTGGGAAAGCGCTCAATGCCTTTAGTGCTGATCTCACATCCTCAATAACACACTGTCGACATTGAAAGTGATGTAGGTGCAGTCGGAAAACAGCATTAATGTATGCATTCTGTATTTAGATAAATAACCTTGTAGTTTTATTCAATTTCTTACTGTTAGTGTGTTCAAAAGCTGAAAGTTTAGCAAACAAATTCTCAAATGCACCCCCGTAAAGTCCACCACATGCTTAGAAAGTGGCAGAGCTCACCTTTAGGATTGGACTTCTTCTAAATATGGGTACTTTCGTCAGTTTCATTTATATGGTAATGCAGTATTGCATAGATATATAAATACAGCAGTGTTGCAAGCCCTTTGAAATGGAAATGACAATGTGTGAAAAGGTCACATTTGCTTCCATCAAATTCATCACAGACTTTAGAAATTTCAAAGGGAAATATCTATAATGTAGGTCAAGGGGTCTGATGTTTTGTGAAACCCTGTGTCCATTTTAAATCATATTTTAACATGGAGGAAAAAGTGTTTATGAAGCTGTGATAGCAGAGTTCATTGTGAAATGCTATTAGCACAAGCCGTTTTACAGTACTGTTAGATAATATAATACGATTATGATTACTTCAGACTCATATTTGTGACTTACTGGCCACAAAATTAGATAATAATCAGTTATAACTTGTTATATAGAATACTTATGCCTATTTAAAAAAAAAAAAATCTAATTACCATTATATACAGGCAATTATTTATTTCAGAAACATACAACGCAGCTGCTGTTTGTGGCTAGTTTTCCAATATATTAATTTTAAAACTTTCAAATGTGTATAGGAACCATTAAGTATGCAGATGTACACCTTTTTTTTTTTTTTTTGAGTTTACTGATAAAAGCTGTGAAGTTTCGCTCTTTCTGCACTGTTTATGTAGCATGTAGCATTAGCATTCACAGAGATTTGTGTGATTCTCTTGTTGAAATTGGAAAAAGACTATCCGTTCAGCAATCTTTTGTTGACTGCAACAACTGGGAGATGTGAATATTGTAAAATTATTAAAGTTTCAATAACTGTTTTCTGTTGTAATGTGTTGCAAAGCTACATTTCCAAAACCCATTACCTCAGTGTCGCAATGCAGCTATTGTTTGTGGCTAGTTTAAGAATATATATTTTAAACTTCTCAAATGTGTACAGAAACCTCTGAGAAACATGTAGATGTACACTTTTTTTGTGTTTGCTGATAAAAGGTGTGAAGTTTAGCTCTCTCGGTGCTGTGTATGTAGCATGTAGTGTTAGTATTCACAGAGATCTGTATGATTCTTTTGTTGAAACTGGAAAACTACAATCCGTTCAGCATTTTGTTGACTGCAACAATTTGGAGATGTGAATATTGTGAAAGTATTACAATTTCCAATAACATGTCATTTATTCCTGCGATGGCAAAGCTGAATTTCCAAAAGCCATTACCTCAATGTCACAATGCATCTATTGTTTGTGGCTAGTTTTACAATGCATTTATTTTATTCGTCTCAAATGTGTACAGGAACCCCTGAGAAGCACACAGATGTATACATTTTTTTGAGTTTGCTGATAAAAGGTGTGAAGTTAAGCTCTCTTGGTGCTGTTTATGTAGCTTGTAGCATTAGCATTCACAAAGATCTGTGAGATTCTCTTGTTGAAATTGGAAAAAGACAATCCGTTCAGCAATCTTTTGTTGACTGCAGGGACTGGGAGACGTAAACGGATGTGACTTGTGACAAACAGCAGTTTGGCGTCTGGTGTTATCTTGGCGAGCGACACGTTGGGGGCTGAGATTACAGAGCTCACTTCCTGCTCTGGCTTAGCATGGGACAAAACAAGAGGTGTGAACAGACTCAGGCATTCTGAGGTTATGTTTTCATCTCTGGGTGTATTCATCACAGAGGCTGTTGTCAAAAGCGTCTCTCGGTAATGTCAAATAGAATTGGGTTTCCGACATCGTGAACTCCCATACGAATTGCACATCAGCTGTACATAGCCTGCGGCGTCGTGTCCCAGTGTTTTTGATCAGCTTCCCTGCTCATACTGCTCACACTAAAAGCTGGACTGGTAAACATGAAGCATTCATAAGTTCAGTGGCCCACTGGTATCAATCTGGACTTAAAGGTATAGTTCACCCAAAATTAAAATTCCATCATTCATTAATTACTCACCCTCATGTCGTTCCAAACCCGTTAAGACCTTTGTTCATCTTCCGAATACAAATTAAAATATATTTGATGAAATCCGAGAGAAAAGTATTGTTGTAGCTTCATAACATTACAGTTGAACCACTGATGTCACATTAACTATTTTAACAAAGTGGACCTTTCTGGGCCTTGAACGTGGTAGTTGCGTTGCTGTCTATGCAGGGTCAGAAAACTCTCGGATTTTATCAAAAATATCTTAATTTGTGTTCCGAAGATGAAAAAAGTTCTTGCAGGTTTGGAACAACATGAGGGTGAGTAATTAATGACAGAATTTTCATTTTTGGGTGAATTATCCTTTTAATTGTAATTACAGTTAATCAAAATGAAAGTTTTGTGTTTACTAGTCCATGTGCGTTAGATTTTAGGGTATCTTTGTTTGATTTTTACCGCTAAATATTGATAAAATTCACTTTTAACAGTTATACAGTATATCATTCAAATGTTTGGGGTCAGTGATATATATTTTTAAATGTTTTTGAAAGAAGACTATTACGCTCAACAATTCTGCTTTTATTTGTTTAAAAAATAGTTAAAACAAATATTGTGAAATACGATTGCAATTTCAAATAACTGTTTTCTGTTATAATTTTAAGCAAGTTTGTGAATAAAAGTACAAAAGTAATAAAACTCTTTAAAGCAATACTTTGTAGCTAAAAAGCAAATTTAAAAAAAGAAAAATCCATATAAAAGAATCAACCTTACTAATCAACTGGTGGGTTGGTGGACAGCTAGTACACCAGTTCTCCACATTTGAACCACCGTCAACAATTTAAAGTTTTTCTCATAATAATAAAAAAGTGTCTAACCCATTCACATTTAAAAACACTTAAAGCAGGATACAGGACAGTTATTAAGAGTGTAAGGTCTAGTACTTACTTTGAATTTGAGTGTAGTGTTTTTAGAACGTTGTGTCATTTAATAATAAAAAAAGCCATAAAAAGCCTAGCTCATGTTTACATAAAAACACTGGAAAGGTAATGCGAAATGCAAAATGGAATGTAAAAATGGACTTTAACTAACCCTACTTGTGACCCACTAGCCAACTCGTTGTTGAGACAACCAACTAGTTGATTATCTAAATATGTCCATTTGTACATCCTAAAGATCATGCCAGAATCGAACCTGAAATTGTCCTTTGCTAGGCCACACGGCTGACGTTTTATTTCTATCTTAATTTCTCCCAGCCAAGAATTTTGCATTCACCGGAGAGGACAGCTGTATCTGATTCACTGATTATTGGACATATTTGACAACTATTCCACACCTATTCCCCAGGCCAGCATCAGCTTGGCACATTGCAAATTTAGGGCAATTCGCATGAATCATCGGCCCGACGTCTGGCACGGATCAGGCTGCGCTCAGCACAGTTGAGCAGGCATCTGCCAGTACTTTCTCTTACCGTGATGAATAACCAGATGAGGTCTCTCATAAGCCGCCAATGCTTGTGTGGGCTAACAACCAAGATATGGCATTGGATAAGAACGCGATGGGCTTGTTTGCTTGAATAAAGACTCTGTAAATCATGCTTTGTTAGTTCAGATGCAAGATGGAGTTTAATTATGCCTGAAATTGAATTTGTTTGACCATTGTGACTAGTGGAAACTTGAAGGCCGTTATGTATAATTTTGGTTTGGAGAGTCGAGGGAACTTTAAAGGCTTTTCACTGGCTTGTCAGGAGGGTTTTACAGGTAATGATCACAGCTGTCCGCGCTTGTACCCGCACCAGCATATGTACCTTTTCTTTTTAAAGAGGTCTCTTTTGTGTGTGTAGGCTGGGATTCCTGCACTTTTGAGTGTCGTGTGTTCACCCCATGGCATGTTCCAGAAAATTGGCTTCGAGAAGATAACATGACTCTCTGCGTTTGTGCAATGTTTGTTTAGGAAATGAGCTCGGTGAGTAGATTCTAGATTGTGATTGGTTGATCTGACACCTCTTATTGTGTACACTTTATAGAACTCATCAGCGTAGAAGGACTCAATTGGGACCATTTTTCTCATCCTAATGAATGCAGCTAAGCACAAATTGACAGTGTTGTTCTTAAAAAATAGAGTTTTGTGTTTTACAACCTGGATGCACATTTGAATGTTTTGTCTGCTTGAGTAGTTGGCAAAAGTCAAGTCAACCATCTAGTCAAGAACTGAAGTGGGAAATTGGGAATTTTAAATTGGTTACTTTCCTCCATTATATAGTACAACCGTTAGATCTGGTCATTTGATAGGCAAAGTGATATTTTGTGTATATTTATATATACAGTTTAGCATAACAGTGACAATACCGTTTGTTTCACTCTGCATGTCTTTTTCTATTGTTACAGACCAGTGTGAATTATTTTATATTTGTGTGCATGTTTTAATTTACTTTTTACTTTTTTTTATATATAAAATATATATACATACAATACAAATGATACAAATGCCAACTGTATCCGATGCACGCTTATTTAAATCGATGCATCGCATCGTAAGCTTTTATGCCGATGCACCGATGCAAATCGGTGAATCTTACCATCCCTAATACACATACACACACACACACACACTATAAAATAATGTTATTTTATATATTTTTTTAAATTTTAAAATTTTATTTTTTACTTTATTTTATTAAAAAAAAAATACTTTTTCTATTAAAATCCATTTTCGTAATTTTTTTATTTTATTACTTATTGTTTAATATTTTACTTTTTTAATTTTTTTATACTTTTATTTATTTTACTTCTTAATTATTGTTTTTTGTTGTTTTATTTTTTTGGACTTTTTATGTTTTAATATAACAAAATATAAAAATTTAAAATGCGTCTACATACAGTATTTCCATTAATGTCTCAGTGATCTCAATGAAAAGTCTGTATTGTCCACTGAGAACATTCATTAGGACTCAAATGCTGGAAATGTTACATGCGACTCATATATGCTAGTGCATACAGTAAGTGGCCATAATAATATAAATGTCTTTGAGAAACTTTCATTCCAAGTTGCAACTGTCTAGTAATGCTAGTAAAGTTTATGTAATTGAGCTAAGCTACATCATGGTTTTCAATAGCGTGACTCTCAATTCTCATGAATTGAACCTTGCATGGATTATTTCTAAAAGAAATATGTCATTCTTGTCACTTTATTTTGTCTGCAAACCTCTTGGTAGATCAGAATTCGCAAGAAAACTGAAGTAACTTGCCATCCATTATACAAGTTTTTATTTTCTTGCCTATGCCCAAATGTACTCGGTGACCATGACGAGGTGAGTCAGTTTCAATTGTGCCCAGTGCCACACCGAGCACTAATTCACTTCTGCAACTTTCTGCCTGTTGCTGACACTCAGGAACTCTCCGGTGACAGCTTTCAGGTAATGAAATAACCCAGCTGGGATATTCTTTACCCCTGTAAGGGACACAGAGTACAATACTGTCACGTCAATGGAAATGATTCAGCTCCATAAAGCGAGAGAAATGCTGAAATATTTGGCCCCAGCAGGGTACGCTTTCTCTGGCTGTTGAAGTCTTGGGGCATGAAGTACCCTTGCCCCTCCGCAGACAGGAAATTTGACATAGCCTGACCCTGTTCGGCTGCTAGTGCTGAACAGTGCTGCTATTCTGGCATTATTCTCAAGGTATTGGCTGCCTGGACAAACACGGCACCTGCTGCAGAAGAGGAAGTGGGATCTCTTATATTGTAAGTTTCTCATTCCGAGGAGAAACAGGCCTTGCATTTGCTCTACTTTACTCGCTATTTCATTCTGTTCATTAGTATCGACCTAGCTAGATTAAATGTTAAGGTCACATTTTCTACTTGAAATAAGTCAACCGACTAGTCAAGAACTGAAGTGGGAAGTGGAGCAAATTGCAGTTTCTTTAAATTGTTGACTTATTTGCACTGTGCAGCATTTAGTTCTAGTCGTCATTTGATAGGCCAAGAAATTTAATTTATTTATTCATCTATTTATTTGTTTGTATGTAAAAAGCTATATATATATATATATATATATATATATATATATATATATATATATATATATATATATATATATATATATACATACATACATGCATGCATACATACATACATACATGCATA
Organism: Barbus barbus; assembly: GCF_936440315.1. Lineage (NCBI taxonomy): Eukaryota > Metazoa > Chordata > Actinopteri > Cypriniformes > Cyprinidae > Barbus > Barbus barbus. Next base: position 15,208,254 of record NC_136728.1, on the reverse strand, counting down.
CATACATACATGCATACATACATGCATACATACATACATGCATACATACATACATACACACACACACACACACACACACACACACACACACACACACACACATATATATATATATTTGTTTTATTTGCACTATACAGCATTTGATTGAGCATTTACATTTTTTTTGTATGTTTAACTGCAGTATTGGGGAAGGTTACTTTGAAAAGTAGTGCATTACAATATTGCATTACTCCCTAAAAAAGTAACTAATTACGTTACTTTTTATGGAAAGTAATGCGTTACATTACTTTTGAGTTTTTAAATTACTTTTTTGGGCAGGTCTTGCTTGTTTGTTTTTAATTAAAAAAATAAATTCTTTTAAGTCCCGAAGGAAACGTAAATTCACGTCTGTACAGTAGAGGGCGCAGCTCAAACATATTCCATGAAGAATAAGACGCAGGAGAAGAAAGTTCAACACTATTCAGCAATAACAAAAATGAAACACAAATGTGTCATTTTTGCTTATTAGTATGGTTGAATTGGATCATCGAAGATCAGTAGCAAAGACATTGGTTAATAAAATGGGATTAAATACAAAAATGATATTTGGTGTTTATTCATTTCGAAGAATACTGAATCTGTTTCTGTGAAGGTGAGATGAGTAAATACATGTTCATATTTAGTCTAGAACTACAGTAACGTATGCACAGCGCACACAACGCCTCTGCACTTACTCCTGATTTCTCTCAACATGGCAACACGATAGCTGTCTGTCAAGACATGGGAAGCAATGTAACTAGCATTACTTATTTGACAAAGTAACTCAGATATTTCCTTCTAAATTAAAAAGTAATGCGTTACTTTACTAGTTACTTGAAAAAAAGTAATCTGATTACGTAACTTGCGCTACTAATGCATCACCCCCAACACTGTTTAACTGTTCTGCAAAGATTTCCTGTTTGTTTCACTCTATATGTTTTCAAATGGTTCTAAACTGTTAGTTTTCCTTTAAATATATGTTTTCTTTTTTATATTTATATAAATATATTTTTACATAATTTTCTCTCTCTTTTTTACATTTAGAGAAAGTGGGATGGAATATTGTGTATTTCTTACCCAGTAGAGACTGACCTTGAATTTGCTTGACTCACTATTTCCCTCTATTCATTAATATCTATCTAGCTATATTACAGATGTTAACGTCATATAATAGAAAATTCATAGCATTTACCCTCTCTGTAGAGTTTCCCGCTGGCCTTCACCCCTAACACCAAAACAAAAACCAACCGAAGTAATCCCTCCTAACAAGGATTTGTTTCCCGGTTGTCCCTCTGGAAACCTGGAAACAGTTTTTGTTTAAACAGTCGCTGTAATCTTCAGCACACACCCCATCTGTCCTATCGGCCTGTTTTCCAAAGCCTGCAGCCATTAATTTCCGGCCTTGTTGTTTGTTTTTTCCTTTCAGTCGTATGTTTTTCCCTAGATGGGATGAAAAACAACAGAATGGTCGAAAACATCTCACGATGAGACTGCTTGTGCAACGTTTGTTCTCGCTGGGAGTGCCCTGATCGTTTTATGGTACATAACGCTGCGTAAAAAGGCACCAAAGCGTGGATTGATTCATACCGTGTCACACATGGGGCGAACACAGATCGGGCTCGACTTCCTGTCTGCAATCACAACCCCGGAGATGGTTGGAAGTGGGCTGAGCTGTATTAAAATGTTTTGATGCATGGGGGCGGTCCAACATGCGACAGTGACATATTGTGGAGGTCCCCGTGGGCTGGAGGCAGACAGGTAGAAGACAAATGGATATCAGCCCGTGCTGTTCATCATTCCGTTGGGCTAACAGTGACCACAGCCAACTTACCCCAGCCAAACTCCTCCTCTCCTTCTTCCTCCTGAGGTGTTTGGTTTTGGTGCAGATGATGGCCACACAGTGTTAATTTTAGTTTTACAGGTTTTAGTTGTCAGTATTTCTCTTGGTAAAATGTCCTTTGAATGTAGACAATATTTTATCTAGTCATACATTACATTCATTTTAAGCACCCTAAAATGATTACATTGGTTAGTTGACAGGGAAAAAAGGGTCATTGAGGAAATCTTTTTTAACCTAAATTATTTGAGAAATTTGTACATTTAAAATAGCCTCAATTTTGAGATATTAGGTAAAATTGTGATATTCACAAATATAAGAAAATTGAGATATGAAGTCATAACTGCAAGAAATTAAAGCAGCAAAAGGTAACCGGTAACATTGTCATATACACTACCATTCAGTATTTTAAAAAAATAAATTGAATACTTTACAGAATAAAAGATACAGGAGACAGATTTTTTTTTTTCAGCAAGGAAAATTTACAGTAAATACATTTATTATGTTACAGAAGATCCTATTTTAAAATGTTGCTGTTAAATATGGTTTGGAACGTCATCAAATCTATTTATCAAAAGAATCCTGACAGGGAAAAAAACAGTTTTGCTGTTTGTTTGTTTTTCCTGTAGTTTTGATAAAATGAATATAAATTTGCAAAAGAGGCAAAATCTTATCAGCTCCAAACCTTTGAATTGTAGTGTATTAAATCACAATTATGATAATATAATCTAAAAATCTAAATTATTGATGTTTGTAAAATATGAAAAATAAGTCACAGTTCTGAAAATTAAATGCATTAAAATGAAAATAATAATAATAATTTATTATTATTATTATTATTATTATTGCAACTTTACCCTGAGGTGGAAACAGGCTTTCATAGAAGACATTTTGAAATGTATTAAACATTCATTTATTTTGAAAGCATTTTGGATAGATTATATGATAGTGGTGTTTGCATTAGTCCAAAAAACTCATTTATATTGGTCTCAGTTCATTTATATCCATTTATTTTCTTTTTCACTGACTAGAAAATTACCATCTCCACTATTTAGGCTCAGACCACTATCATTTATTATGTTGTCTTTGAAGAGTGTTTTCTGTTGGTTTCCCTTATTGGCAGTTTTAAGAGACTAAGAAGCCATAATGTGAGTTAACAATCAATAGCCTTTTGATATTGACCAGCGTGAGGTGTAAATCATCAGACGGGCCTACAGGCCTCTGAACGGCCACATTTTTCACCTGTGGAGGCACTCATTGTGTGGTGATCTCTCACGGTGAGCTCTCCTGTTTATAAGCTGCTGGATGTCACCCTAAAAGAGAAACACATGATGGAAGGGTATAAAATAGAGGGGGTTGGAGAGGTCACACGCAACTGAAGAAGCCGCCCCATCCAGAATGAATGGCTGTGACCTGGGGACATCCATCTAACTGCTTTTCTGGAACTGCTGGTGGTCGAAAGCAGAGGCGTGAAGATCATCCACTAGCCTGATTGGATGAAGGAACAGGACCACAGACCTCAGCTGATTTATTTAGACAAAGATGTCACTATCCATACCACGCAAGGTAAATTAAACGTAACCAACACCTTGAAGTGCAATATCTCCGAGGAGTGATGCTTGATCCGTATCGAGCGTCTGACCTTCTGCTTTATAATCTATCTATTTGTGTTTTACACTTGGATCTGAAACCAACTGTTCCCTATTATCAGGGCACTGATGTATGTTGATTATTTTTTTTCTAAGCGACCATAAATTCAGACTATTGATTATCTATGCTTACTACAGAAAATATGTCAATGAGATTCTAATGGCTTCCATGGAAGCAGCTGTGTTACTTATTAAAGATGCAGAAAGCCAGGTCGAAATGTCGGTTAATCTGACAAACAAGCACAGCACTGCTGCTCCGTGCAGTGAATTGTGAAGTCCTCTTTGGGTACAATTGGTTCCATAACTATATTCAAGCACATATCCCACCCAATCAAAGGGATAGTTCACCCAAAAAAATAAAAATCTGTCATTTGTTTCTTCATTCTTTCTCACCAATGGATCCTCTGCAGTGAGTGAGTGCCGTCAGAATGAGAGTAGAAGAAAAAGCCATGCCCTGTTGTCCTCTCACATCAAAATCCACCAACCTACTCATTTAAAACAGTTTTTGACTGTTTTCCCTTGTAATCAGTGCTTGATCTGTGCATATTTCTCACCTGATTCGGACTAGAACAATGGAGGACTCGGAAGCTAGAAGCAACGGTTTGAAGTACAAAACATCTTTATGGGTTTGTTTATCACAAACATTCAGATTTTTGCTTCACAAGACGTTTATTGATGGATTGGAGTCGTGTGGATTATTTATGGATTATTGTGATGTTTTTATCAACTGTTTGAACTCTCATTCTGACGGCATCCATTCACTGCAGAGGATCCATTGGTGAAAAACGTCTCAGGTTACGTATGTAACCTTGGAGGCCGCCACACCTCGGGTTGAGTGAGCTCTGACTCCCATCGGCGAGGGGAGCTGAGAGGACTCATATGGCGCTTTTCCACTGCATGGTACAGTACGGTACGCTTCAGTACAGCTCACTTTTGGCGGGTTTTCCACTGGGTACAATACCTGGTCATTTTTTTAGTACCACCTCGGCCGATTTTCTAAGTGAGCCGTACCGTTACAAAACATGACGTTTAAACTCTGCTGATCACTGATTGGCTGGAGAAAATAGTCACTCCCTGCGTCATTGAACTTTCAGCATGAGACACAACAGACACGCTATATTTAAATCAGCACAGCCAGCGAAGGATCAAACACAACTGTTTTGAATGAGCGAACCTTTTTTTAAACAACAAAAAAATGGCTGTTTCGTTGTCTGTTAAGGAAGTACAGATGTTCCTCTCATTGATAGCCGAGGAGCGGATCCAGCGAGAGCATGATGGAGCGACGCAGAATTAAAACGTTTTTCAGGAGTCACGGCAGTAGAGGCGGCGCAACTATAACGACACGTGAATAATCCCACCCACACTAAAGCAGTACTAAACTGCAGTGGAAACACAAACCGAGCCGAACTGAGCCGTGTCGTGCCGTTCTGAGCCGTGCCGAGCTGAGTCGTACCACGCAGTGGAAAAGCGCCAATAGGCAGTGTTAATCGCATCCACTATCCACCTACTGAGGGTCTGCTTCGTAGCAGCAAGACCCCTCTAAGGGGGACCATAGCACACAAGCAGTTGGTCTGCCTTTCTCCACATGGCAGCTCTGTAGATGTATGTTGTCTGGCTCCCTTAAGGGAGGAGGACAGAAGGCCTGAAGTACGATGGGCTGTGGTGTAACGGAGGGAACTTTAGGTACACACCCCGCTCGAGGGTAGAGAAATACTTTGGCCATGCCGGGCGCAAAGTCAAGATAGGCAGGTCAACTCTCTTTAGAGAGGAAATAGCCAGAAGGAAGGCAGTCTTAATAGTGAGGAGTCTGTTAGGTATCTCCTCGATGGGCTCGAAGGGAGCCTTGCAAAGAGCCTCGAGCACCACAGTCAAGTCCCACGTGGGGACACGTGAACGTACCGTGGCTTCAGCCTCCAGCCTCCAGCCACACACTTCGTGAAAGTACAGGGTGAGAGTGCTAGGCCAAAAGGAAGAACTCAATATTGGTAAGCTTCGCCCCCGAAAGCAAACCTCAGGAACTTCCTGTGAGTGGGAAGGATGGAGACATGGAAGTACGCATCCTTTAGATCTATCGTGACAAACCAGTCCTCTGACCTGATTTGAGACACGACATGTTTGATCTTGAACTTCAATCGCATAACTGAGCGGTTCAGCTGACACAGATCTAAGATGGGACGCAGTCCTCCATCCTTCTTTGGAACTATGAAGTACCGGCTGTAAAATCCGTACTGTCTCTTGTGAGGAGGAACCACCTCGATGGCCTCCTTCCTCAGCAGAGTATTGACTTCTTGTTCCATCTCCAGAGCCTGCTCGGGGCTGACCAGAGTTGTAGTGACCCCGTTGGAGGAAGAAACCACGGAACGGGCTTCCGAACCCAGGCATAGGGACTCACCTGTCTCCATTTCCTCTGCCAGATCAGCCTGTGAGCCCCACGTATGCAGCCGCCACCCTGCCTCTGCAGTAGCGGGGCCAGCATCGTGAGGAACACTCGCAAAGGCTCCCTTCTCAAAGAGAGCCCTTTGGGAGCGTAGCGTGCGTAGCGGAAGCTCACAGTGTGGGCATGCTTCGCACCCAGGCAGACCACGCACAAACTGTGTGTATCCCCACTCGTGATGTAGCGAGGGCAGGGAGGAACACACAGCTTGAAACGCGATCCGTGATCGCCCTTATGCTTTGACTTGTGAGGTGCTTTAGACATTGCTTGCTGAGAGGAATGACAAACAACACTAAATAAGACTCACAAAACACGTATCAGACTTACAGACACACAGAGCGCTTGCTGAATGACAGAAGTCTGACGCCGGCTCTGCCGCACGTGCTTTTAAGCTTCCTGGTCGTGACGTCACCCCGCCGTGACGCCTCGCCCTTCCATTGGAATGATTACACATGTGATTCAGAGCACGGTCACGCTGAAGGCGTTCCCAAAGCGTTTTCAGACGCAGCTCGAGTTCCTGAAGGGGAATTAACTTGTCTATATCTTGGATGACCTGATGGTGAGAACATTTTCACTAAAGTTTTGTTTTTGGATGAACTTATCCTTCAGTGTTGTTTCAAACCCATTTAACTTTCTAAATTAATGCACAATGAAGATCTAAGACAGATGCTGAGATTTCCACTGACTAATCATCACAGACATATCAGTTTGTTTCTCATCCAAAGGTTTTGTATGACTTTAGACTTGGATGTGAATGGAAAAGAACCACTTTTGTGTGCTTTTGCTTCTTTTTTTAAAGCTTGAAAGCTCCAGTCCCGATTGTAATTGCTTGGAAAAGGTGTGTAAACAATATCAGACTTGTCATTTTTGGTGAACTGTCCCAAAAATGAGATGGGGGGGGGGGGGTAAGGGATAGTTCACACAATTTAAATTCTGTCATTAATTGCTCGCCCTTATGTTGTTCCAAACCCGTAAGACCTTTGTTCATCTTCGGAACACAAATTAAGATATTTTTCTTAAAATCTGAGACCATTGACCCTGCATAGACAGCAACGCAACTACCACGTTCAAGGCCCAGAAAAGTAGTAAGGACATCATGTGACATCAGTGGTTCAACCTTCATTTTTTGAAACTATGGGAATACTTTTTGTGCGCAAAGAAACCAAAAATGACTTTATTCTACAATTTCTTCTTTTCCGTGTCAGTCTTGCGTGTTCACGAGAGTTCCATGATATACAAGTTTTGAGCCTGTGCTTAATAAACAAATCACCTTCAAATACACTTCAAGGTGATTAATTTGTTCCCTATTGGATTGGATGTTTTTTAGATGCAGTATGTTTTTAGATGCAGTGTTTGTTTTGCACTTTTATGTGGAGGAATAAAGGTTTGCTTCTACAAAAGTTCACACTTGATATTGCTTGAAGACAGGGAAATTTCAAAGCACGCAGTGAGGCATCAGCCAAATCAAAGCTGACAGAAAAAGATGATGGGCGAATACTATTCTGAGCTTATCTTTGCGAGAGAGCACAGCATGGTCCATTTGTCATTGAGGGGAATAAGACAAGGAGGATGATGAAATTGACCGAAGATACCGACCGGCATGTAACTTTTCATGCTTGGAGAGATGCTTTATGATTGGATGTATGCAAGATACCTTTTACCTTATTTTGATTCAAGTCATCCCCCATTCTGAAAGAAGAGCGTGTATTTCGTTTGGGCTCAACTGTCCATTTTTTTTCTTGCTCCACAAGCTATCTGGCTGCCAGAGGCTGTGGGACCTGCTGTTGGCTCCAAGATTAGGATTGTGCTGGCAGCTCCATCCATGTAGTTTACACCAGAGTCCAGCAGACCAGGCCCACGTAACACATTGCATCCTGGGGCGGTTGATCAGTCAAAATGGATGGGACACGATGAGATAGAAAAAGGGTCTTTGGTCCAATCTCATGGCCCTTGTCACCAGCCCCGAGTTTCTATTTAACACCCTCCTTGTAGTGATTGGAAGTTTGATTCATTTCCATGAATCAGTTCTTTTAAAGGGTTTCTTTTTCTTTTTTAAATGGGGGTTACATAATTACCTCATGTTGTCCCTGATATCCTGCCATTGCACATTAAATGCTTTAAACGCATAATATTGCTTTTTATTAGTTTTATTAGCCTTATTGATTTTTATTAGTTAGGCTATCTATTGTAGTTTTATGTGTGAGTTCATTTTGTTGCATCCATGATTCAGCTCATAAATGCATAGTACAAGAAACAATACTAAAATGTATTAATGTATTTGTTTGTTTTTATTTATTGAATGTTATACATTTCAGTTAATGTTATTTCAACAACAAAAATATTTCAAAAATAATTCTGGTTCATTCATGCATTCATTCATTCACTCACTCGTTCATTCAGACATGTTGATAAAACCGTTACGCATTCAAATCATAAACACATTTCCAATATACTTATTTGTAACATTTCTGCTACTCAGCCATCATTGTAACTTGCTTTTTGCCATAAAAGTCAAATCCTCTTTAAATAAATGACCGAATCGAATCATTCAGATTAATCGTTCAGACTGGTTTTGTGAACTGATCCATTAAAAAGGATTTAATTCAAAATAATTTGAATTAGATGTCTTTTTCATGAACCTCCCTATTTTTTGGCAAGAACAGCAGTATAGTTGTTTGAGTGTGCCATTTTATGCAGCACCAGTTTATTGTTCATAAGGTGACTCGTGACATGAGGTCAAGGAAACTTCATCTTTCATAAGTGAAGGTAATGACAATTTCACAGGTCAATGAATCCAGAAACGGATTAGCTTGTATTAGTTGTCTTCAATGTGGCTGTGCTGTGTCAGCAGGTATAAGTAGCATGTTATTTTAGGGTTGTAATTATCATCACCGTTAGGATGAGTGATAAGTACTTGAGAAATGGCTCGCTAAGCGTCACAGGAAATTGCATGTACACAAAGCCAGTCAGAACTGCAATATAGATTCAAATGTCTGGAAGAATTTATTCATAAGCAAACTGACCTTTTGTTTTCTATTTGTTGAAGACACTTCACCACTCATCTCACTGGCTTTATCAGCTGTTTGATGGAGAAGAAGCTACTCGGAAGTGTGTTGAAACGCCATCAACAGATGGAAAGCACAGTCCATTGGCTTATGACTAAATTCCACCAGGCATTCTTCGATGACCCGAATTAATAAATATTCTTGCGGATGTAATGCAGATTCATTATGTAGCATCTGTTCCCCTTCTGGACCCCGTCTACCATGCTGACGTATGGAAAGCAAACATGATATCTCATGAAAGATAATTCTGAATTAATGGATTAAGCCAAGTGGATGCATCCTGCATGCTCCAATATATTTGGTAACATTCTAGAATTGCTGGGAAATGTGGTCTTTTATGTATATGTTTGTTTGTTGGTTGGTTGGTTGGTTTATATGTTTAATTTATATAGCACCTTTCCCAGTGAACCATCATTTCATACATAGAAGCACAATAGACATTTGCCAAGTCCAAGACGTGTGATTGCAGTTGCAAATCACAGTAGACGTGTAAACAGTCATATACAGCAGAAGCCTCTGTTGATGCAGCATCTTTTGGGCTGACGAAGGAACAGAGTTTGGCGATATGGCATAGTTGAAAAAAAAAAGGCAGCTTTAGAGAGTTAACTAATATAAGCATCTAGGTTTAGTGAAGAGTTAAGAATGATACCTAAGTTTCTGACAGTGGCAGATGGAATAATTGATGTAGCTTCAAGGTGAAATCTGGGGGCATTAGTTATGTTTTTTTGTTACAGTTGGGGGACCGACAAGTAAGGTTTCTATTTTTAAGTTCAAACTGAGAGAATTGAAGTTAAGCAGGCCTTTAACTAATTGACACATGACAATAGAGATGCAGTCTGGTGAATAGAATCAGGTCGGCAAGCAGGTTATATCTGAATAGCAGCGGTTCTGAAAACCATGGTGGCGAATAAATTATCCAAGGGGCATAATATAAATAATAAATAATAGTGACCCTAAAACTGAGCCCTGTGGCACACCCTGTTTGGTTGGTTTGTTTGTTTATTTATATTAAAAGAAAAAAATAATAATAATAATATATATATATATATATATATATATATATATATATATATATATATATATATATATATATATATATATATATATATATATAATTGAATTTGTTGGTTAATTTGGTTATTAGGTAATATGTTTATTTTGCTTAATGTTTATTATTACTATTATTATTTATTTTTCTTATTTGCTTATTGTTTATTATAATTTATTTATTTTTAGTTATTTGAAATGTTTAATTTTGTTTATTTTTGTTTTTCAATTTATTAATTTATTTTTATTAGAAATGTTTTATTTGTTTTTAATTGTTTATTTGCATATTTTTTTGTTTTAACATTTATTTGTTTATTTACTTAGTTATTTGGCTTGTTAGGTAATTTTATTAATTTAAATTTAATTTATTTCTTTTTATTTGCTTGCTTATAAATTTTTTTATTAATTTATTTAAAAAACATTTTTAATTTTTAATCTGTTGGTTTAAGTGGTGTTGTGTACATCTGTGATGTGAATGATTATATAGTTGATTGTGTTTTATGGGCAGGGAGTATTGTTTTTTTCAACTGTTTTCCTTGAGACCACCAGTCTATGCTTTTCACTGTGTGTGCTTTTCTACCAGATTTAACTGCAAGCCGGCACTTTCCGTAATAGGCACCCTCGGTTTTGATCAAACCTTGTCATTTTACTCAATTACTCTCCCACAGTTTTGTAGCATGCTGTGCTTTTCCTGGTCCCAAATTCGAGAGCTAATTTGAATAGGCCCTGTTATTTTACTGGCGAAAACTTGTCAATTAAGCCATGGAGGTCATAGATGGGTCATAAAAAATCATAAAATTAAATGACAATGTGAATATTTTCTTCTCTCTTTTTTGGTGAGACCAAATGAATGTTAAAAATGCAATGCTCATTATAACCAGGCAGGAAGAAAAACGTCTCGGTTGCTTTTGCTCCAGGGTGGCCTGCTAATGCTTTCAGACCTGCAAAACTCTAAACAATATAATTTAGTATGGATCCTAGAAGAATACACACTATTAGTACCCCTCAAGTAATGCGGAAAGAAAAGTTAGCAAAGAAACTCAATGACTTCATACTTGAAGTTAGAAAACAATAAACAATAACAATAAAGTTGTGATGTTAAAGTGAGACTTCTCCCAAAAAATAGCACCATAGTGAAGCAAATTTTGATTTTTGTATCAGAAATTACTTGAAGAGGTCAGGTGATGTTTGTTCTTAATTTTCCTCGACTCATGAGTCATGACCATTGCCTTGTGTTTTCAGTTGAGTCTGGCCCATTTTTCGCCTCAGGAAGCTCTGTTCCTGTGCCAACTCTTGCCTGGGGACAAATTAAGACACAGTGAGGTATATCTGAATAAAACTGCTGGCCTCACAAAATGCTCTGTCCTCAGCTGGCAAAATCACCTGAACTGTACAATAGCATTGCCACGTATGTGTTTAGATTTTTATGCAGCCAGACATAAGCCAGTATTACAGCCATGCTGTCCGGGCAAGATAACACTGAGTGCTATGAGTAAGCGAAGCACTTCGCTTTATCCCCCTCAACTCATACAGAACTTCCCAGGACTAAACTCTGATCCAATGATTGTCAGGCAAAAGCCGAATGTAGGAGTGTAAATGTACGATAAAACTGTCATTTCCCAAATGATAGATGAAGCTTAGGTTGCATTTCATTTGAGAGCAAAATAAGAGTTTAATCCTTGTCCTACTAGTTGTTTTGATGCTACTTGGATTTAGCAAAAGAGTGTCAGGAATTAGCAGGTAGCAACAACACTTGCACATTTAGCATCTCTTTCATCTCCACATGTTAAGACAGGGATCAGTATTACGGCTGAGATGAGAAGAAATTATTATCTAGATGTTAGCCTGTTCTGTTCGCATCAAAAGAGCCAAATTAATACCCAGCAACCCCAGTTAACCCACCAGAACAGAACCTCCGCTAGTCATAAATGTGAAGCGACAGCTTCATGTCAGTAACACGTAATGCTCCTAATGAAACTGCAAGTCTTTATTGCCTAGGCAAATTGAAGCTTGTTGCGGTAACCCAAATGTAGACTTAGACAGATTGTTGGTGCCCATACTATCAGACAAGGCTTTTCGGTTTCTGATTTTGTCTGGAAATAGAAGCTTGAGATGAAATGGGGAGTTTTATCTAAAATGTCTTGGAGTTTCAGCATGTTAAGACCTGAAACATACTCTACACAAGTACATGAATGCAAATACTCTCAAACATTAATGTAAACAATCAGGTTACTAATTTAATAATGAACTTACAGTAAATTAATCAATAGCAGAGTAATAAAAAAAAGGAGTAGACAAAATAGAACTGCATTTAACTCTTCGTCACAAATTAAAAGAAATATCAATAAAATAAAAAAATAGATGAAAATATATGTAAAATTATTTCAATATTAATAATTGGTAAACTTGTTTTAATTATTTATTTTTTAACAATGTATATTTTTAAATGTATTTATCTACATTTATCATTGATTACTTGACTGATTTATTTATTAGTTTCTCAAATGACTCTTAAATTTCACATATAGGCCTCAATACTGTCATGGTGGACCAACATTATTAAGAGAACTGTGGATCTGAGTCTACCTAACATGTGGTTTAATGCCACAGCAACTATAGTGCCCCCTTGAGTACTGGAGTTATGTTACTGTTAATCCCAAAGTTTACTTCATTCTTTACCCATACACAAGGGACAGCATACAATGCGCGTGACATGAATTTCGTCTTCAGAATAGTATGTGCAGCTTGCACATGCACATTGAATTTGTTTTGCAGTAATCAGTTGTTCCACAAGGTGGCAACACTGTCCCAGGCTGTTGTTTCGCAGTAGAGAAAAAAAACTAAAGAGATGGAACAACATTAACAAAACAGCGGAGACTGCAACAACAACAGACGGCTGCATTGATAAGCACTTGTGAACAAAAGGGAATGGGATGGCATATGCTAGCATACACGTACAAAAACGTAAAGAATACTTTTTTTGGATACTGAAGCATTTTATTTTTTAGTCACAGTTGTTTAGCTCCTGACATCTCTTTTGTGAAACCAAACAAGGGTTCAGGTGTGTGTTTGTGTGAGTTTTGAATGTGATCCGCATTATTATTTTTTGGAACATATTGTTATGGGCCAGCGATGGCTGAAACCCAAAAATGTGAATCATTTAACATATTTGATCTTATTTTTTCTTCAGAGTTATGGAAAACATTTCATTACAAAAGCCACTGCACTGCAGCAACAGAAAAAAAGGAATTTGTAAGAACAAAAAGAGTAGGATTAATAAATTACAAGCCAAAACTTTAAAGTTTTTTTCAACAAAACATCTCACTATAATGAGATGCCTTTGAAGAGCGAGGCATTGTGTTAAACTTGCATGCTTATTCAAATGAAGCTGAAACCTATGTATTTTACATGAAACTCATTTGAATTCCATGGTGTGACCGTTTGGCCGTAGACGGCAGTTGACGTGATTATTCTAAGCTGAAGCGAACCTCCGCATTCTTAAATATTCAAGCGTGCGTGTGTGGGTGGTCATGTGTGCTGGTGTGTAGGACTGTTTTACAGTAGATGTAGAAGAATGCATTTTTTAGTGCAGAACATGCACACATGGCATAACTGAGGAAAAGAGAGATTTCTAGCTATTGGTAGCATGCAATAAAAATTTCAACAGACTTGACTCAAGCCTACATCCCCATTTGATCTAGAGCTCCGTCAACTTATTTTTTATATATGAAGTGAATTGTTAAGTTACGAGAAAAAAAAGACGTTTTTGGAAGTGCCTCTGTGAGTATATTTCCTTCATTTTATTTTTCCCACTATGTGACCCAGTTTTTAAACTATGACAATCAGTATAGCCATTGATATTGATTATTAATAGCCATCGGACATTGCGCAACCTATGTTTTTCTATATTCATTCAAAACTTTATGAACACACAAGCCTAAATTTGCTTATATTAACTGCCTTACAGTCTCGTTTTCATTCATGCCAATTTAAATAAGGCGTCTATCCTGAGTCACGGAGTCATGTTTTCAAATTGCCATAATTCAGTCCCTGACTCTTTGAACTCAAAAGCGGTTTTCTCCTGCCATAGTAGCATTTCTCTTCTATGCACTATGAATATAATTGAATATTTTATCATCCTCTGGCATCTTGCACAATATATGAAATTGTAATACCGAGCATGTGTAATGAAGATTTCAGTCCTCATTACAAAGGGAATATGAAACGACCGTTTGATTTTAATCATGAATATTTGAATTTGTGAGCAAGTCGATCGAGCTTCAACGACCCTTTGTTTATGCTTCATTTTCTATCATTTCCACGGCAAACAAAAGGGAGATATTAAACGAGCTTCTATGACTCCGTCTTCCCCGAGAGAATTTGTGTGCCCTGCAGGCATGAATAAGCAAAAACATGAATATTCAAGACAAGGCCGCTTCTGATCTCCCTTATGCAATCCGCACAGGTGATAATGCCGCGCTGCCCAGTCGTGCACAACAAAAAGGCGTTTTTATCAAGACCATACCTTTTAGAAATGATCATTTCGATGGAGGAAATGGAGGAAAACCACAGCTAAACTCTAAAAAATGCTGGGTTAAACACAAAACAGTGCTGGGTGAAATATGGACAAACCCACCTATTGGGTTGTTTTGACCCAGTGGTTAGGTTAATACCCAGAAGGTTGGGATAAACATTTAACCCAACCGCTGGGTCAAAACAACCCAATAGCTGGGTATGTCTATATTTCACCCAGCGCTGGGTTGTGTTTAACCCAGCATTTTTTTAGAGTGTAGCAATCTTACACTCTATACTTGTAATTAAACATCTTTCTTTAAGATTAACACGACATAGTATACTTTAGAGACACTATTGCAGTCTTGGGTGAAAGCAGGACACTGAATAAGCACATGGCGCCCAACGTGGGGACCTGCCAGCAGTGAAAAATCATTGGTAATCGTTTGCAGTGTATGTTAGCTGCAGCCAAGGAGAGCATTACTTTCATTTCACATTTCTGAAAGAGGTGGCATCTCCCTTTTATGTTGATGGATATTAACAGGGTTTGGCAACGCAGACGCTCGAGGAACGTGTAGGCAGGGCGTTCAGACCTGAATGACGCTTCTATTCTGGTAGAGGAGAAGGGGGCGTCTGGAAGTGGCAAGTGGCACATTTGTGTCATCGTTTGTGTTGGCCTGTCACTGATGCTGATTACCTCGCGCTGTAGACGCGCCGCACACATGCTAATACATATGAAGTGTTCTGGAAGAGTACGTAGGAAGCTCGAAGGTCATGTTTGACAGCTGAGTTATACGCGACTACAGTAGGATTCATGCTACCTACATGGACCATTTATGCCGAAATGTAGATTGAATTCAGCTTGGATGGATTTGGATTGGCTCAAATCATCATTAGCCATTTCAGGTTGATGAAACTTGTCGGTGGTTCTCAATGGTGAATGCAATTTAAACATATGGTTTGACTAAAAAAGTTCTGTCATTTATTCACCCTGATGTTGTTTTAAATCAGTATGACTTCCTTTTTTTCTGCAGAATAAAAAATATGTTTTGAATAAAAAAACAACATTGGACCTCAATGACATTCACTGTTACTGAAAAAAAGTGTTTTGTTTTATTTTATGACTGTTTCTTTTATTAATTATTTTATTAAACTTTATTTTTCAAAATATCTTAAATTGTGTTTCACAGAAGAAATAAAAAGCCATACAGATTTGGAATGGCACGAGGCTGAGTAAATGACAGAATTTCATTATTGGTTAAAATATAATTTTTTATGCAATTAGCTATATTTTTGTGCATGACTTTTTTTTTTTCTTTTTCCAATCAGACTTAGAATTTGTGGTATTTTGGTGTAAATTCATTGGAACCTTGCAAAATTAGGCAGATGACAACATGGACTGGTTGCTTAACATGCAAAGTAAAAGAAAATATGGGATTTAGAGACCAAAATGATCAATTTTCCAATTCAGAATTTTAAGAATTTTGCTTATTGTTGAGCCTATGTAGTTCATGGTTATATTAATAGCTGATATATGTTTGATTGTTACTTTTGTACGATTTAACCCATTTTGGTACTGTGTCATGAGGCCACTTTAGTTATGACAGATGTGTGCTTGAGGAATCGCTTGATTGGTTATTTTAACAGCAAAGCCGTTTTTAACAAAATAGAGTCTCTGTTGTAGCTGTAATTTATGCCCGTGTCCTACATCTGCCCCCCCACCCCCCGTCTCATTCCCTGGGATTTGTCCTGCGGGACACGTCAGTCATGTAGCCTGCTCCGCACTGGAACAGTAGCTCCGCTGGAGTTTTGAATGGGAATGAGGGACTAAAGAGGCAGGTGTTGTATTGGAAATTATATTTAGCTCAGAAGCAAAGAAGGGACAGTCGGTACTAACAAGAAAAAAAACATCTCATTTTCATTGCTCAAGGTTAGCAGAAAGTAAAGGTTCAGCAGTGAATGTGTCGTGACTGTTTGAGGAAATTTAAGGAATCTAATTTGCCAGAGCCATGGTAGTTCAGGACAGGAACTATGTCAATGCAAAAAGAACAGATATTTGAGATATTTTCTGGAATTGAATCAAAAATGGCTGCATTCTTGTTTGCTAGTTTTAGTCCAGTGCTTAGTTCTTGTATAGTGTCAAGGGGGATATTATTTTATTTTTATTTATTTATTTTTTTAATTCATATTTTAAATACATAATTATAATTTTTAAATTATTTGAAAAACTAAATGTACAATTAAAATATAATATTAATTTCTATTAGTTATCTATTGATTTATATTATTTATATTTGTTTTATTTGTAATTTACTAATAATTTTTTTTATCTGAGCACATTGCAACTAGACAGTGATCACCATGCATTTTTGTTTGGAAAAGTGCAGTTTTGACATTTTGATGTCGTCTTTTGTGTAATATGGGTTTCGGGAGACTTAAATAGCTAAATTATGACAGTGTTTAATTTAAAACATCATGTTGTTGTTTTTTTGCATTGAAGTTGCATATAAAATCCACTTGGCTCAAAAATCTGAGGGGGCTTGATGCTTCTGTCAAACTGCATGCATTATATAAACACTTTGCTTTCTTTATGAAGACATTTGTTTGTAAATTTCACAGGCTTTACTTGCTCTACTTTAGGGGCAGTTGTGGCCTAATGGATAGAGAGTTGGACTTGTAACCTGAAGGTTGTGGGTTTGAGTCCCATGTCTGGCAGGGATTGTAGGTGGGGGGGAGTGAATAACCAACACTCTCTCCACCCTCAATACTACGACTGAGGTGAGACCCTTGAGCAAGGCACCGAACCCCCAACTGCTCCCAGGCACCGCAGCAATGGCTGCCCACTGCTCCGGGTGTATGTTCACTACTGTGTGTGCACTTGGATGGGTTAAATGCAGAGCACAAATTCTGAGTATGGGTCACCATGCTTTGCCACGCACCACTTCCCTTTCCCCCTTTACTTGGTTTATTGTAGCACACAAATCCTCTGCGATCATGAGAGGCGAGATCCATTTTTTTGAACATTTCTTTCATAATCTGTTGTGATGAGAAATCAAGGTTTAGCTAATGCCTTCTCTCTGCTGTCCCTGTTGTGTTGCTTATGAAAGATGGCTCCCCATTTTCTGTTCCACTGATTTTCTGTGGCAGAGTCAGAGCCAATCAGCAACACTCCACACTATTCACCGGGGTGACAGATTGTTCCCCATTCTTAAAATGATGCAAAACGTCACAGTGGAGATTATTAATTAGATTTTTTTTAAATCACTCTCTTCACAGTCATTAAGGAAAGACTATTTTGTAACACTTCAATTTTTATAATTAGCACAGGGAAATGTGACTGATTCCCAGAGGGACATACAGCAAAGCTAACAGAACATCTGAAATCAGTACACTTTAATGTTAGAAAATAAATACAAATATTTTTTTATTAAGAAAAATGTATTTTTTATTATTAAAATTGGGTTATTATATATATATATTATATATATATATATATATATATATATATATATATATATATATATATATATATATATATATATATATATATATATATATATTTTTTTTTTTTAACCATCATCCACAATATTCTAAATGGAGTTTGACATATGTCCAAAGTTGGCCGGCAGCTCCTCTCTTCACAACAAATTTCGGCTCTGCTGTCCTGCCAGCTATAAATTGCTGTTTGGAACATTAGTTCTGATAAACAAATGCTGAAAGTCGCACTTCTAAGCACGCTAAATGCAAGACTCTGCCTTAAGGTGATAACACCTATCATTTAATGATTCATCATTCTGTCTTCCTGTAGTTTCATAGTTGAATGGAACACTATTATGAACATTATAATCCTTACAGCCTCTCTTCACAGTTATATTGTACCATTACAGTCATGTCTCTCTATATTCACTTCTCAAATGCACTTCATGCTTGCTTACCCCTTTTCCTCCACTGATAAGAAGGTGTGAATATAAAGGTAGATCATAATTACTGTATTGTGCAGTTTAAAGGTTTATAGAGTTATGACCTATTTTCACAAAGTCAGCATTTTTTACATGATTTAAAAAAAAATCAGTCTGTTTAATGTGTCTGAGTTCTTGCTGATTGGAAAAACAAAGTTTGTTCAATGATTCATTGACTTGAACTTTTCATTCTGTTCCCCGGAGATTCACTCAGATTTCTTCACTGATCCATTGTGCGACTTGTCTTTTTGATTCAATTGGCCAAAGATTTATTTATTTTTGTTGACTGATTCATTTTGTAACTCTTTTTATCCCATTGCCCAAGGATTAGTTCAAATTTGTTCACTGATTCATTCTGTGAATTGACTTTGCTTCAGTTGACCAAAGATTTGTTCAGATTTTTTTTTTCAGTGATTCATTTTTTAACTTGACTCTTTTGATTCCATTCCGCAGAGATTAGTTCAAATTTGTTCACTTGTTAGTTTTTTATAATTTGTCTTATTTGATTCCATTTACCAAGGATTCATCAATTTTTTTCACTGTTTTGCCACGAGTCTTTTTATAAAACTCCCAAAAGATTCATGCTAATTTGCTCACTCATTAATTTTGTAGTGTATTTCTATGATTCCGTTTAAGATTCATTCGGATTTTGTTCAGTGATTCAATTTGTAGTGTAAATCTTTTTAATATATTGTCCAAAGAATCATTCCGATTTTTTCACTGATTCATTTTGTAACTTGATTCGTCAATTACTAAGGATTCTACTGTTTTTCACTGATTTGTTTTGTATCATAACTCTTTTGATTCCATTCCCAAAAAATGTATGCAGATTTGTTCAGTGAATTATTTTGTAATGTAACTCTTTTTATTAAATTCCCCAAAGATTAATGCACATTTGTTTAATGTTTAATAGCTTGACTCTTTGATCCATTCATATTTTTTTCCCTGATTTGTTTTGTATCATGACTCTTTTGATTTCGTTTCCAGCAAATGTATGCAGATTGGTTCAGTGATTCATTTTGTAATGCAACTCTTTTGTATTCCATTCACCTAAGATTCATTCAGATTTGTTCAATGATTTGCTTAAATATCTTTACTGATTCATTCTCTGACCCTTTCTGTAGGTTCTTTTTTCTCAGTCTTTGAAGGCTTAAATGAAAACGATGATAAAAACAATGATTTGTTTAAACCGAAAAAATGCCACTATTGTTGAGAATCATTGGACTTTATTCGCAGACTGAAGGGGAAACTTGTCAAAACTGGCCTGCAGGTTTCTCTTCATGAATCAAACAATAGCCAACAGCACTATCCATTATTGATGGCTGAAATACAAATAACGCTACACTTTCAGCTTGAAGGTGAACCAACAAACAGCCGTTCCCTTAAGTACTGATGAGTCAGAGGAGACGTGTGGGAGAAAAGCTTTACATCATCATATCTGGGCTCACAGAGTCGGCTGCTTTTTCTCTCACCTCAACCTCTCTCATCCATGCCATCAGCACAGTACAAACAAAAGTGAAAATGAATTTCCACTTTCCAATTTCTCCCCGTTAATGGGAGTTCCTCGTGTCCCACGAAACAGCACACACTTGAAATACCGACTTGTCTTCCTCGTTTTTGTTGCACCTTCATTATTTTATATTTTAAAACATAAAGGTGAACCAGGTGATACAGTAAGTCATAAGCTATTTTCATAATGCAGTAATAGCTTTCTGGGTACTACACAGTATGTACTAAACACTGTACTGATATATGCTTATTCTGACAAATATTAGCTAGAGTAAAGAGTTCTGTACTTTTTACATTCTTGTGCTACCATTAACCAATCAGTGTTGCATTCGTAGTATCCTTTTTCTGGAAATATCCAGTTCCCACTTTTCCTTTTTTTCCTTCTCTCAGACTACTTCTCGCTCGACTAAACGTCACTGATTGTGCCCATCTCCAGCTGATGGAGATTTGAGTAGAAAACGAGGATATAACCTCATTAGCCGAGGCGACGAAAAGCTATTGAGACTGATCCAACTGATCTATCTGTAACCATGGGAGTAAATTGAACTGTCCTGGTTCAGTAAGTTGATCAGGAAGTGTGTGTGTGTGTGTGTGTGTGTGTGTGAGTGTGTGTGTGTACACGCGTGCACTAGTGTGTGAGTTTATGGGGTTAGTGTCGGCTGAGAGGAGGTGTCTTTCACTTTATGGTCTCCTAAAAACAAAGTGTGAGTATTATAACAGTCTGATTATTGATTATTACAACAGACTGAATAAGAGATGTGTAATATTTATTTACTTACTTATTATTATATTATATATGAATATTGTTATACATTATACATTTATAAATTATACAGTTTTGTAATATTTTTTATTACTTATACAGTTTATATCTAGATTAATATATTTTAATGATAGAAATTAATTGATTTAAAGAGGTGAGGTATTTTATTCATTGTTTATTTGCAGTGTTTGTTAAATGTTTTACTTATAAAAATATAAATTACATTATCGTTATTGTTATTATTCATTTAATATTTTAATATTGATGTACAGTATATTATAGTTCATGTATTTATTCATACATTTAATATTTAATTGAATTATATAATGCATTGATGCTTTATTCATTTTTATTTATAGATAGATAGACAGACAGACAGATGGACAGACTCTCTCTCACACACACACACACATGCACATTTTTATATCACATTTTTAGATCACATCACATCTTATTGGATGAGAAGTGCTGCACACCAAGAATAATACAATTTAAGTAACTCCAGGATTGCTTATCGATTTCTGTGATTATTGTTGCATCAGGTGGCACAGGCAATCATTTTTGTGCCCTTTCCTAATGGTGACCAAATCAATCATAAGCAAATTATACAAGATCTATATCACACTGCATAATGCTTAGCAGCTACACTGAAGACCCATAAAATAGAGTGGGATAGGACGGATGTGACTGGAAGAGAGAGATGGGGCCTTGATAACCCCCCCACCCCCTCCTCTCTCTCTTATTCATCTGTGTTGTAGCTGAACTGAGCGTGAACTGTAACTCATCTCTGGATGAAGCGATGTGTCTGGTCAACAGAGCACTACAGTGACAGCACTTCCTCTCTGAGGTGATACTTGCGTTGATTCCTCTCATTGTCAGCCATTTCATCTCCTTATAAATAGTGAACAAATGTACAAGACACAATTTTCTTTCCAAAAACTCCCACTGTTCTGTCATTTCTTGTCTCAGTGAGCATCAAATGCTTTTCTATTTTTCAGCGGGTGATTATAAAGGGGGAGTGGCTTGCGTTAATGGCTTCATTATAAGTTTTTGGATCATAAACTGTATAAATGATGATTATATTATAATCCGTATACACTTGAACAACAGTATTCTTAATTAAAGCCTTAACTAGCTCTCGCCTGCTGTGAAATAAATGTTTTCAGAGCAGTTAGCATTTGCATGCTGGAGCGTGATGTGTTTGCTTTTGACAATGAGTCAGGAGGTATTTGATTGGATGTTTTTGATGTAGGCGAAATCAAATGGCCCATGGGTATTTAATTTGTGAGGTCGGGTTGAGTCAAGTATTCACTGAGTTTTTAAGGTAGGCGAAGTCTAAATGATAATTGGGGATTCTGTTTTTGAGGTGGGTGGAGTTAAATGTCGAAGTCAAATTTAGATTTAGGGTTTTTTTTGGAGTCAAATGCCTATATTTTCACAAGTTAATTGGTATTTGATTAGCTCCTTGGAGACCAAGATTGCTTTTGCTTCTTTGAGGTGGGTGGAGTCAAAATCATTATTGGGTCAGAATTATTATTGGGTATTATTAGGTTGGGTGCAGCACTTCACATGTTGCCATCGCTATTGACCTGTTTTTTAATTAGATTTTAATCCTAAACCTTGTAGACTAGGATTGTTTTTATTTGGAGGAGTCCAAATGCTAATTGAACATCGTGTTTGTTTGCTTTTTTGAGGTGGGTGGAGTAAAATATCCAATGAGCAGTCAGATGGGTGGAGTCAAAATGATCATTGAGTGTTCAGTTTTTGAGGTGTGTAGTCAAATACCCAATGAGTGTTCTGTTTTTGAGGTGGGTGGAGACAAATGCCCATTGAGCATTCTATTTTGAGGTTGGGGAAGTAAAAATTATTGAGTGGTGTTTGAGATTGTGTTGAGTGAAATTCCCATTTTACTTTCTGTTTTTGAGGTAGGTGGAGTGAGAATTATTCTGTATAATGTTTTTGAGGTTGGGTGGACTCAAATGCACATTAGACATTCTGTTTAAGGTGGGTGGAGTCAAGTACCCAATGAGCATTCTGTTTTCAGATGGAGGGGGTCAAAATTACCAATGAGTGTTCAGTTTTTGAGGTAGATGGAGACAAATGGAGGTGGAGTTGAGGGAGATGGAGTCACTTACTTTCACTTTCAAATGCCCATTGAGCATTCTGTTTTGAGGTTGGTGGAGTCAAAATAACCAATGAGTGTTCAGTTTTTTAGGTAGGTTGGAGTAAAATGCTCATTAGACATTCTGTATTTTGAGGTGGGTTGAGTCAAAAACCCATTGAACTCAATGATATACCTCATTCAGTGTTCTATTTTTGAGGTTGCGTGGAGTCAAATTCCCATTAGATATTGTTTTGAGATGGGTGGAGTTAAATGCCCAATTAGCTTTCTGTTTTGAAGTGGTTGGAGTCAAAGTAATCAATGAGTGTTCAGTTTTTGAGGTTGGGTGAAGGCAATTTCCCATTAGACAATTCTTTTGAATTGTGTGGAGACAAATGTAAATTGAACTTTCTGTTTTGACGTGGGTGGAGTCAAGTTCTAATTAGTTGTTCTATTGTGATCATTTGAGTGTTCTGTGTTCTGTTCAGAGTCAAATGCTATTCTGTTCATGTGTTAATTGGTATTTGATGATGCAGTTTTTTTTTTATTACCTCTCTTAAACATTAAACCTGAACTATTGTTTGAATTATTTTTGGCCTTTGAGACCAGGGTTGCTTTGGGCTACTGCAGAATGTGTCATACACTGCGGTGCACTGGGTGAAATATTGAGAAGTAGACATTTTAAAAGCAGGACGTGTTAGAGGGCCTGTCAGTTTTTGTAGAACCATAAAAGGGGACAAAATACTGTTCCACCTCTCAGTTGTCATCAGACGCAAGAGCAGGAAAGTGTTCATAAATTATTTCTGTCAAGAACAAAATGGAGCCCCCAAAAAAGAGAGGAAAAATCATGAAGTCATTGATGCCTTTTGTAGCAAAATCCTCAGTTTGGTTCATCAAATATTTACGATCTAAATATCAGGCAATGAATACATAATGACATAATGAGTTGGAAATCCAAGTCAGAAATCGCCTAGTGTAAACATGGCTGGAACAGACAGACTGGTAATGTTGATTTAACTCTCAAGTCATCTCAAATGACATCCAGTGTTTCTTATTTTCGCTACATAGGTTCACTTTAAACTATAGACAGCTGTAGGGAGGAACAATTTTCTTGCCATTTCCGCTTTGCTGCCACCCTGGGGTGCATTGGAAACTGTCCAGAACTGTCTTTTGTCGCCTCAAATACAGTAATTTCCTTGTCTCCAGACCCCTAGAATATGGCATTTTTGTTTATGATGAAACTCTCTTAAGATTGTGGCTCTTTGCTCGAACTTCTTCTGCAGAGAGCCGCAGCTTTTCTCAGAGACTTTAAAAAGTGGGTTGTATTTATAGTCATGCAGTTCTGTTTGTGGTTTCCGTTAATTTTTAATGCACCTAAAGGCATCTTAGTTCAAATGGCTATATATTCAGAAAAAAGTCTGGTTGAACAAACTGTTCAGAAGCAAAGAAGTCTTCAACTTCCATCTTTTGTTTTCACGCAGCCATTATCGATGTCTATGAAAACAGCCATAGCATTTGATAAAAAGCCAGGATGTTTTATCATATATTTATTTTCAGGTGGCGACTCTGTTTTGCGTCATGCTTCTGCTCAATCCAGATCAAGAATGACCCAAAGAAAGCACACAATAAATCATCAGACCTAGCACCTGTGATCAGAGATTTGAGTGATCAGTGGCACTCAGCCGTCTCAAACACGGCCTATCAATTTTGCTAATGTTTGAACATTGTGTCTTATAATTGGCTTTCAGGAACTGAATGTGGGGGAGTCTGTAGTTGGCAAGCTGCCTCCAAATGCCAGTAGGATTTTGTCAGGAGATAAAGCTCAGCTGTTGCTCGCTCTCTAATCAACAGACTTGCGCGGTATGCTAGATAGCTCTGTTCATTGCCGACCTTTCAGTAACCTGTAAAGGTAGACGCTGATATGGGAACGTCACAATTCTGGCGTTTTTAACATCCGCACAGATACACAGGCATGCACAGAGACAGACAGATTGGTTATCTTGTCTTCAAACAGATAGGTAAGCTGAATCAGATATTAGATTGCAAACTCAGATGGTATTTGATGTTACTTTTATCCCTGGAAATGTGTTAAAGAGCTCATGAAATCCAAATTGGACTTTTAGTTAGTTTAAAGTTGACTTTTTGTTCTTTGTAATTGCTTTTTTCTTTTGATTTATTTCAGTAATCGCTGTTCTCTCACCGCTGAGGACCTCAACAGACAGTGGCTGAAGCCGGACCTTAATTTAAGCCCCACGATTTACCACACCAAAGGCTTCCTCTATTACCTCAACAGCATAGGCAGGACGCCGCTGGTAAGTTTCCATTAAATCTCGCTGCACTGTAACTGACCTATTGAATCCTAAAGTTCCATGAGGGGCTCGCCGGAAATTGCTCCATGATCTCGGAGCTTTCCACTTCCAAATGCAGGTCAGGGATGACCAAATCCATAAATGTGTGTTAAGGGCCACCGATCTGGATATTAGACCGTACACACTGAAGCAGGCCTGGGTGGATCTAAGTGCTTCGTTGTTTATCAGAAAACAACTGCAATTTGAAATTACCACTATTGTGAATTGGATTAAATGAACCATATTACAAAAATTATTTAGTAAATGTGTGACTAGATACATTACCATTGCGCCTCATTTATAAAGTTATAATTTACTAAATTAATAATTTGCCTCAGCTGACTGATGAAATGAAACTAGGGATATTAAATCATTTAATAATACAATGTAAATAATTTGATTAATTTCATAATTTTGTAGTTGATACATTCATGTATGTGTATATATAAGACAATGGATGGGTACAGTTATATATTTCTTGACCTGCATAAATTAATTTTTGGTTTTGAACAAATCAGTTTAGCCTAGAATTAAACTGTTTAATACTATAAAGCTGCTTTGACACAATCTGCATTATAAAAAGCGCTATATAAATAATGGTGACTTGACTTGACTTGACTAAAGGATTCAACGACTCACACATAAAGACATTCATTTGTTTCAATCGTGAGTGAATCAGAGGTTTTGAATGAATCCTGATGAAACCGAGTTGGGTAAACGAATAAATGACTCGCTCATAAAGGCATCCCAGCATCCCAATTCACATACTATCTGCCCTAAATAGTATTCACGATTAATAATCCAGAAACTATTTGGCATGGATAGTCAGCGAATTTGGATGCAGGGACTTGTTTTGTTTGTGAATGAATCAGCATTTTGAACAAATCAATTGTGTAAATGATTTAGTGACTCGTTCATTAAAATACTCACTTGTTTTGTTCTTGAAACAAATTTGCATTTTGAATGAATCCGTTGAGTAAATTATTCAATTATACACTCATAAAGACAGTCACTCTTTTAATTTCTGAATTATGCAGAGGTTTTGAATGATTTAGCTGAATAAATGATTTGATGCCTCACCAATAAATGCAGTCATTGCTGCCAACTACTGGTAAATTTGTAACCTGCAGAAAGAGTTACGGCTGCCTCTAGTTCACGTCTTCAAACAGAATTAAGAGCTTTTTTTATTTTTAGCTCAATCTATTCATAGAGTCTTGACTGGTGCCTTTGAGCTTCTCCAGATGCTGTTAGAGCACTAAAGAATAACTTCTATCTTTTACCTCGTCCCTGTTCACCCCCTGTCATTTTTCTCGGGAAATGGAGTAATGGACCACTGCTCTATCTATGCAAGTCAGTGGTTAAAAAAAAAAAACAAAGCAACAGAAGTAGGTTCGCCAGCACTTTTGAGAGAATATGCTTGTAAAAATGGTCAAACAATCTAGGGCGTCATGGCCTAAATTGAAGCTTGCCATTCGAAAGCTACATCTATACTACCTTTAAAATAAATGACACAATTAAATGAATTCGTTTTATTCAGAATAGCATGAAAATGACCATTGTCGGTCCTGTAATCAAGCAGGAATAACCTGTTGCGAAGAACATTAGTGCTAGCAGGAGTGCTTTGACACAATTAGCCAGATTTACACATCAATTACGCCATAATTCAAGGTTAATCACAGTAATAATTATGCACAGAACCTGGTCAAAGGAACATTGTCATTTCTCCAAAACCTACACTCAAAAAACCCTGACTTGTGCTGTTAAAGAATGAGGAAGGAGCCCTCTTGTTGAGCCTTTACAAAAAGGCTCATCGCTATGCACTGCCTCCAATTAACAGCCACACTGTCAAGAGACAAAATTTGAATTAGAGTCAAAACACAATGCTTTGTCTAGCCTTTTATTCCCCTTGTTGTACATGTCTGTTGTGTCACAAGATTAATTATGTTTGGCTCAGTCTAAAGTTAACGCTGCATTGCTGTCATGTCAGAAATTCCAAAAAGACAGCTTTGTTTCCGCTTGACACGTGACCTCCTCGTTCTTGGCCATTATTCATGTACAATCTTGCTGATTCACTATATATTTTTTGAAAAACCGTTGTGCTATTACATTCCACAGGTGTTTTGCGATTACCATGGTCACTCCAGGAAGAAGAATGTGTTTCTGTATGGCTGCAGTATGAAGGAAACCCTGTGGCAATCTGGATCTTCCATTAACACGGCCTCCCTGAAAGAAGACCCAGGATACAGGGTACGCTTACTTTATAATAAAAGAAAATCACAAATGAGGTCTCTTTCATATCTCAAATGTTTCTCCTGTCCCAAAATTGTGGTAGTGTTCACATTCATTCTCATTTGCTTCTATTTTTATTGCTCCTATTTTAGGAGAAACATCTGAAACAAAGTTGATTCTTCAAAGTCACATAACTGAGAACTCAATTACATCTGCTGAGCTACGAAAGAGCAACCTTACAGCAATAAAATCTGCTGTATCCCCATAATCTATTTTTGCTCTCACAGGAAGAGCCAACAATGCATGATATGTTTTAGTGTCCTTATTTTACAGTATCATTATATATACAGTGAGAATACTTTTTTTGTCTGATTTATTGTTTTCTGATTGGCACGGTTGTTTCCATCCTCCATGAAACTTTTATTTCTGAGACAGTTTTTGAAGTTTAGTACCAAAGGAAGTTTCTCCCCAGCATACAGGCTGTGATGAATTGTGTTAAAGGATAGTTTAAAGGCATATGTAAATCTGGAATGTGGAAAATATTGCATCGCTAGCTGCTGTCTGACTGATGTCTGCCATCTATGCAAAGAAGTCTCGTAAACTAAATATACATAAAACTAGAACTGAAAACAGTAGCATAAAATGCAAATAAAATTAAATACATGGTTCTTTTTCAAAACTCATATATTGTTTGTATTGACAGACTATCGCTAAAACTCTGGACCGAATAGCTCCTGCATTCTCCTTCAACAACTGCAACTATCTGGTAGAAAAATCTCGGGCGTCCACAGCACGGGTGGTCGTTTGGAGGGAGATTGGAGTCCTCCGAAGCTACACCATGGAAAGCACTTACAATGGCTGCAGTCAAGGCATCTACAAGGTTAGCCAGTTAATTAAAAATTTCACTTCTCTATAGTTTTGATAAATGGCACTATAGCGTTGTATAGCTTTTGCATGCAACATTTTGGCACAATTATTGCAGTCTTATTCACTTAACCACTAAGCACGTGCTAAACTTACTGTGTCATTTGTAAAAATCATACTTTTCAGCATTTTTGAATGTGAGTTGAGCTCATAATTCACAAAATATAATATTGTTTGCATGCAATTAATGAAAAGACAGAAAGAAGGTGGTAACTGGAATTTTATATATAATATACACACACATTTTCATTACTCCAGTCTTCAGTGTCATATAATGTATCAGAAACAGTTGTGTTCCTTAATATTTTTGTGGAAATTGTTATTTTTTTCTAGATTCTTTGATGAATAGAATAGAACAGCATTATTTATATGAATGAAATATAAATCTCTATAAATACCTTTACTGTAACTCAATTTAAAGTGTACTGCATAATTTTATTTAAAAAAAAATCTCACAGACCCCAAGCTTTTGAATGGTAGTATATATGTTCTAGCAATGACGGAATCATAAGGCAGAAAACAGTATTATAGGCATGCACATATCGAGACATACAATATAGTCAAAAACTTTTTTAATACGGCTGAAACATACCGCAGAGCATTTTTAAGCTGTTTAGCTGCAAGCGCAATGTTTCAAGTCTAGCTTAAATCCGACCTTCTTTTCGTCCTTTGTTATTCTCCATCTGGCCTTCCCACAGACTTCCTCATCTCTAATGATGCTGTCTGAGGGAACATCCCTCGCTTTCCCAGGTATTCAGTACCTGCTCATGCTCTCCCCCATCTACAAGTTTAATAATCATTCATTAACCTGCTTATTTAGCCACATGCGGTTTTCCGATCGTAGCCTAAATACCTGTGTATTAGCTTCCCTGAGAATTAACTTTCAGAAGTTTTTTTTTTTTCATTTTCAATTTCTTTTTCATTTTTAAGTCTACATATACTTTTATGCAGAGTTTTTACTTGGTTTTGTAGCCAATACAGTATAAGAAGCAGAGTGAACAAATATGCAGTCCACTGCAGAGAATGGGTGCCGTCAGAATGAGAGTCCAAACAGCTGATAAAAACATCACAATAATCCACAAGTAATCCACACCACTCCAGTCCATCAGTTAACATCTTGTGAAGCTAAAAGCTAAAATTCAAGGTAGTCTTGTCCGAACCAGGAGACCATTTAACAACTGAAAATGGGCCAAAACCGTTCTAAATGAGTCGTGTGGATTACATGTGCTTTATTGTGATGTTTTTATCAGCTGTTTGGACTCTCATTCTGACGGGACCCATTCACTGCACAGGATCGATTGGTGAGCAAGTGAAGTTATGCTAAATTTCTCTAAATCTGTTTCGATGAAGAAACAAACTCTCAACTTGGATGGCTTGAGGGCGAGTACGTTTTCAGCAAATTTTCATTTTTGGGTAAACTGTTCCTTTAAAGGGACTTGGTTTGGTACTCAGCTAGCTTAGCAACCAGTAGTTTTATACACAGCCAGACTTGGTAACATTAGAGATACTGGCAGATGGTATTTAGTCAAAGTACAGCGATTCTAACGCAGTGACATTTGCAAACGTTCTGGGAAGTCTGGCAGCCCTTTAATAAAGGACAGGGTGCCGAATTACTCTTGACCATGGACTGCACCTTTAAAGGTTCTGGAAGTAAGAAAAATGTTTTCGGAAAGTGCTAATGGTTGAGGAATAAGGTCTGATATGAGAATGTCAGCTCTTGAGGGAGACGTTTTATTAAGTTTTAGTCCTTATTCCCTGTCAAAACGGGACTTGTAGCTCAAATAAAACAGAGACAGGATCTGTGCCAGCTAACAGGTGGACATAAGGTGAGAACAGCACTATTCTTTTTTAAGTGAGGCAAGATTGACTAACAGCCTTAGACTTGGATTTATCCATCCATAATAATTGTTTGCCATCCAATGTATGTTATTTAGCTCAATCCACTCTTTTGTTCTTATGTGTCAGTGTTAGATCTTCTCTGACATTCTGCCTAAAAGTTGGGAGTCTTGTCTTGGCTGTTGATGTTTAGTTTGTACTCTTCAATGAGCCAGTCAGGGGTCTGTTTCTCAGACTAGAGGCTCTGATGTACTGCTAGTCTTGTTGTTGTGCTTCTGGGACGTCCATGTCTCTCCCTGTGCTGGTTAGATACAGTTTGCTTTCTTCTTTCAAGACAGTATTGCATGGAACAGCCTTCGTTTCTCAAAAGAATAACAAACGGCTGTATTTCTAGAGAAATGTGTTTGTTTTGGCTTGGGTATATATATATTCAGTACTTCAGCAACCAAATAGAACTGTAACTATGTTTTCATACTTAATGCATATATACCTGATCTGATAACTGTGGGTGTGTATGTATAAGTTAGGGCTGTCAAATTGATTAATCGTGATTAATCATATCCAAAATAAAAGTTTGTGTTTACATAATATGTGTGTGTGTACTGTGTATATTTATGTGTATATATAAATAAACACATACATGTATATATTTAAGAATACATGTATGTATGTATTTAAATACGATTTATATTATATAAATATAAATATATACATGGATGTGTGTATTTATATATACATACACAGTACACACACACATTATGTAAATACAACTTTTATTTTGGGTGCAATATATCACTCAATCAATCAATCAATTGAATTGTAATATAACTCTAGCAGTTTTATAGAATATTTGTATAATATGTCTTAGAAGCTCATTTAGGTTTAAATTATTATTTTTATTTTTTTTACAAAATATATAAATAAAAATATTTAGAAAAATATTGAATACACTAAACATATTTAATACACAAAAAATATTTAATACTCTAAAAATATTTAATGTGTAAAAAATATTTTTATTTCTTTTTAAAGTATATACAGACACAATGGAATTTGTTTATAGTAAATACTATTTAAGTATTTTTTTTTTTATATTTAAGTAAATACTATTTAAATAGTAGATCTGTCAGGACCACTATCGTCAAAGATGATTGACAATTAGCATATAGTTTGGATTTGCGGAATGGTTCTGTTTTGAGCAAGAACTCCCTGCGCATCCATGCAGCCTAGCATGGATGAGAGCAGGGAGAGCAGCAATAACACCCTAGGGTAAACAGAACAGAACCAACAAATGTATTGCAGATTTGTTAAAAATGTCAGTAATTTTTGTACACATTTTTGAATTTGTCTGATTCAAAAGAGAATCAGAAGGCTGGATCATGAGGAGGAGTTGGGGATGGAGGAGGGTAATTTGCTATTGAGCAAACTGCTGATAATGACGACCTTATATATGGATGCTTAGGTGTCGTATTCCTATAAGTAGATGGGGATTAGCTGAGAGTCAGCTGATGCGAGCTTGACTAACGTGACCTGCCAGAACTAACGCTATGCTCGATATTTAACATTTAAATTTTGAAAACAAAAGCAAAAAATTAAAAAAAATACTCAATTCAGCAATAAAAAAAACTGTAATTTTCCAAAAAAATTAACTATAATGATGTTTTTATCATCTTTTTCTTCATATTTTATTGTCAGCTACACATCATTTGAAGTCAATTATTGTGTCTCCAAACCTAGGCAATTGGCCAGTGTAAACCACATCCCTGATGGTGTTAGAAGAGGGTGTCGGACAATATGCAGGACGAAAGAGCTTCTAAATGTGTATAGATTTGGACTAATGGATCAGAAAATCAGACATTTCATTACGAGCCGCGCATATAAGCGCAGCTGGCAGGCCAGATGTTTTGGTACATGTACTTTTAGCAATGGGCGGCAGCCAGAGAGTCTCCTGATTAAAAAGTCTGTACTAATATTCACTGCCGATGTCAGGAACCTGGCAGACCATTAGACTGTGGAGCCAATTCAAGTGTGCCCTCTCCGGGTCCTGTAATGTGAGTTAGATGAGAGCGGGGACGTTAAAAAAAGGAGAGAAAAGAGTGGGGAATGGATAGAAACACTCCCTCTGTTCACAGCTAATTCATGCCAATTAGCAGCTCAGATGAGCTCTGGGATTCGGGAACGGAGCGAAGCTTAATTACGTTCTCAGTCAGTAAATCAGAGCCCGGGTCAGTCAGAGTAGCGCCGCCTCTGAAATGTCATCACTGCCTAGTGGAATCCCTGATCAGATAGACAGCTACACATGTACCGTAAAAGAAACGTCGTGGTAAATCCGAGCTTCGGTCGGTAGGGCTGATGAGTAATGTTCAGTTTTGCATATTTTGATGACAAGAAAGTGATGTAATATTGCCAAATCAATCAGCTGTTAAACGGCATAGCCTGCGGTTGTTGATTTCATGAGGAATGTGGGAACCTGGTGAGCTTTTTTACTCCAGACAGAAAGTGAAGTGATACTTATCCATTTTCCCAGATTGCCAATCACACCGGTAGGACCTTTTCTGACGGTCTTCCTCTCAAAGCAGAGGTGTTTTTTGCCAAACGAAGGATAATCTTCAAAAGGAATCTCATTTGCATCACAAAGACAGCACCTTTAATCACCTTAGCTTTGCAATTTCAGAGTGGCGAATAAAATTCCCCACTTCCTTTCCTTTGCACTTCTTTCTCCTCTAAACTTAATCAACTATTGTCGTTTTTTGCAAGGAAACACATGGATTAAGATAAACGCGAGGCTTGATGAAATTGGTACAAAGTTCCTTTAATTAAGTATGCCGAGTGCTACATTCTGATTAGGTTCAATTTAGTCACAGCTGTGATAAACACTTTTTGTCTCGAAACGTAACTGTGAAGCAAAGTTTGGGTTTTAGCTTAGTGAGTCCTACAGGGAGATTGCAGCAACCGTGGAACATTTTTAGTGGGTAATTGATCTCCTCATCTAAAAATCAACACGTAATGGGCTGTAAATACTGTCAGACTCAATGTCAGATGTTTAGACTCGGTGGTTTTAGTCTGAATGTTGGAGAAACATTGAAAACAACACCTCAGCATAGATTCCTTTTTGTCATTCAATAAAATAAATATATTCCACTTTCAGGAAGTATGGATTTTAGCAGCTTGTTTTTGTGAGCCTCCATATATTTTTCAGCATTTCTGTAGTTAAGTATGTAAACTTAGCTGAGAAAAAAAAATGTGTGTGTGTCTATATCAATTTATATTTAAAGTAGTTGAGTATGTAAACTTAGCTAAGACAATTACACATTATAAAAGTTAAATAAGTTGTGAGTGTGGTTTCATGTTGACTTTGGGATAAATGTGTCATATAAAGTGAATTTTGGATTAACTGCGACAGGCCGGAGACAGGAATCAGATTGGCTGTTTGGATTGGCTGCTCTATGGCTGCCGCTGAGAGGCATTTCATAGAAGATGACTGATCTGATAATTGTATTTCAGGACAATAAGTGGAGTTATGACCCATCCGATTTCCAGAAATTTAATTGGTTCTCTAAAAAAAAAAAAAAAAAGAAAGAAAGAAATAATGATGGCCATAGCCATATTGAGGGACATATGCTGGAGATAGTAATTTGATGTTTGCAAATTGATTAAAGCAACTCTCATAATATGTGATTAATTTCAAAGGACGACTTTTAATTATGGCCATGGCAATATTTCGCAAGGCGCAGCAAACTGAGGATACTGACTGTGCTGAGTGTGCAGGTCTGACAATCAGCTGAACACTGCTATTAAATTATGCACCAAAGAGGAGCCTATGTAAAAGCAGACCAGCACCAGTCCCACACAAAGCTTTTTTATCTTATTTTATTATTTTCATATTACAAATCATATTTTAAATAATTATAATTAAATATAAATGTGATCTAAATATATTTAATGTTTGATTTTTATTAATATTTTGTAAAGCTGATGTTCGTCTGGACTTCCTGCATGGTTGTGTGATCTACTCTTAGATGTTCTGGATGCCTCCGGCATCTCCATCTCAATGTTCTCCAAGGTGAAGGGAAAGCTAGCACTTCAAACACTGAAGACCTCTCTAAATCATTTCTGCAGGTCAGGCTTTTAGAATCGGATATCTATTTCCATTCACTATTCATCAGTGGCTGATGTTAAATGATGGTGTCACGCAGGAATACGAGGGGAAATGTCAGTTGTCTGGTCTACTGGAAGAGAGTGTGGATTTTAGATGAGGATTCATTTCACACTGATGCACACCACGTGAACACACACACACACACACACATAGATACATAAAGTGTTTCAGAGAGGTTAAAAGAGGTACTTTTAAAATTAAGTGAGGTTAAGAGGTCCATAGTGAAGAATCTAATATACAATTAAGGTTAGATAGAATAAATGGCATGTAAAATGTGTGATCAAAGCAATTTTAAATATACTAAAGATTAAAAAGTATAAAATTGGAAAAAAGAATATACTTTTTTTTAGGCCATGAACCCTAAATGTACTTGCCTTTGATAGATAAGAAAGAGAGAGGGCTTGACTGTTCCTCAGCATTTCGAAAGAAAATAATTAATGTGCAATATGTCAATTAAAGGTTTCTAATTTAATAAAGAAGGTTCAGGAAATAAGAACTCATTTTCTCTCAAAGTAATATAGGTTTTAGACTATTTAATGTATTTTTAGGCACAATGTGGAAACCATAATTATGGGATGTGATTTGAAAGCATGGTGTTTCCTGGATGTGACCTGCTTGAATGAACAGGTGATGTTTGCCTGAGCTTAATTTCATTATCACCTTCATTAAAGCCACTGAATACCACTTAGTTTGTAATTAACAATCTTTAAAAGTTTCTTGCTGAACTCCAGAGGCTACGTAAACATATGGTCTATCAAAACCAGCCCTGACTGTCTTTAGATTTTCTGTCCAACGAAACAAGACTCCTCTGATCCTTGCATTTAGTAGGACTTTATGAAACATGCACTTATCACCAGGCTCGCTTCCAAATTCTTCATTATTTTATAAATGCTTTATTATTTATATTTAGCATTGGAAAAGATGTCAGCAGGTTTTTAAGCATCTTTTTATTTTATTTTAAGATTGACAAAGAAAAGACAAATCTTGCTAGCAACTGTATTGACTGTGTTAGTGTTGTGGGCCATGGACAGCAGTGATAAAACAAAGCTATATAAATTCTAATAATTAAACAGTTAAATATATTATCATGCATAGACAGAATAGCAAAGAGGATATTTTACCAACCGAAAGTTGGTTAAAAAGCCTAAATATATAATGAACGTGCACCAGGCAGCACAATGAAAACTTAACTTTTAATCACAGTATTCGACGAAGGTCAAAGTAAATGAGGAGAAGCATAGTGGTTTAAAATATATATATATATATATATATATATATATATATATATATATATATATATATATATATATATATATATATATATATATATATATATATATATATATATATATATATATATGTATGTATATATTACGCAATCAAAGATGTTCCAGATATTTCTCAGAGGACGTCCAAGTTAGCTGAAAAAGAGTAGGTCATTTGCTCTGTTATTCTTACAGGGGTTGTTTGAGCAAAAATACATGCATTTTTTTCTAGCGGTGCAGTGATATAGCTGAGACCTAGAGAGAGCCGCTGAGTCGAGAACTCCAATCTCATCATGACTCACTTCATCAATGACACATAGGCTTGCTAGCAGAGCTCTGTTATGCTTGGGCCTCTATTGGAAAACAGTTCGAGTTCTGTGCTACCAAATGTCCTGTAAGATTGTTTAACCACAGGACTAAGCTACAGAAGCCTCGGGGGAAATAAAGCACTTGGTTGAAAGTGGCCAGGTAGCTACTAGTTAGCAATTGTGTGACTTGTCATTGATTTATGATTGCAGGCTGAAAGGAAGAAAGGTGTGTTTTGTGAGTATATGTCAGGAGGTAAGTGGGCGACGCGATGCAAGACCAGACAGTTTATATGCAATACATCATTGTCATCGGAAATGTCGACAGTGGCATTAGCATGTCACGTGCTAATTAGCCAAGTTGCTGTGTGTAAAATCACTGAAATGTGCAAATTCACTCTGAGGAGCTTGCACAAGAATGGATGATACAAATGATCAAAAGACAGACTAGGAGGATTGTCAACTACTCAGTTTTTGAGGTTTGACTAGTTTATCTAGACTTTTGATGAATTTAGAATTCAAATTCAGTTTTTGAAATTGTTTTGGGTACAAGTGATTTGTTTCTGCAATTGAAGCGTTTAAAGGGCACTAGGGCTGCACGATATTGGAAAAAAATTACATTGCGATATTTTTTTCCCAACGATATATATTGCGATATTGAGAGCCATCAATCCAGGCTAAAGTCAATAATTACCATTCCATGATATTAATAATTTCACTAATAAGCAAGCTTCATTACAAGTGACAAAAAGGTCACTTAATATTTTATTCCAAAATTAGAACATTTCTGTAAACACAAAAGCAGAACACATTTTTAAATAAAACAGCAGCTTTACACCAACCCCCCTGATTGGTTTACAACAATATAACTTAAAATAAATATTTTTTTTATAAAACAACTTATAAGCATTTTGGTTCACAATCTTTATGTGAAAAATATGTGCGGGATGTTATAACATACCGCCTGTCAAGCATTCGGATCATGTTCTTAAATCCCTCTTTGGCGACTGTATTTAATGGCAACATATCTTTAGCGATATGAAACGTTATTGCGTCTGTTATTTCTTTCTGTCGTTGAGAGCCTTTCTGGTAAGGTGTCACACTGGCAAAGGCATCACAAATATTTGTTTGTTTTGGTTGACATCCAGATTTGACTTTGTATTCGTCGTAAAGAGCTTTGTGGTGCCGTTTTAAGTGATCAGACAAATTGGTGGTGTTTCCTTGTTTTGTGGCCACAACTTTGACACTCCATGCAAAGTACCTCATTTTGGTCAACATCCTCCTTTTTGTAGCCGAAATAGTCCCAAATAGATTATTTCGACTTTCTTTTTGGTACGAAATAATTTTTTTGCGGCGGATCCTCTTCGTCGCGCATTTTTAGCAGTGAATGTTGGCTGTGAGCGTGAGCGGTGAGCAGCGGCACAGCGAACCAATCACTGTGCAGGCACGCGGAACGTGCATGTCACCGCAGCAACAAGCCATACAACAAACTCGAACATGCGATGTGAAGGGTAGAAGCCCATGGTGTATTAAGAGAACGGTAGCACCAGGGTAGCACACAGTAAACATACTGTGTGCTACCCTGGTGCTACCGTTCTCTTAATACACCATGGGCTTCTACCCTTCACATTGCATGTTCCGGCGATGTGACTATCGCTCACGCTCGCATCGCGATGTCGATGTCAAAACAGAATATCGTTCAGCCCTAAAGGGCACCTATTATGTCCCTTTTTACAAGATGTAATATTGGCCTTGGGTGTCCCTAGAATGCGTCTGTGAAGTTTCAGCCCCAAATACCCCACAGATCATTTATTATAGCAGCTGGAAAATGACATTTTTGGGGTGTGTCTAAAAAATAGCTGATTTGGAGTGTATGGCTTTAAATGCAAATGAGCTGCATATTCCTGCCCTGTCTCCAGAAGAGGGGGTTGCATATACGTCTCTCTGCATTGCATATCTACAGCAATAAACAGCTGGTAGAAGCAACATAGCTGAGAGCGAGAGAACCGGTGTCCAGCCGTACATATGGGAAGTCAAATGCACTGAAAGTGGGACGAAACGGCAGAATGTTACAGAGCTCGTGTCACCTGTCATCGGCGCGGATCAATTGGCTGAGCACTACCGAACAAATCTCGCGCTACGAAAGGCGCAAACTAATCTCACAATCACAGTGCTGATCAGCTAAAAAAATACTTAATGTACGCACACAAATACGGTTAAAACGTTACAGCTGCTCGACCATGGAGAAAATGAAGGACAGCGTAACTGCTAAGGGCAGAAACTATAGCAATGCAGGGCTGTCAATCAACCCCTGTGGCCTGCCCCTTCGAAATGTGACGTCACACTGCGGTGAGAGTCAAAACGGCAGCCCTAGTGAGATTGACTTGGTTTAAAGGGGATTACCAAATGAGGAGTGGGTGGATTTTTATTATTGTAGGCTGGTTGTGTTCACACACTGCCAACACACATTTATGTCCAAACACCATGTAAAAGTGGATTTTGCATAATAGGTGGGCCATTGTGTTGCGGCTTGATTCCATTGTGTTGTGCTAATATTGTTGTGTTGCGGCTTGTTTCTGTTGTGTTAAATTTGTTGTGTTGTGGCTTGCTTCTGTTGTGCTAATGTTGTTGTGTTGCAGCTCGTTTCTGTTGTGTTGTGCTAATTTTGTTGTATTGTGGCTTGTTTCTGTTGTGTTGTGCTAATTTTGTTGTGTTGCGGCTGGTTTCCGTTGTTTTGTGGAGATTTCATTGTGTTGTGCAGTTCTGGGCTACTGTATAAAATCACCTCCTGTACCCTTACATAGTGCACTTTTTGAGGGGAAAGCTATTTGTAGTGGTTTCCGAAATAATAGTGGGTATTATTGAGTTATTTGAGTGTGTTCATTTAATCCCATAATTCACCTCAGAAATTGTTCTTCAATGGAATCACTGCGAAAACACTCTTTTAAAACATTTATTTATAAGAGTGTAGCTATTTCAGTACTTTGGCCTCTCTATCGCCATCTGTGGTTGAAAGAAAAACTGCAAGTTATTTATGGACTTGAGTTCTACGGTTTCCTGTAATCACTGTAATCAATTCCTATGATCAATTTCAGATGTATATCTGAAAAAATAAAATAAAATCATCTGAGCAAGTTATTTGCATATCTACCACCATAATAGCTGGGTCTTCTTTTCTGTTCTTACAAAACAATCAAGTATTGATGTAAGATGTAAACCTGATATTTCCCACCAAATCTGACCCAACCAATCAAAATATAAACTATTATTGTAGGATTAAAGCTTATTCATACCGAACACGATAACTAACATTTTGATAATCGTTTGAATATATATGGTACAGTTTGTTTAATATATCTTATACAATATTACAAAAAATGTTGTTTTCACATCCCTATGAATGTGCTTTCATCCATAAAAAAAAATTATAAACAAATAAAAAAATGAATCAAATTTGCTGCCATGGGGCCATTTTCTACGATTGATACCAGTCTATTCAGTGGCACAGAGCCATGGTGATCAAGCCGTATGCCACTGAGATTAGTTTAGAGTTAATAAGAGCGATCAGGAGGGGTAATTTAGCTCTCTAATGGCTTGGGCCCTCTGAAAGGGCATGATAGCTGCTATGCCTGTGTGTGGTTTTGGCAGTCTTCCTGCTGCCTGCTTGGCTCTCCTCAACTCTGGCCTTATCAAAGGGAAAAACTGTCACTCCAATAAACAAGGAATTTGCCCCCACCAAACGAAACGCTTTGCTGCATAAGTGAGCGAGTGACTCTTTTTATTTATTTTTTTCCCTCTCCCTGTCGCACAGAAATGGAAGAGTCTGGCTCAAAGTGATTTAGATTGGTTAATTTGTAAACAAGAGTGTGCAAACTGTGTTTATTTGTCTGTGTTTGGGAATCATCTATTATGTGAGGTATTTTTTGTTCCATTTGTTGTGTTTTAGGGCCTCAGCAAGTGTTAAATCAATCGTTCTTGTTAACTGTTGAAAACTTACTGATTTACTTTATTTGATCAACTAGTTAATCAGCTCTGATGCCTGAAAATGT
The DNA here is from genome assembly GCF_936440315.1 of Barbus barbus. NCBI lineage: Eukaryota > Metazoa > Chordata > Actinopteri > Cypriniformes > Cyprinidae > Barbus > Barbus barbus. Next base: position 15,168,245 of record NC_136728.1, on the reverse strand, counting down.
TTATCCTGTACACACACACACACACACACACACACACACACACACACACACACACACACACACATATATGTATATATATATATATGTATATATATGTATGTGTGTGTGTGTGTGTGTAGCCAATATTTTAAGCAAGGACACATAATATTTAGATATTTTTATGGAAAACAAGTCAATACTGATTGATGTTGTTTTGTTTTTCTTTATTTTATTTAGTTTGGTTTGTTTTTGTTGTGTTTTATTTTATTGCATTTTTATTTATTTTAGATTTTATTTTAGATTTTTGTCTTTTTTCTTTTTTTTTCCCACAGCCCTAGAAATTCATATTCATTTTTCCTGGCCAAATTATTATAAAAGAGGACAGGAAATGGTTTATTTATTTATTTGAAAACAAGTCAATACTGATTTGTTTTGTTTGCTTTATTTTGTTTCATTTTGTGCTTTGTTTTACTTTTTTACTGGTTTGTTGTTGTTGTAAGATTTTTTTATTTTATATATTTTTCGTTTTTTTTTTTTTTTTCTTTAAATTAACTTGCAAAAAATTATTGGAAATGTTATGGAAATTAATTCTGAAAAAGTGGGAACTAATATCTGAAATCCTACTCAGTGCAGGTTCATGAGCATTCTGAATCATACTTGTCACAAAAACGTCATCTAAACATCGTTCTAACATCTGACATAGATTTTAGTATTTGCACTGAACATGTTGCATATCAGCGACTTCCTTTAATGTAGTTGCTTTGCTGCGCTTAATTTGCAATTATATACAAGCAAACATAGCAGATGGGTTCAGCTTCCGCTCGAAACCCACAAGCGCGAGTGTTTTGACATGACCGATCGCATCCGAGTGGAAGTTAAAGGGCTGTGCGTCAGCTGAAATGATCAGTGTGGCCTCCTCAATACAAACATGGTGAGAATTGATTTTCGACTATGAGTAAACAGCCCAGGCTCTATGCATTCTACACATGTAACCCCTGGTTTGCCTTTAAATTATTGAAGAGCGATACCCAGAACACACCGCCGCACTCATACTGAGCAGTTCTCCCTCGCTTTCGGCACCCCAGCGTCTCATTGGCCGGTTAGAGGGAGGCTGCGGTAAACATCTGTTTGTTTGCTGCCGTCTTGACAGAATGAGTTTGTGTCTGCGCTGTGGACGTGTGTGTGTGTGTGTGTGTGTTTTTGTGTCTCTCGATCACGTAAAGGTCAGGTGTGGGTAGGTGCGCCTGGTGCTGCTCGCCCATCATTCTCTTCCTTACACAGCTTCCCATTAATTTGGCCGCTTCCCCAGAGTGTGGCGAGACTCTTAAGGTATTAGCGCTGACGCTAACTCCCTTCTGACTCATCTGGCCTGCTGAGTTTACAACTAAGGCTCACTTATCTACAGCGTCAAGCCTCGTATGTGGGGAGAGAGAAGGAAAGAAGGGTTGTTGGTATCACATGGGGTGAAAGATGCAGGCTAAATAAGGGGGACGGCTCATCTGAAAAATTGTGACACCTTTTTCTCACTTGATTCCTACACGGCCCTGTGAATCGCGATCGGTCATAATGAATCGTCTCTAATGGAGATTGCATTGCAGCAAAACCGGGCTCAATCTCACCAGGCTGAGGTTGCAGTGAATGAAGGGCTCACAGGGATTCGCTGCCGCACATTCTCTGGGGAAGCATGCAGCGTTCACACACTAATAACATGCTCGAGTGAGCAGGTGCAGCTGCTTCTTGGCGAAATAATCTGCAATCATTATGTTATGAAAGGCGTAATCTGACAGAAAACTGATCGTTGAAACAAGCAAGGTTAAAGACTTTATTTGGGTGAGAATCGATATGATATGGAAAGAACAGCTTGTAATTATGACTTATGTTGTTTGACTGTTCATATTATGACTGACTGCACACAGTTGTTTCATCTCTCCATTTTCGAAACGTTTACAACTGTTCATAGATTTAAGGTTTATATATATATATATATATATATATATATATATATATATATATATATATATATATATATATATATATATATATATATAAATAAATAAAAATCTAATTGAAAAAAAATATATGTATTTCTATTAGTGGTCAGCAAGGTGTTTTTGTTCTTATTATTAATAATAATATTTATTAGTATATTTGCAATTTTTAACAATGACTTTGTCATTATTAGTTTTTGAATTTTAAGTTAAATGAAACGACTTCTAAAAGTAAATAAAAATAACCAAAGTAAATTGAAATAACAATAGAAGACTATTATAGTTCTCATTTTATAACATTTATACATTTATTAGCATTTTTTGTTGTAATTTATAATCATTTCTCGTCATTAGTTGTATATTTCAAGTCTGGAATTCTCAAATCATATAAACAAACTGAAATGTAACTAATTGTTCACTAAAAATCTTACCAACTGCTGCTCTGAAATCATTTTACATTTTGTTGAATTGTTTCTTTATGTATCTTTTAATAAACACGTTCGTCATCAAGGAAATCAATCAATCAATCAGTCAATTTATTTATGTCTAGACCTACAAAATTCATGGAAGTAAACAAAATATGTTCAAAAAAATGTTATGAATATGCATTGTCAAGTTATGTTATACTACAAAATATTGAATGTGCTAGAAACCGATAGATAGTGTCTTTTTGAGGTGGTAGTTATGGTAATAATGAATGAATGGAAAGGGTATAATTGAAAAATCATGGAATTTTACTGGCCATAATGTTTGAAAGCCATGAAAGCTGCATGCATAATCCTTATAATAAATTGTAAAATGCAGATTATAATAGTTTTAGATGGATAATAGCAGGCCATGTCAACTTCCCAAAGATATTTAATGTCAACTACCAATACTAAATCATGCAAAGCCATATATACTTGTTATATTTTATAAAATGTCCTTAGTTTATTTCAAGACCTTTATTGTATACAATAAATGCATACAGTGGATGCTTTGGTTTGAATTTGATGGAAACATGAGTTATGATGTGGCTGAGCAGATAAAAGCTCCACAAGCTTCTTTGTTTTGGTTTCACCGGTGAGTGGAGCGCTGAAGAAACATGGAGACGCTGCAGATTTATTGATTTTGTTAACCTGCAGTAATCCACAGCTCATTGAACCACTGGGTCAGGACTTTGGGTTATTGCAGGGTTTTGTGTGCCTAGAAAAGCGTGAACGTTTCAGTGCCTGCGCTGTGTTTGTTTACTAGTGGCAGAAAATATTGTTAGTGTCTGGATTTCCATTAATGGTTGTTTCCGGAACAATGCATTATATGAGAGGAGAGTTTGGGCACAGTGGGAAGTGTGCAATAACATTGTGGTGTCAATGCAGATGCATTTTGGGACCCGACTCAATTCTGCTTTCAGCAAATTTTCAAAGTGCAACAACAGGCTGCAAAATACAGCAGCCACACATTGTATTTGGGCACTTTAGTCTCAAATAAAAATGTATCATTGTTACCAGATACAAAAACATCCAACCTATGGCATTTGCAAAATAAATAAATTAATTAAATTGTAAACTTTCCTCAAATGTTTTCAAAAATCTTCAGGTTTACCTTAATTCAAAAATGTTTTTTGTTTGTATTTTGGTCTGTTTTTTGTTTTGTTTTTCATTGTTCATTTGTTTTTTGTTACTTGTTTGTGTGTGTGTGTGCATTTGTGTGTTTCTTTTTCTTTTTCTTTTTATTTTGGTTTTATGTTTTGTTTGCATTTTGTTTTGGGTGAGGTTTTTGGATTCTGTGTCCCTTTTTGCCTTGTTTTATGTTTTGTATTGTTTTGCGTTATTTTTTTATTTTGGTTTTGTTTTCTTTGCATTTTGTGTTTGTGTGTTTTTGTTTGGTTTTGTGTAGTTTTTTTTTATTTTGGTTTGTGTTCATTTTGTTTTGCATTGTTAATTAATTAGTTTTTGTGATTTTTATTTATTATTTTTAATAAAACTTCATGTCTAAACTTTAGCTTCACTTGTAGTTTATGGACATTTTGTGGTTTAATTCAACAGCATTCATATATTTTCTTGTATTCATAGTGTTCATAGTGCAAATGTCTCCATTTACAGAATGTCTCTAGAATTAAGCGACAAGTCTGTAAATGTAGTTTGACAGCCCCAATCAATCATAAATCTAACCTGTCAATCTCAAATATCTTCACCTCGCAGGGGTTGCAGACAGGGACATGGGAGCTGGAGGAGATGGGAATGAAGTTCAGCCAGAGTCTTCTCACCCTCAGGAGGAACGCCATCCATTATAACAGCCATCTGATCCACCACGCATCTGCCCTGTTGCTGAACGACGGGCTTCTCGACCACAAATCCAATAAGTGAGTTAAATGAACGTATTTTGACCACAGACACGTCTAGGGCTTCAAAACCCGTCAAAATAGACCACAATAAAAAGTTTTCCTAAATCAAGGGTTTGTAGTCAATACTTTAAAACAGTTCTTCTCAAGTGGATTTGGTTAAGATTCAGATACTTCAAATTTGCTAATAGAGTCTAATTAGTCTAACACATGGCCTTAAACAAAATGTTAAAAACAAAAGAAATCTGAATAATTTACTGCTCCTTTTTAAATAAGACTGTTAATTTGAAAGATAAATCTGTATTTTATTATTGGAATTTGGCATATTAACAGACACTTTTTATTATCATGTGCACATTCAGCTGGCCTTGTGTGGTTTATATTCGATAACTATAATTGTCTGTAACTATATTATGATAACGATTCTGCTTCGGTGGAGGAATAAGCCCACAGTAGCAAAGGAATAGCATTAAAGTTTTTGTTGAAATTATCATTTGGAAAGTTGGAGGTTGGTGGAGGATCTTCAGTTATGGTTCACTTTTTATTATTATTTGAGCCAGATGTTTGATAAAAACCAAAGGAAGTCTATAACCAGAGAAAGCAATCCTTTAGTATTGCCATTCATCTCAGTGGCAGTTGAGATTATTTTATATATTGCTTTCATATTTTATGATTTTGTTTATTATGTTTCAAGTTTAATTTTATTATTTTTAACAATGGCTGCATTAAAATGCATGTCAATAGAGCATCAGTGTAAATCTCTGGGGACGCTCAGGCTTGCCACAGTGCACCGGCAGATATTAATAGATTCGAAAAAATTATTACTTTTATCTGTATGACCAAAAATGACGGAGCAAGTGAGCGCACCGGCGCCTCCATCTGTCATGCAGTGAGCGCTACTGTTCAGTTTCCACACTCCGCAGACACTTGAATAAAGCACATTTCTCTAGGTTAACATTATATTGAGCACTATGTAAAGCTAGCCACAAAAAGCCATATTTGAGGTTGATGAATGATAGGTGAGCATTTGAATGATGTATTACACACATATATATATATATATATATATATATATATATATATATATATATATATAACTAGTAAAGTAACACTTTTTAATTTATAATAAAATAGTTACTTTTTCAAATATGTAACGCTAGTTACTTAGTTTTTCCATGTATTGATTGACAGCTCTCCTGTTCTCATTTTTAGAGAAATCGGGAGTAAGTGCAGAGGTGTTGTGTGCACTGTGTAAACATGATGCTTACTTTAGTTTTAGATTAAATGTGAACATGCATTTACTCATCTCACTTGCAAAAAAGGCAGATTCAGTATTCCTGAACCTGAATAGAAAGTATGAAATGGAATCAGAGGCTTATTCATTTCACTTTGCCAAAAAATTTACTTTTTATATTAAAAACAAACAAACAAGCCCACACTGATATTAATGATTTTTTTGGTGAAGTAAATACTACATAAAAACAAATGTAATTTCCACATAAAATAATTTAGTTCAGGCAAGAATTTAAAAAATAATTCTAATTAAATTCTATATTAGTACTCAATTTAAGCTTGTAGAAATTAAAGTTTGAATTTATAAGTATATTTTACTTGGAATTGTTTGTTATGGTTACAAGGATTCTTTAAGTAAATATCAAAGTCATGATCCCGTTGTTCCCATCATGCACTTGGGCATGGATAATTAATAAGGTTAACGTTTTTGCTGTTTTCGAGATGTATTCACACTGTTTTATGATTGCTTTTGTTGTTAGGTTTAGTAACTTACTGTTTTGTGACATCTGGAGTTGATTTTCTACTCAGAATGACCAATTCTTACTCAAACACTATCCACTGATTGTCACCGTCATTGTGTATGGAGTATCAAGTATTGAGGTCTCTGTGTTCATTTAGGTAATAATTCTATTGAGTAGACATATTATCTTAAAAGGATAAGCTGTCTACTTGCCTACTTGCATGTTTGTGAGTGAATCACATGTTTTAATAGCATGGTTGTTTCCCAGTGCTACATCGAATGAGTAAATTTTAGAAGCCATGACTGAGTGACATGTACTTAAGTATTGCAGATTTAACCTAAAATAATTAAGTAAAAATTACTCCTCAAACTCTAACTGGTCATGTTAAATTTACTTATTTTGCTAATTTTACCTGACTTAGTTAAGTAGATTGTACTTAAGTCAATACTTAATTTTGATTTAAGTAAATGTAAGTAATTCTTACTCATTGTTTTTTTCAGTGGTCCAGATGAGAAAATGTAACGCAAAAGTAATGTAACACCTTACCTTCCATAAAAAGTAACTTGGTAATGCTATTAGTTACTTTTCTTAGGCAATAATGAAAATATTGTAATGCATTACGTGTTAAAAGTAACTTTCCTCAACACTGAAAATAAATAAATGTAACGCTGAAATGATCTAAAACAAGGTGTAGATGGAGTAAATGAGCTAGTTTGGAGCTGAATTAATTTGCAGAAATTTACGATCAGATTAACTACATTAGACATTGCATGATAGTATGTAAATTAAAATTTTAGCAGTTAGTTTTGGATCATTATAATGCCACATTAGAGATGTTTTGTCATTGCCATGACCCTTACACTTCTTGTTTTCTGTCTGTGGCTTGTGTTCAATCTGTAGATGGCTAGTTATGTGAGAATTCAGTATGCAAATAAAAACAAGATGATTATTTGCAATTCAGCATATAAACAGAATAGTGACGTAATTTCAGTTCTATTTTGCATAGTACTGTAAAATAGAGATATCTGTATATATAGATATCTGTACAGTAGTGCTTTCTAAGCCTTGTACCACGTTATAATATTAGCATAATGAGATAACTGGCAAAGTTACCTTGTTAGTGACCTTTAAGAATCATATTGCAAAGTTGCTGTTGCCAAGTCAGGCAGCCTTTTACTCTGGCTTTTTAAATATGATCTCGAGCTGTGGGACGTGGACAGAGATTCATTCAGAGTGCATCAGCTGCCTTTCAAGTTTTCAATTTGCCACTAAAGGGGTTTCCTGGGAGCACTGCCACTTTCTCTGTTTTCCTTTCGTCTCTCCAACTACTTTCTTCTCCACACACTCGTTCTCTCCCCTCTCCCTCCATTTTCCATTCCCCAGCATCCTCAAGTTAAAATTCACTTAGAGTCTTGATTTCTGTCATGGAATGAAATGGACCAAAGCTGAGCTATTGATTTCTACGAAGTTCAATTAAATCCCTTTTTTGTGCGTTTTGAATTGTTACATCTTGTCCACACAGAGCGCTCAGTGTTCTGAGGAGATTATCCCACCCCTCTCTCTTCTCCTGGATTTCACAATGTTTCTATTGTTCCTCTCGTCTTCATATTACTGAAGAGAAAACAGTAAACTTGACTGGTCGTACCCGAGAGTATTGCGTAACTGAATTATGCGCAGCTGCAGAATGCTGCTCACAAGCCTTGTCTGATTCAGCTCAGCTCTTCTTAGATGGATGTAGAATATAGCTCATCTTTTTTTATTTTCTTTTTTTAGTTTTTTACTGTTACAGATGAACAAACGTTTAATATGAAACAAGAACAAGGTATCTGATCAACATCTAACAAATTATGTAATATTTTAGTAGCGGATGGATGGATGGATGGATCCACCTCAAGCCTTAGACACAAAAGAGAAGCGAGCGCTTCAAGAGCTGACAGGAAGCCCTTTTTGTTTGTGACGACTCTGTGAGGAAAGCAAATTCACATTCAGATGGATACTATTTTCCTGCCCAACACTTTTGGTAATGCACTTCCGAATGAAAAATAGCCCGACGGAACGCTCAATACCTGCTAGATGTCAAATAAAGCCCGACAGCTCACGGGAACACTCTGGCTTTCTTCATATTCAGGCTTATTATATCTTTTGTGTCAAAAGTTCAACTTTTTTTGCTCTAAAAAGTGCACAGAATTGATTTTCTAACAATAAAGCATGACATTTTTTGAATAGGTTCTGTGATGGGGCGTGCATGCTTTCTGATGAGGTCACTTAATAGCAAGTGTTCTTTATCTAATAAACTAAAGACGGCCAAACGCCGCTTTTGATGCCGGACCCCTCAGAAGATCTAAAGCTCTCATAAAAACGGCTTTGAACGTCTCCACACCTTTCATGACATCTTACATTACAGCTTGACACATTTGTTCATTTTTTTTCATTACGCAGTTCAGAAATGAGTCCCTACGGTATGTTCTGGCTCGCTCTGTAATTCTTCCCGAGCCTGATTTCTTTTCTTCCCCCACATCAGAGCGCTTCGCCAAAGCCTCGAAGTTGAAAGCTTAGTCAACCATGAAACGTATTGGATTGTGAGACACAAAGGAGATCTTTAGAAGTGTAAACAAACAAACAGACGGGCAAGAAAAGCAACAAATAAAGCTAAATAATAATAGCTGCAATTGATTATTATAATTCTAAATATTTCCAGCCGAATTTACATGCCAATTGGCTTGTTTCATCTATTTGCAACTGTCCTCAGATTCACCCAGCACCTCCAGCTATTCCAACAATGAAAATTGAGCCGACTTGTGAAACTTATTCCATCAAAAGTTACCACAAACTACATTAACTTGTTAATCCACTCTGAAATGACGGTCGCCCTTCAGGAAACTGAGGAAGGTTGAACCTGCCAGTTAGCTCGCTTCATTTCAATTTATTTAGACCATTTAAGAAGTCTTTAGAGAGAAATAGGCATGCATCACGCATCTTTCCGAGGCAGTCTTCATCCTTTTGTTATTTGTCTGTGGGAGAGCAGGTTTTTTAGTTTGAATATTAGATATTATTACGTTATTACAACCAGTTTCCACAATTTTTTTTTGTGTTCAGATTGATCCTTTATTTTTGATGTATCCATCTCAAATTTATTGTAAACCTTATGGAACTATTTGTTAATAATAGGTTCAGAAAATTATTTTATTTTATTTTGTATAACTACCCAAAATTTTTGTATACGAGGATGTTTTTGAATGTGATTCAACACTTAACTAATTTATTTGTTTATCTATCTGTTTGTTTGTCTGTTTGTTTGTTTGGTTTTTTGTTTTTTATTTGTATTTGTAATCTTTGTAAACAAGGTCTTTTTTTTAAATATATGATTCAGCACTTTATTTATTTATTTGATAATATTTCTTACTCTTACTCTAATCATTTGTTGGCCAATAATAATTCTTACAAAGTCATTTTTTCTTTGGTCAGTATATTAATGTGTAATTACACACACATGCATTTATTTGTGTGTGTGTGTGTGTGTGTGTGTGTGTGTGTGTGTGTGTGTGTGTGTTTGTGGTTTATGAGGACACAAATTTGTATAATGACATGGGTATGACAGAGGTATTACAATATGAAGGTGGTTTATGAGGACACTGCCTATGTCCCCGTAATTCAAAAGGCTTAAAAAACATACTAAATGGTGTTTTTTTGAAAATCTAAAAATGCACAAAGTTTCCTGTGAGGGCTAAGTTTAGGTGTAGGGTTGGTGTAGGGCAATAGCACACACAGTTTGTTCAGTATAAAAACCATTACGCCTATGGAGAGTCCCCATAAACCACAAAAACCAACATGTGTGTGTGTATCACTTATGTTTTCATTTTATATATAATTAAGTACACTTATTGCATTAAATTGCTCTTGAGTCAACAAATTAATTCATTTTTTAAGTTTTGTTCAGAGGCAATTAATTGCATTGTTTTTAATCATATACTTTTTATTATATTATATTATATTCATGCAAAATGTTACTTTTACTGTGGTACATTTTAGTAATTTTATCTATCAAGAAAGTAATGCTTTAATGTATTTAATGAAGGTAGCACAATTTCTCACATAATTTTACATACGAATCAGGGGGCATTGATTTTTGTGATAAATCTACATTTTTAGTTCCTTCAGGAATGACATCATCAGAATTAATTTCTAAATATTCCACCAAAATCACTGAACCGATCGACCATGGGGAAACTGCGCTAATTGTTTTGCACCTCGGAAAGTTTGCCAGAACTTCATATTGCTCAGTAGTTCAGTTTCACATTTAATTATTGATGCACAATTGGACAGACTCTCCAAAAGAATCATTATAAGCATACTTAAAATTCAGAGCTGCTGTTCCCTGTGTTACAGTCCCCGCATGAACAGGCTTGATAGCAGGATGTGTTGTAAAATGAAACTGCATGCGTTCAGACACAGAGGCAGAGGAGGGAGGGGAAGATAAGAGCTTCAAAAGTGGGCTGCAAACAGCTTCTGAGTGGCGTTGATTTTAATGCCTTCTAGAAGATATTTGCTGGCAGATCTCTTATGAGGTGTCTCTAATAGTTTGTGAGAGCACACACTGTAAACAAGAGCTGCGTATCCTTGTGCAGCGATGGACGTCTCCCAGGAGAGAGCTGATTGAATCGCTGTCCCCTGCCGTCACACAGACATGCTCACTCCCTCGCCCTACATGCAGCACGCAGCTTGCCCCTTCTAATCTGCAAATGAAATTATTTCCGTAACTTTGGACTTCTTTTTTTTTTTACTCAGTCATTTCTTTCTTTTTTTAAGAGCTTTTTGAAGAGCCAGACATTTTGTTAAAGTAGAAGATTTATGGTGCATTTTCTCGAAGTTAATGTCTGCCATTTAGGTCTTAAAATGCCTGTTGATTTTGTTTGATCACAGACCCTGTTTCACCACAGATCCCCTTTTTTTTTCTTTTTTTCCTTTCTGCAGTGGTTGACCATTGTTTTATGTTTTGTGTGTGTGTATATATGTATCAGTGCCCTCCAAAAGTATTGGAATAGTAAAGACAAGTGGAGTCAAGACATTTACAAATATGATTAATAGATTAATATGAGACAAAAATACAGAATGTCACATTTTATTATTGGGTGATTCAACACAGAGATGTTTTACCAGATAAGATTATCAGCACTTTTAGAGTTTCATCCCTCTATCTGATGTGAGCATAAGTATTGGAGCAGTTGCCTCACAGGTCTTTCTAAGTGATCAGCTGTGTCCTGTTGCATTAATTCTTCAGATATTAAAAGCAGGGAATGTGTCGTATCAGTTATATCCATTACTTCTGTATTCTGAATCCTGCATTCGATGATGACACACAAACCAGGATGAAGATGAGGGAGCTGACTTTGAGAGAAAAGCAAGCAATTTGGATGCTAAAAGAAAAGAGGAAGTCAATTAGAGCTATAGCAAAAACAAAGGGCATGGAGAAATCAAGAGTTTGGAAACCACCAGTGACACCAGCAACCAACAACGACCTGATCGGCTGAGAAAACAACAGTAGTTGATGACAGACAAATCATAAAAGCTGTGAAAATGAACCCTAAAAGACGTGTCTGTAAAATCACCAACAACTTCCAGAAAGCTGGGGCGATGCTCTGACAATCTACTGTCCTCAGGAGACTTTGACACAGAATTACAGATGCTGCACAGCAAGATGCAAACCTCTGACCAGCACCAAAAATAGAAAGGCAAGAGTTTGCAAAAAAGCACAAAGGTGAGCCAGAAGAGTTTTGGAACTGTGTTTATGGACTGATGAAACAAAGATGAACCTTTATCCAAGTGATGGGAAAGCAAAAATGTGGAGAAAAAAAGGGAACTGCAAATGATCCCAAGCATACAGCCTCATCTGTAAAGCATGGTGGAGGTGGTGTCGTGACATGGGCATGCATGCTGTCTCTGGATCAGGCCCTCTCAACTTAACTGATGACTTAATGTAAGATGACAGTAGCAGAATTTGAAGGGTACAAAACCATCTTGCCTACCAATATTCAAGAAAATGCCACCAGATTCATTGGGAAGTGCTTAATATTGCATCAGGACAATGACCCAAAACACCCTGCCAGTTCAGTCAAGGAATTTATAAGGGCAAAGAAATGGAAAGTCTTAGATTGCCCAAGTCAATCTCCAGATTTAAATCCGATTGAACATGAAGAGGAGGGTAAAGGCAGAAACTCTCCAAAACAAGCAACAATTGGGATTGGCTGCATTAAAGGCTGGGAAAAGTATTTCAAAGGATGAGACCAAGAGTCTGGTGATGTCTATGGGTCACAGACTCACTGCTGTGATTGTGTGCAAGGGATCTGCAACTAAATAATAGCTTTTAATCTTTTGTGTCTGCCTTATGTTCAACTGTCCCAATACTTATGCTAACATCAATGAATGGGATGAACTCTAAAAGTGCTGAACTTCTTAGCTGGTAAAACGTGTGTGTTGAATCATCCAATAATAAAATGTGACATTCTGTAGTTTTGTCTCATATTCATCTTTTAATCATATTTGCAAATGTCTTGACTCCACAGCCAACAGAGCAATTTTGACTATACTATATATATATATACATTTTCCTCAATATCTCAGTCTCTCCATTTTTTTATTGTACCTGTCACTTCTTTACCAGCAGGTCTACTATTATGACAAGAAATGTGTTTCCACCTTGTTGCAAAACAACCACCTCATTGCAATTTGTTAGCACAGAATGTTGTTATTTATCTTAGTGACTTAAATGCTGAAGATTTAACAAACCTATATTCCATGCAAATACTGTATATTAAAACAAATTTTCTAAAGTTCCTAAATGTCAAAATTAATACAATATCTTTATTGAAAAATCCCAATACCGAACACTATTGCATTATTGGGCTGAGACTCATATTTTTGTGTTGCTGTCTTCTCTAGCTGTTACTACCTATACAATAAATCCATGTGAATATCTGTTTGCTAAATGTATTAATGTAACTTTACAATCGATAATGATGTCCTTTAGCACAGTATTCTGACTGATGATAATAACGGAAAAAACTTAAGACGATTCGTATAGTGCAGCGCCTGCTAGTCAAGACTAAACGATTTATGATTTATTATCAAATGACAAAATCGTAAATGATCATTGTGGTACATTGGAAAGGCAAAAATATGAAATATTATTATTAATAATAAAACAGAACACACATACACAGGGCAGCGGGCCAAATCATGTAATAAATGTAAATTTTTACTACATAAAAATGTATTATATAATAATTATAATAATCAAAAATATAAATATAGTATAAAACATAAATATTTATTAAAGCTTCAGTGTCAAATCTGTACATATTATTATAATAAATGTATTGGAGTATATTTATTTATACGTATATGAAATTTAAATAATTACTTTCGCTACTTTGAACAGGTTTAAATTTTGACCATTATGGCTTTTTTAATTGATTATAATAATAACAACAGCAGCAACAACAACAACAACAATTAAAATCTTTATATTAAAATATTTAAATCATTATAAATGTATATAACATATTAATATAATTTAATGTGTATTATTTTAGTAAATATATTACAATATTACACTATAAAGTATATTGTTTATTAGTATAGTAAATTTAAATAATTAGTTTTTAGTGTTGTAAATCTGTAAAAATCTTGACTTTTCAGTGAAAAGTGAATTTAAGTGCTGTTTCCAGTCTTATCTGTACTTACTGCCATCTAGTAAGTAGTTCATGGATTTTTGAAACTGTAATCCATTGCAAAAGTAGTTTATGCTATTTTATTTTATATATTTATTTTTTTGGACCAGGTCTTCACCAGGGGATTTGAGAAGCAATTACATGCCACGTGGTTGTGCCGCACACCTCTCTCCAGATATACTTAACTCCTTTCTTAAGAGTAATTAAATCATGGTTCTGCATTCCAAATAGCTAACATATCAGTAATATCATTAACATGAAGCATCTTGCGGCCTCCTTATGCCCCTTATAACTGCATTATAGTAGAAAGATGTCTTTGTCACAGTGTACAGACAAACTTAATGCACATGATTATGATAAAGTTCAGCAATTTTGTTTTAAACTAAAATATTTACATATGTAATATGTTTACTGTATTTGTATTTACATTTGTATATTCAGTATAATAGGATTTTCATTTATTAAGGCTTCTACAGTAACTACTAACTTGTATTAATTTTCTAAATAAATATTTGTATTATTGTAGCTGTATTTTATAATAGAATTTCCTTGTGAAAGCACAGGAAGAATGAAGAAACTTTTGATGGTGGCATCAAAGTTTGGTTGGAGTACACAAGCTGAACTTGCTGAAAGCGAAATTGGTCAAATCAACTTGATGGCACAAAGCTCTGTGCATGAATATAGTGATTTGAATGCATCTTGAGCTTCATGTATGAATGAGCTGGCCGGTTTGTTTCATTGCTTTTGCTTTTTGATTTGAATAGAGCAGATATGTGGAAAACATATTTTCCAGCTCCAACCAAAGCTTTTTTTACCCTCACTGATAAATTAGGCTTTTAAAATTCAAGCCGCTAAGACTCTTTATCAAAGCCGCGAGGGGAGAATTCTAATGACCCATGGATTGTTTTTGGTCAGGAGGTGATGGAGGAAGGAGATTGGCCCTTGTCTCTCACACTTCCATTGTGTTTGATTGTTGATTCTGATTGCGTTGGAATTTGTCGATTGGATGACACTGATAATCCGATTGAGACTGCATCTATAATTACAAAACTGACAAAAGGTTTTACTGCTATTGTGCAAACACAATAGACAAGCCATGGGAGACTAAATGAGCAAATATCGTATGTAAATAAAATATTTGTGGTTGAATTGCAAAAACCTAATTTTAGGACTGACAAGGAATCTAAAACCTGGCTGAAAATGTCACACTTGCATGTGCTAAAAAAAAAAAATTAATATCTCACTGTATTAGTTTTTACTGTATGACCAAATAAATTCAGCCTTAGTGAGACTTTTACAGAAACATAAAGTATCCATGCATTGTTTATTTATTTACATTTATTTTACGTTTTTGTATTTATTATTATTATTTATTTATTTAGAAAAAAAACAAAAAATATTTGTCCCCACTTGTTTTGTTTTTGTTTTTCAACCCTGTTAAAGGAAAAAGTAAATATGCTTTCCTAATGATGTCTAAGTCACAGTTTGTGGTAGGGCTGGGCGATATGGCTGAAAACTGTATCACGATATCAGTGTTTCATATCGGTCGATATCGATAATTATTGATATTTTTTTAAGGTGGTACATCAAGTTCGTGGTATTACCAGTCTTAACGGGGACGACGGTCTTGCATAATTTGCAGACGACATTTGGTCTGACTACGGTCAGACTTATAATATCCAAAAAACTGCCATACTGGCGAGCTGACTTTCTCTTTTATTTACAATTTCCTCGCTCGCTGCGGCACTCATTTTCTGCTTATGAAGAGGAATCCAGCAGACCAGCCAGGTCTGGCTGCAGACGTGGACTCTCAGCCGCGCGTGCGCACTTAGACACGAGACAACGATATGGCGCAACCAAACATGATACTGTTACATGATTGGCTGTTAGCATGTCACTCCCTACGTTGCTAGGTTACCAGAGAGCGAGTGCCTTTGTTAATGCAACCAAACTTGCTTCGCAACCTTTGTTTTCTTCCGACGAAGAATAAAAAATATCGAACGTTTTATCGAACACATTTTTTATTGATATCGTTCACGTGTCTATCGCGATACATATCGTTATCGTTTTATCGCCCAGCCCTAGTTTGTGGTCTATTGATCACCCTTGACAAGATCTGCCACTGGCTTTGAATAGTAAACCCATAACATGCTGAAAACAGCATAAATGCTAAGTCATTTGGTGAGGTTAGTCAAGGTAATGATAATAAGCATAGTACTGCTTTTTGCAGAGTATACCACACAACACAAACAAATTGTTCGAAAATCTTTGCTTGTTTGGAAATCATCCTCTCAGCAGACATATACTGCCTGTCGGAATAATAATGCAATCAAATGTCTGCATTGACAAAGTGTATGTAGATTGCAGGGTCAGTTTCTGTAACGCTTTGTTTTGTGTACAAAAGGGAAAAAAAGTGTTTGCCACACGTCTGTTCTCATATTCATCGAGATGTGGTACAAGCCTTGTAAATATTTGCATAATACTTGAATGAATGATATATTTACTTTGCAACTACCCAAAGAGGAATTCAAACTCTTTCTGCTGGCGCTGGCGAGAAGACAAATGGAGAATGCGCTAGTGTTTCATAAGCACGCGTACCAATTTAGCCGAGCCAACAGAGACTTCTGTAGTTCATTAAACCAATATAGCAGATTTGTCGAGCTGCTTCTCGTGTCTAAGAGACGACTCCCAGCATTGCGAGTTCAATTTCAGATATTTAAGTCTCTGAAGGATGAAACCTGTAGCGAAACATAAGACGGATGTTATTTCTGCTGGGTAAACGCACACCCACAGGGAAAGAAAATTAGGGCAGGACATTTTTATCTTTACATCAAACCAACACTTGATAAGTCAAACGGTGGGAAACCATTTTATACCGTAAGCTTTTTATTTCCCATTTTAAACTATTAATCCTATTTTTGTTGTTGATGTTGTATTCTGTGAGAGCTTGTGTCTTTTGCAATAGAAGATTAAACGGTTGCAGATGTATTTGGCTCATCGGCACTTCTGTCAGCCATGATGTTGAATTTATGGCGTCATATATATTAAACATAGTGACATTTAAACTGATGGTCATAAAGAATTATGGGTAGGGGTCAAAGGTTAGTGCTCCAATAGTGGGTTGGATGTTACATCACACCTTAAATGGTTCAATATAGCTGTTAAAGTGCTTCACACTCTATTGGTCACGTATATCATATAACATATTGTAGATATATTTTTTATAATGTTTTATAATTCAATTACCATTTTCGTTGTTGTCCCCGTGCCAACTATTTTGAGACCTGTAGCAGGTATCAAATTTGAAATTGGCTCATTTAGTGGATAAAAGTGTCAAATTTATCCATTTTAAACATTTGTTATGTTCTATATGTTCTATTGTGAATAAAAGAGTGGCTCATGTGATTTGAAAGTCTTTTAGTTTTAATTTTATTCAAATTAAAAAAATGTCCCAACAATTCCGGAATTCGGGTTGTATTACGTGTGTGTGTGTGTGTGTGTGTGTGTGTGTGTATATATGTGTGTGTGTGTGTGTGTATATATAGGGAATTGAATTACATATTTCATTATTTCTGTTTCCATTTCACTCTTTCTCTGTCTAGGAGACCGGGTAGTTGTCACATATCACAAAAATGTATGCACAAAATATAATGTTAGTAATCCTAAATCATAATGCAGTAACTTATTTTTCCAACTTTCATTTTCCTTTTGACATTAGATAAACCTAATGGATGGTTTTCGGTTTTAACTCAATTCTGGTATGTAACGCCAACTTTTTGCCATCCAGCGCTTTCTTTATCCAAATAAAAATAAATGTTTTATTGAGATGTCACATTATAGAATTAAAATTGGTTGTTAATGCCAGTTTATATTGACTTCAATGGCAGGTTCCCATTGGGACCATTTACCCCATATAGTGCCTGCTATTGGGGCATGTTGTCACGGAAGTGTTTTAAATGTTAACTAATTAAAAAAAAAATATATATATATTATTGAAATGTAATAAAGTTGAAACAAAATAACCAGAAATATTATAGTTGAAATAGATGAAAAATTCTAACTTTAAAAAAAAAAAACTTACTAAAACCAAAACTGAAATGAAAATTAAATCTAAAAAGAAAAAAACAATCAATTAGTATCCAATCAAGTGACTGTAGCCATTGATTTCCATACAATGGAAAAAATACTATGGAAATCAATGGCTACCTTCAACTGTTTGGCAGGTTACCAACATTCTTCAAAATATCTGTGGGTGTGTAAATGATGTAAATGATGACAGAATTTACATTTTTTGGGTAACTATCCTTTTAAGGTATGCCTTTATGAAAATTGAATTCATCTTCCCTAACAAACATGGAGTAAAAAGTGTGACAACTAGCTCAAGTCTCTCCTATATCTCACATGCTGCCTTGTCTGTCATCTTTTGATCTTTTGGGATGTACAATATTGTGTTTTTATGACTAAGTGCTGAAAAGCCAACCTGCTGACTGGCACAAAGATGCATGGACTCCCTCTGGCCAAGCGGCACAGAAATGAACAGCTCTCGCTCTCAGCGGCCACTTAAAGTAATTGAAAGCAGACCTTCGCAAGTACACAAAGTCTTTGCTTTCAGAGAATCAAGCTCATCAGGTCAGAAACCCGCATCAGTATTGAGCAGCTACAAACAGTATACAGTAGGTAGTGGTGGTGTTGTTTACACAGATGAAGGTGCCCTGTTTCCTCAAAACCGATCATTACGAGTTCATCCTATTGTGACATTAAAATGTTATTGACGCACGTCTCTGCAGTAACTCTATGGAAGTCGATAATGATTTTGTCCTTTCTGCAGTGTCATAATGCATGAGTCTCCAGAGCTCACATGACACTGCATGAAAAATTGCTTCCAAATATCTTTTTAGCATCACAAATTACTAGTAATTATTAATAACTAGACTATAATCATTATAGAATGAAATCATCTGTATATAATTTTTATACTTATTTTTATTTTATTTTTGCCATTTTATCATTTTGCCCAAACATATTTAAAGTTTGGCTCTGATTTTGTGTTTTTCTGCCAAGTATGAAATGAATGTCAGGCTCAGTGCACACATCTGTGTTTCACTGGTGCAGTATACATTTTAAAATAAACTAATTATTATAAAAAAAAAAAAAAAACATCATTATAAAGTCAAAGAAAGGCCATCAAGGCTTTTTATGTTGTCTTTTATACTTGTATTATGTAAGTAAAATATCATCAAATTTGGCCAAAGGAGAAGTTTTCCCAGTCCTGTTCAAGGAAAGGATTGTTGTTGTTTGTTTGTTTGTTTGTTTTGGTTTTGTTTTTTTGAAGCTAGTCAAATTTGATGATAACTTACCTTATATATACTTAAACTAATAATTTTGATTAGCTGTGCCTGGCAAGAATACTTGAACAGACCTTTTTTTAAAATATGTTTATTTCAGTTTTGATTTGTGATTTATTTATTCTGTTGTCTTTGTATATATATATATATATATATATATATATATATATATATATATATATATATATATATATATATATATATATATATATATATATATATATATATTATTATTATTATAATTTTTTTTTCCTGATTATTTGTTCTGATGCTTTTCATTTTCTTATTTTATTTTTTTTTCTTGTATTTTGTTTTCAGAATATTTGTTTTGTTTTCTTTGTTTTGTTTAATTGTTTTGTTTAGTTTTTAGTTTAGTTTTCAGTTTTCAGCTTTCTCATCTCTTCCTTGATGTTTCAACAAGGTTTTCAAAACATTCAGTGACTCCATAAATATGTTTAATGTCCTTTTAAAAGAGCTGTTCAAATACTCAGAAGGCCACATTAACCTCAGTCACGAGGTCTATATATGCAAATCATCTCCTCTTACAAACGACAGGTGCTCCGACCACAAAACAGACACTAATATCCCTCCTTGTTATGTGTCCTGCACTGAATTTGGACACCCTGTAACAGCCAGAAGAATAGACGAGTAACTCGCACCTGTTTCCGCACTGACAACAGCATAACAAATTGGTTCATTTTGCGAGTCAAGAGGACGTGATTTGTTTGTGAAAGGGACGTGTCTCCTGCGTCTCATGAGACCGCTCCCACACGCTGTCTTTCACCCAGAGCATCATCTCATCTTTCCTATATAATGAAGAGGGAAAAATACAATGTTGTTGTTCACATTGTGGCACACCAGATGTTATATTTTTCCCTTTAATTTTCACCCAGGGCAAAGAAAATGATAAACAGACACATGCACACTGGTGGCGCGGACGAGTGAATCAGATTGCTCGTCACATCCACGTTCTCCATGGATTCTTGTGGTTTTGATCTGATTAGTGTGACTGGGCTTTATGTTTACTGTCAATCAAAATGCTCCGCAAACTCAAGGTCACCGCATCTTTCAGCGGATCCAGCAGCGGAGACAGAGCTATGCATTTCCGTTCAAATTAATTTCACTCCACAGTGATTAAGTGATGACTTACAGAACATTTCATTGCCATTTTATTTCCCCCAAATGCATTGCTGCTGTATTGTATTACTGTTTATATACAATTGTTTTGATTGTTTATTTTATTTTATTTTTAGTAACTTTATATTTTTGTCATTTTTATTTAGCTTTTAATTTTTTATATTATTAATTTTGACTTTATTAAATTTTTTATAATTTTTGTCATATATATATATTGGTATATTTAATATACCATATATATATATATATATATATATATATATATATATATATATATATATATATATATATATATATATATGTATGTGTATATATGTGTGTATATGTATGTGTATATATGTGTGTATATGTATGTGTATATATGTGTGTATATGTATGTGTATATATGTGTGTATATGTATGTGTATATATATATATATATATATATGTATGTGTATATATATATATATATATATATATGTATGTGTATATATATATATATATATATATATATATATATATATATGTATGTGTATATATATATATATATATATATATATATATGTATGTGTATATATATATATATATATATATATGTATGTGTATATATATATATATATATATATATATATATATATATATATATATATATATATATGTGTATATATATGTATATATATATATGTATATGTATATGTATGTTTTTATTTTAGTTTTAGTAATTTTGTTCTTTTTCATTTTTTTTGCCTTTTATATTTAGTTTAAATTTGTTTATTTCTAAAACTTTTGCTGTGCTTTTTTCTCTTTTTTATTTTAGTTTTTTATATACTTTTGCTTTCATTTTAATTGTCATTATTTTTGTAATTTTGCATACTTTTGTTTTTAATTTGTTTTTTTTAATGTCAAAAATGTTTATTTCTGTTTTTGTATGTTTCATTTCAGGTTTTTTTATTGTTTTTCATCTATGTATTTTATTTTATTTAAATATATAAAATTATTTAATATATTTTATTTCAGTTGTAATATCCATATTAATAATAACTTAAAATTAACAAAATGTTTTAAATAGTTTGTTTAATGATAACGGCATTGTTTTTGTTTCCGCAGTTGTTTTGAAGACGACGAGCCGCCCTGCATGGAGGAGATTGAATACTCATCATTCAGCAACCCGTTTGGTGCCAATGAACTGGACGCGGAGGTGAATGGTAACACTTCCAGTGAGGAAGAGGAGGAAGAAAATGCAGATATCTGTAGCAACGGCAGGCGGCGTAACGACAGGAAGTCCCACCTCGTTCCTCACTACTTTAAACAGGATGCCCTGGAGACTCTGACAATCAAGGGTGGACAGTGTAACAGCATTGACATCAGTAATGGCTACTTATATTAGGCCTCTTTTGTTTGTCTTTTCTGTTATTTATATTTTATATTAGCTTATCTTAAGGGTGATACTGAAATATTTAGTATTTAGTCCATGAAACAAAACAAGACATGCCCACCTGCAGAACATTTACTAGCCCCACCTGCGCTGCCTGATATAAACTATATAGATATGTATTTCCTGCATAAAAATGCACTTGAAGAGAAATCGATTTTTGCATAATTCTAATGGCGTGATGAGCTCATGCTTTGGTCTGTGCGGTGAGATATTGTTTTTTTTTTACGAATCGCTCTACTGTAAACTAGAGGCTGGTAGATTCCTGACAGTACTCTGCTGTATAACTGGTCTACCAATGAAACTCGTAAACACTTGATATTGTAAGATTGCACTGCATATAAAGTTTACCTTTAATATATTTATTAGATTGCTAGATTTCTTAGATTGTGAAAATCATTAATCATGTGTTTTTATGGTTATTAGTTCCAACGTGATACTGAGCAAGTGAGTTGCTGAAATCGCGTTTGGTCTCATACTGTATCGCGTATCTTGTCAGTGTGTGCACTTGCTTGGCCATTTTTAGTGATTAATAGGAAAGTGGGTTCAGCTGAATTGTAGTAGTGATTTGTTAGATAGGTATAAGAAAGGTTATTATACCGCGGCAGCCCTCGTGTGAAGCCCTCTTAGTGTGAAGACCAAAGAGTGTAAAGACCATCGACTCTACCGTGCGACTCCACCGGGCAGGGACACTGGCAAAGGATATTAGTATCGCTTTTTATTTTTATTTTTTTTCCTTTATATGTTTACTATTGAAATGTTGTTGTTGTTGTATGCATGTGTCAATATTATTTAATTTCTGTATTTTCTTAAATGGGTGTGCATAGAGTATTTACAGAGTGTTAACTTTTAGTTTTAGTTACTTTTTCTTATTTGTAAGTCGC
The DNA here is from genome assembly GCF_936440315.1 of Barbus barbus. Taxonomy (NCBI): domain Eukaryota; kingdom Metazoa; phylum Chordata; class Actinopteri; order Cypriniformes; family Cyprinidae; genus Barbus; species Barbus barbus. Next base: position 15,145,700 of record NC_136728.1, on the reverse strand, counting down.
TTTGGATAAAAGCGTCTGCTAAATGACTAAAAGTAAGTAAAAGTACATACATATGAGTATATATTTGAAAAGTTAATTTGTAAAGACTGATAACTCTGTTTTTAACAGTTTTCAAAAATCATGTTTTTTTTTTATTGTGCATTCCAATTAATCTCAATCAAACTGCAGTTGGGTTATTTTGATTAGGTAAAAAATAGCTAAAAGTACAGCTAACTAACACAATAAAACAAAAACATGATTTTTGAAAATGTTATCTGATTTTGCAAATAACCTACTCTTCATACATATATATATATATATATATATATATATATATATATATATATATATATATATATATATATATATATATATATATATATATGTATATGTGTGTATATGTGTGTATATTAGTGCTGTCAAAATTGGCACGTTAACGCAGGCGATTATTTTTTTCAAATTAACGCGTTCAAATTATTTAACGCTGTTAACGCAGGGGCGGAGCCAAGGGTTGGCCACCCCACTCATGTCTGTCTGTTTTTTTTTTTTTTTTTTTTTTTTTACAAGAAGTCCATTTATTCAGTCACAGAATGTCTTTACAATCCGATCAATCCGGAGACGTTTCAGACGCGCGCTCCAGCTTCACTTCAGTGGCAGGCGCGAGTCAAACAAGCGCGGAAAACACAGAAAATACAATGCTTATCAGATCCGCGTCACTTCAGCAGCTGCAACTCTTAAAGAAATAGCAGCCCAAAACAACCTAATAACCAGCTGCTGTGATGTCTGTTCATCAAGAATAAAAGAAAAAAAGAGGAAATCAATAACTTTTATATAGCTTTATTTATTTATCTGTATTTAGTTTAGAATTTAGTGTTTGATAACTTTATTCAATTTCTGTATATTTCTGCTGAGGGGCACAGGCAGCCTAGCTAAATATAACATTTATTATAATGGATTTGATTGTTTTAAGATTGTTTTAAGTTAACTTAAATTAGAAGTTATTTTTAAAGTCTAATAAATGTTAAAATTGATAGATTAATTATAATGTTTAATGGCTATAGTCAATGGTTAAATATTAGGGGAAATGACTTGGTATCAGTGATACTGGCCTTCAGTCGTAAAGATCCCATTAAACAAATATTAAAAATGTTGTTTGAGCATTATTTTAAAGATTGAGTGTGAAATTATTGCAATATAAAAGTATATTTAGAAACTTTAATGTTAGCTGGGATTAATCGCGATTAATTTCAGAGAAAATGTGCAATAAATTAGTTTTTTTTTTTTTTATCGATTGACAGCACTAATTTTTATATATAGTTCATATGTAGTTTTCACACACACATATATATATATATATACATATATATATATATATATATATATATATATATATATATATATATATATATATATATATATATATATATATATATATATATATATATATATTAGTTTTTATATATACACTACCATTTAAAAGTTCGGGAACAGTAAGATTTTAGTGTGTTTGAAATACACCTCATACATGCTTATCAAACCTGCATTTATTTGATCAAATATACAGTAATATTATGAAATATTATTACTATTTAAAATAGCTGTTTTCAATTTGAAAAAAAAAAAACATGATAGCATTTATTCCTAATAGAAATATTTTGTAACAATACAGTACCATTCAAAAGTTTGTGGTATGTTTTTACTTTTTTTTTTTAAGTAATACTTTTATTCAGCAAGCATATGTTAAATTAATTAAAAAATAATAACAACAGAGACTTGTTACAAAAAAAAACTATTTTGAATAAATGCTGTTCTTTTTACTTTTTATTCATCAAAGAATCCTGGAAAAAAAAAGTCACAGTAATGAAATGAAATGAAATTTAAAGATAAAATAAAGTAGCACAACTGTTTCCAACATTGATAATAAATCAGATCCTGAAAATTCAGCTTTGCCACCATAGGATTAAATTCTATTTTAAGGTTTATTAAAATAGTAAACCATGATGTAATTGTAATATTATTTCACAATATCACTGTTTTCACTGTGTTCTTGATCAAATTAAGGTAGCCTTGATGAGCATAATAGACATATTAAAAAAACTGATTACTGATTTTAAACTTTTGAACAGTATGGTATATTTATGTATATACATATCTGTATACATAAAAGAAAAGAATATAAGAGTTTACGAAAAAATCTGCACTGACAAACTGTTATTTGCTGAACAGAACTCATACTGTCAGACACTGTTGAGAAGGACAGTCATATTCAGAGCTCGGAAACAGTATAAAGAGACAGACACCACATTAAATGTAATTAAATGTCAGATAAGTGTTGTTTGGCTTGGTCTTTTCTTCATTTTGTCCCCATCTTATCCAATTTAGGCTGACATAAGGGTTTCGGTGAAGAAATTAGTTTTACAAAAGCCAATCTGAGCCTCGGAGCCAGATTTCATCCAGATTCTCCCCAGAATCTTTCGTATAATGAGTTCTGTCATCTCTGCTCAACTGGATCCTCACAACCTTTGGTTTGGAGTGAAGCTAAGGTCCATGTTCAAATTCAGGAGCCAACAGAAGCCTGCAATTAGATACTGACACTTTTAGCTTAAAGGGAATAAATGTGCGGTTTCATCTTCAGTCTGTCAGACAGAAGTTTGACAATCAACAATATTATTCTATTTCCATAAATGTTTGTATGTTTTATGAATATAGCAATGCTATGAATATAATCATGGCTAAAGGGTGTTATTAAGTGCAACATGCAGCGCTGGCCTGCAATCCATTCAGCAAAGATATATCACATACCCTGAGCATCACAATATATCACAACCCTGAGCATCCTATAGCGGCAATCAGTATCAATTAAATGTGTCTATATATACTCATTATATTATTTAGCTACAAAATATTAAGATATTCTTATATTAAGAAACTTAGTTTTTTCAGATGAAAGCCTTTTCAAATGATCTAAAGTGTATTATTATCATTAGATTATATATATCTATATATATATATCTATATATATATATATATAGAGAGAGAGAGATATGTGTGTGTGTGTGTGTATATGTGTATATATATATATATATATATATATATATATATATATATATATATATATATACACACACACACACTCATTGCGCTAAGCTAGATTATGAAATATTATTCTTCTAAATTCATATTATGAAAAAATTATCCAAAATATAAAAAATAGTTGTTAAATACATTATATACTGTATACAGTTACTATTTTATTAATATACCTTAAGAAATTATTACTTTACTAACTTACTTTAAGAAAAAGTATTATTTCAGATGAAAGCCTGTTCAAATTATATTTCTGTTGTTGTGTTGTATAATAAAATAATAGTAAATACATTATATATATACTCATTATTTTATTAATCTGCATTATTAAAAAATTATTACATAAGTAAATTATTACTTTGGGAAGCATTATTTTTTTCATCTAAAAGCATATTCAGATTATCCAAAATATGCTGTTTTTGTTGTTGTTAATTAAGAATTTTATAAAGTAAATGTTAAATTCAGTAAAGTAATAATTTCTTAATAATGTAGCTAAAAATAGCGAATGTATATAGCACATATTTACTATTATATTTAATATATAATAATAATAACAACAACAGTATTGCAATGTGACTTAGATTTCTTTTTTTATTATTATAAAATTAAAATAACAGTAATAAAAAATATTAATACAACTATATTTTGTATAATTTAAATAGTCTTTCAGCTGAAAGAATACTGTTTGTTAATATAATTTACTAATGTACTGTTGTAATGGAGATGGAGTGTGTGTGTGTGTGTGTGTGTGTGTGTACATACAGGAGTTAAAGCAAGCGTAGTTAAGTTTCTACACACAGAAAATCTGAATGTAAGTTAGTAAACAGTGATGCTGCAACAACAGAATAATAACCAGGAAGGGTAAGTGCATTGCATTTCTCTGAATAAAGGCAGTATGGGTAATGACTCTATTTTCGTTCTCCCTGTGTCATTCGGGGCTCAATCTAGGGGTAGGTAATGACTTAGCTGTGACCTCCAGCAACCTGCAGCAAACGGCATCCTGTCCTGTCCTGTACTGTAATCTTATTCCCATTTACAAAGAGATGGTCTAATTAGATCCTGGCAGGGTGGGCAACGTACCTGAGCAGGGAGAGGTGGGCAGGTCTTCATTTGTATGCTGCAGACACCGAGCACGGCACACACCACTGCATTTCTTAATTGTGTCTCTCTCCAGGTCTGTCTGCTGCTCTGCTCTAGCCACCGCAGACGGAGCAGGAAGACGTTAGTGAGCGCGGCATTACTCTCCCCTCCCTGCCGAATGACCCTCCAGGAGCTCTCAGGCCTGTGATAGTGATTACTACAGTATCACATATGTTCAGCTAGCAGGTGGGTTTCTCTAAATAGCTATAGGGAGCTCCGATTTTACACCGCACTGCACAGGGACACAAGCAAGGACGGTATGATGTAGGATGTTTGCCTAAACACATTTAAAATACCAAAATCTATAAACTAAAGACAGACTTTTTTGTATTATTTTTTATTATTATAATTAGATAATATAATGTTGTTTTGGGTTCTTTCTTTAACTATGGACAGTCCATAAGTTTTGACTCTTTGTCGCCATCTCTGTTTGAAACCTGCATTTGCAGTTATTTGCGGAATCATTTTCTTGACTTGTGCATTGGCATGACATCATAAATCTAATGTTTTGTCAATGCAGCAGTGTGGATATTCACTGTGCTTCGAAATTACAGCTACTATGTCTTGGAAGTATGTCTAAAATAAAAAGTTTCACCAGAAATGTCATCTTAACAAGTAACATTTAGTCTTCCAGTTTTGTTCTGACCAACTGAAAAAAAGACAAAATTTTACAATAAATCTAATCTAATAATCACAAAGTTAACTCACGTCAAACAATGTGAATTATTATTGTTATACTTTGTTCTCAAATTGTTCATGTTAACAACATCAACATTGCGCGACTACATGTATTTAGCATTATCTATAGCCCAGATTTAAATTTTTGAGATAAATCTCTAATTGTTATACCATTCGAATGTCATCGAAAAATGGCATTCAAATTGTTCTTTAAACATCAAAAGGCAATTTAATGTTCCTTAGAACTCGTTCTAAAATGACAAGTTTAATTATTCCAGACTGCTGTAAGAAGAAGCTACAAATGATCTGCAACCTGCAGCATCCACACACGCGATACAGCCCACTAGCCAGGACTCCTTCTTTATGAATACATGAATGGTAGCAAACTCGGAAACCGATCACCCAAATTAGAAAATATTACAAGCTTACCGTTGAGAATTGCGTTTAGGAAGGGAGACCATTTTGCACACTGACTGGTTGTGTACTTGCTCAGTAATTGATTTTGGATCAATTTTAACCAAAAAAAGTTACGGAATGCAGCTTTGAAAAACGTCTGAAACTCACTAGTTTGTTTGATTTGCCCACTAACAATATTGATTCAAGATTCAAGATTTTTATTTGTCACATACACAATTATACAGAGTATAACCAGCAGTGAAATGTAGGTCAGGTCCACTCCAAGGACAGTGCAATTATATAGAATACAAATATTAAGAAAAATAAAAGAATAAAATAAAATAAAATATATAAGTATAAATATCAGTATGTTGTTGACTTAAATAGTAATAAAGAGGAATGTGCAAAAGGTTTATTATTAGGATAATTAGGACCATGTGATATTTCAGTTTTTCTTTTTTAATAAATCTGCAAAAATGTCAACAATTCTGTGTTTTTCTGTCAATATGGGTGCTGTGTGTACATTAATGAGGAAAAGAAATGAACTTAAATGATTTTAGCAAATGGCTGCAATATAACAAAGAGTGAAAAATTTAAAGGGGTCTGAATACTTTCCGTACCCACTGTATATTGCAATAAAAAAAGTTATTTTTAATTAGGATCAAATTTAAAATTGAAAATAGTTTTTACTGTATTTTTTATCTAATTCAGCCTTGGTGAGCATAAGAGACTTCTTTCCCCTCCAAAAAAATATATCCAACCCCAATTTTTTGAATGATAGCGTAATAGAGAGCTGATGTGAAAAGAAGTGGGAACAGGACTGGAAAATGACACAGTTGGAACTGATCTTGTGTGGCCTGCATGAGCACCACAGCTGACAGGTCATGTTTCTGAACACCAAATTGCTGTTTTTGACTTGTAAATGTGTGAAGCCATGTGTTGATGCATTCATTTTTTGTTTTGTTTTTTTCCGAAAGTTTTTGCAGTAAAGGTTTTTTTTTTTTTTTTTTGCAGAATTTTTGAGCTCTGAAATTTACACAGTATGTGATCTAAAGATGAAGGAAAGTTTGGTCCCTCATGAGACCAAAATACAAAAAATACTATCTCCTTCAAGAGGTCAGTGCAAACCAGATGCTGTCTTGAGTGTACCAAACATGCTTGTCTCCAGCTGAACATAATGTTTACTGTTTAAATTTCGTCATTAAATATGATAATTGCTCATGCATTTTTTAGTTCTTTCTGTTAAAAACAGTGTGTCAAGTCCTTCAGAAAAACAGGTGCTTTTTTCATTAAAGCCATGCATGTGAAACATGTAATTTCATCATTTGAAGAAAGACGCCAGATCATCATGAATTTAAATCTCTAACTCCTCAGGAGGAACCTAATACTGTCCAAAATGGATAAAATATGATAGAATTGAAAAGCATTCGAGTGTTATGAATAAAACATTGCTCAGAAGCTCTGTTTATAATGACCGTCATTCCCTTTTAACTTGATTAGATTTTGCTGGATGCTTTGTGTGGTACATCTTCCTATCAAACTGAAACCTGTTTACATTGATCATTAACTCTGCCCTTTTGTTTTTCTTGTCAGTGGGCCATCTGGATATTGTGTGTCATTTTTTGATTTATGGTCCTGCCGTTTGTAAAATAACTTTTCTTGGACGTGTAGCCTTTGTATATTGATACTGGTTTCCATTGAGTATTAGACAGGTTTGGATGTGATCACATGAGATGAGACTTTTGAGCTCATGCATGTGCATAAGGCTACTGGAACATTATTTTAAGAACTTGGTCACGTCAACCTAAATTAGTTTTATTTGAATAGCACTTGTCACAATATGCATTGTTTAAAAACAGCTTTACTGAAAATGTTTATATCATGTTTATAGCCGTCAGTGAGATGCTATTATACAGTCATGGCCAAAAATATTGGCACCCTTGGTAAATATCATCAAAGAAGGCTGTGAAAATTAATCTGCATTGTTAATCCTTTTGATCTTTTATTTAAAAAATTCACAAAAAAATCTAACTTTTCATTGGATAATAAGAATTTAAAATGAGGGGAAATATCATTATGAAATAAATGTTTTTCTCAAATACACATTGGACACAATTATTGGCACCCCTAGAAATTATTATGAGTAAAACATTTCTGAAGTATATTTCCATTCATATTCACAATTTTGAGCACTTCAGGGTGATTATGAACATGAAATTATCCAGCCATGGCTTCCTGTTTCACATAAATATAAATAGGAGGGAAAACAAAGTCCAAATTCCCTTAATCATCCATCACAATGAGAAAAACCAAATAATATATTTCTGATGTGCAGCAAAAGATAACTGAGCTTCACAAATTAGTGAAGTGGCTTTAAGAAAAGAGCTAGAGCAGTGAAAATTCCCATTTCCACCATCAGGGCAATAATTAAGAATTTCCAATCAACATAAAATGTTACGAAACTCCCTGGAAGAGGACGTGTGTATATCCTCCTAATGCACTGTGAGAAGGAGAGTTTGTGTGGCTAAAGACTCTCCAAGGACCACAGCTGGAGAATTGCAGAGAATAGTTGAGTCTCGAGGTCAGAAAACCTTAAAAAAAAATTGTCAAACAGCACCTACATCACGTTTTTTGGGAGGGTTTCAAGAAAAATTCTCCTCACTCATCCAAGAACAAACTCCAGCATATTCAGTTGTCAGACACGACTGGAACTTCAAATGGGACTGGCTTCTATGGTCAGATGAAACTAAAAAAAAATGATCTTTTTAGCAGAAAACATTCAAGATGGGTTTGGTGAACACAGGGATGAAAAGTACCCCATGTGTACAATGAAATATACTGCTGTATTTTTGATGTCGTGGGCCTATATTTCTGCTGGAGATCCTGGACATCTTGCTTAGACACATGGCATCATGGATTCTATCAAATACCAACAGATAAAAAATCAATTAGTGACTGACTCTGTTAGAAATCTTATAATGGGCCATGTTTGGATCGTCCAGCCGTACAATAATCCAAACATAAAAATGGATCACTGAGCACAAAACCAAGCTTCTGCTATGGCCGTTCCAGTCCTCTGACCTGAACCCTGTAGAAAATGAGTGGGGTGAACTGAAGAGAAGCACCAACATTGAGCTGGGAATCTAAAGGGTCTGGAGAGATTCTGGATGAAGGAATGGTCTCTGATCTCTTGTCAGGTGTTCTCTAACCTCATCAGGCATTATAGGAGAACATTTAGAGCTGTTAAACTGGCAAATGGAGGTTTCAAAAAGTATTGAATAAAAGCGTGCCGTTAATTGTGGCCAATGTGTATTAGAGAAAAACATTTTTCATAATGATACCCCCCCCCCCCCCCATTCCTATAATTCAGTAGTTTTGATGACTTTGACTATTATTCTTAACTGTAGAAAATGATAATATTGAGAAAATAGCAGGTATGTCCAAATTTTTGACTGGTAGATATTTGGAAACTAGAAAACGTATTCCCTACAGAGCAAACTTTTTCACCTTAAAAAAAAAAAAACTCTTTTTAGAGAATTTTCCTTTCCCTCGTAATGCTCCTGTACACTTCGCTTTCGCCTCAGGCATCACTGTCATAGCAGATAAGAGTCGTGAAAAAGAGTGTGATACTAAATTACGTGTTAAATTTGTCTGTAGTGGATAATTGACCACGTTTTGTGCTCTTGCGAAGGGGATTTAATGCACTTCTCTCAGGGAGACATGTACAACTTTGAAAATGTGTTGCACTACTAACAATTAATGTCAGGAAAGCTTGCTGCTCTACTGACATACCTAGAATGGATGGCCACTTTGATAGACTTGTGCTGCAAATATGGCCACTGTTCAATACAGGTTGCGAGACACCGCTAACTAATAACTATATTTTTCAGAAAAAGGCCAGTAGCTCAGCTCAAAATATTGTTTATTTTCCCATAAAAAGGTGTTTTTTTTCTGTCATTTTGTTTTGAGCACACAGTTTTAAGGTAGTTAGCTATTTATTAGTAGCTTTTAGTTTAACTAGTTTTTCAAAAGAGGAGTGTGATTAAAGTTGAACTCCATCAAATCATGAGTACCTTGCAGCAGCATTTGGCTTAGCAGCTAATTAGCTTTCCAACACCACTTGTGATCTTATTCAAAATATCTCATTGTAGCTGTGACTGTACATTATAAGTAGTTATGCCAGATATTTTGGTTTTGGAGTGAAGCATTGAGAATCTGAGCACGACTATTCTGTTCTAAGCTGTGGCTGGATGTAAGCAGTAGAATTAGAATCCATTATTATGGATTATGGACACATTTTTCAGCCAGAAGTAAAGGTCTGAAGTTAAAAAGACTTAATGATGGATTGACAGATAATTATGGATGCAAACATGCACCTTTTCACTTCACAAGATAGTAATTGATGGGCTGGAGTCATGTGAGTTAATCGTGGATTATTATGATGTTTTTATCAGCTGTTTGGACTCTCATTCTGACGGCACCCATTCACTGCAGAGGATCCATAGGGGAACAAGTGATGTAATGCTAAATTTATCCAAATATGCTCTGTTGAAGAAACAAAATCATCTACATCTTGGATGGCCTGATGGTGAGTACATTTCAGCTACTGTAGTTTTACATCATGCAATAAGCATACAATACAAGAGGTAGGCCTGCTTATGTTATTGATGCATAATATTGTTAGTGTCATTGTGTTAAGCAGCCCAAGGCTTGTGTTGTGTGTATTGAATATCACCTTTACGTTGTTTCTAACCTGCATGTGTGGAACACTGACCTCAACATCAGCCAGATCGATCGAACCCACGTCCAGACAAAAACATTTCATGGCTGGTTTAGCCGTTACGTGATTGCAGCCTGTTCTGTTGCAAGGTTTTCTAAAATGTTTTCATGTTGCTTGACATTTCCAGATGACCACGCTTAACAAGAACTCAGCAATAGATTATCTGCGATAAATAAAACGCTGCTAATCCCACCCTCAGTCAATAACATCTGCTGCGAGAAACACACAAAAAAAAACAGTGTCCACTTTAACGCTCGGTTTAATTGTGATCTGAGGTTTTATTATGTGTCCGAGTCTTTTTTCAGTTTTGCTTTATGAAAAAGGGGATGCAGTTGCTTGTGTCGTGCTTGCATAAATTGTTTAAATATCCCCTCATTCAAGCCTCCCCTCCTACACATAATGTTTCTCTGCAGGGAATTTCATTATGGCCTAAATTAGAACAATCACTCTAGAGAGAGAGACTGCAAGAAAGCTGAATAAAAACAAAGCTAATGAAGAAGATAAGGTGACATTTCAGCGTCTTAAATGCGGGCTGACTGTAATATTAATAAGCTCTGTCCTTATGGTTTCATCCTATTATTGATTCACTTTGTCCATACTCATTTAAATAAAAGTAAATATTATTGAGGATGAACAATGTAATACCGTAATAAAGGATATTTATTCTTATGTTACAGTTTGTAGTATCAAATATTTAAACTTTTTATTTGAAACAATAGTCATACATCAACATAGAGAAGTGGGAGGAGTTTTATTTGAAGTAAACATTTACAGTATAAACACATTTAAATACAAATTTTACAGCATTTTTATACTTCCTAAAGTTCTACTTTATATAATCATGAACCCCTTTTTTCAGGATTTTAAGTTTATCAGTTGAAATTTAGCTTACTTTAACGATAACCCTCTAAATGCTCATGAATATTCATAGGTATTCGAATGTGACATTTACATAAATATGTGTGTATATTTAGAAATTTTGGCATGTTGACAGCATCCAAAATAAATACATGATAGTAATAAAAAATGTAAATAATCTCAATTATATAATACATTTAAATATTTAAAAAATGATATGAAAAGTTCATTAGATGACATTTAACTTATTTATATTATACATATATTTGGATAGTTACTACAATATAGATATTTTAGAGTTATATATATTCAATATTTTGTGAACCTAAAAGGTTTTGTAAATGTGTATAAAATAGTTTTAAAAAATGTGATTTGGCTATTAATGATTATAAGTGCCTCTAAGTGCTGATTGAATTTTTCTAAAATGAGCTTTTTTATCAGGCTCCTATAGGTTCAGGATTTTTACTTTACCAATTTATTGCCATTAAATTGAAATAACGGAACATAAACACAAAATCCTGAGAAAAATGCTAATTTTAGAAGAAACTTTCAGATTTGTACTTTGAGGCTTTTGCATCTGAATTTATATTTTTAGTAGTGCTGGGCAACAATTAATCGCATCCAAAATAAACGTTTACATTGTGTGAACGGTGTATATTTATTATTTATGTATAAATACATGCATGTATACATTCAAGAAAAATGTTATGTTTATATATTAAATATATTTATATATAAAATTAATTATATGAATATAAATATATACATGTAAATACATGTGTAACGGGGCAAACGAGACTTGAGACGTGCGGATCCATTTGCAAACTTTAAACAAAGACATGGTCAAAAAACACAAGCAGGGTCAAAACATCATTACACAGGTATGGCACAAACAAGATACAAGAATAATCCAGAGGGAAAGCGTGGGTCTATGATCGGTGAACAATATCCAGAGGGCTTGACAACGGGGGTAATCCAGAAACATGAGCGATAGTCCAGATAAGGTACAAACAGAGTCCGAACGGCAAGACCAGGGTAAATCCAGGAGTAATAAACGCAGAACAATACTGGAACTAAACCGAAACACTGAATGGCTTGGTCAGGCGGCTAACACTAGGGGAGTGCTATACGCAGAACAATACTCGGCAGAGAGGAAGAGGAAGTCCATGGTTTAAGTAGGGTGTGTGATTTGTAGGCTATATATGTTTATAATTTTATGAGCCTAAAAGGATTTTTAAACATTTGTGATTCTCTAAGGTTAGTTATGTTTAGGCTAGGATGTGTAGATGCTGTTAATATGTTAATAATCAGATTTTATATATAAATATCTACTCATGTTGAAATGTATGAGAACTTTCTAAACAATCGTCTTTTGACCCAAGATGAAGGCATCTTCAGTTGTAAATTGTTGCACATTGTCATAGACAGCTGATAAGATTTAAAACTTCAGAAATCAGGACCTTCCTCTAGTCGGCAAAGTCAAACATCAACCTTTGGGATGCCATTCTAACTTTCCTGTCTATGGCACCAGCAGCCAATGAAACATGAAATTAAATTAGTGCCTCTATATGTTTTGTGGGCAACAGAGCCACACAAGAATGATCGGCTGTCTCTTGTTTGGTTTCCTGTTCGTAACGCTGTAGAAATAACATCTCTCTCCCCCTTGGCTATCATTTTCGCCTCTGCCCAGCTAATGGGTATATCTCGAAGCAGAGTTTTGGATTTTATGTGTTTTTCGAGATGCTTGAGTTAAAAATCAAGAAAAATGTCTGTGGAAATCCTAGCGCACGGAGCAAATGCATGTTTGTCTTTCTGACAAAAATAAATACATTTAGAAAACTCAATATTTGACCCAGAACAGCGAAGGAAAGGCTAAATTCAAGGTCAACATCTTTCCCTGAGGCTCGCAATGTGACTCCTCAGAAGTCAATGATAATATTCCTTCAGATCTGCCCAACAACTTTTCAGACGGCAATCATAAGTTTGCCACCTTGGTCTCCATCTGCGCCCTGGCATCCCAAATTTCCAGTCACCTTGAATATACCTGAAATTATTGCTTGTTGAGAATTGATTGTCGCATTATGAGTTCGAACAGATTGTTCTCTGATCATATTTGGTTTATAATCATGCCACATCAGATTTAACTAAAATGATTTCACCCTACGAACACATTAACACAATTGCGACACTCATTACATGGTTAAATCAACCTCAAAACAACCCCAGCTGCTGTAAACAACAGCACTGCTTTTTGAAGAAATAACAAAAATAAATGCTTTTTTATCTATGGGAATGAAGGCAGTCTGGAATACAAACAGCCATGTTTCATTTGTATTCCATCAAGGGATTGGGACGAAACAATTCCTGTAAATAAATAATGGAGTCTTGCTTAAGATGGGCACAATAAATGTTTAATGTGTGCTACCCAGCAGGATACAGTGGCAGGTAGAGGGCAGAGGGAAGCTGGGCACACGTCCTGCTGTTACGCTGGACTGCAGTGGTGCTTACTGTAGGTGCGGAATGGCTGATGGAATATTGGAAAGACAAAATATATATATCTTATTTTTCTCTCCATAAAATGTACTTACTGTTTGGGATGAGAGCTTTTTCTATGCTCAGTTGATGTGATTGCCAGTGCCACATTTGTTTGTTTTTATTTGCTTTTGATACTTTCTGAAAAATACTGTGCTTGATTAATTAATGAATTATGTTATTGTTTGTTTATTTGTATTGTAATTTTAACATATAAATAAATAATAATCAATATTTATTTAATTTAGATTATTGTAACATATTTATTTATTAGTTATTTGTAATATGAGTTGCATTTTATTATTATTATTATTATTAGATACTACATACAAATAAGAAACTGATAAATATTGATTTATTTTAGATTATTTATTGTAACATTATTTATTTATTCATTTAGTTTTTATTGCAACATGTCATTTGCTTTTTATTATTATTATTATTTATTGTATAATACATAAAAATAAGAACCTGATTAATATTGATTTATTTATTTTAGATTATTTATTTTGTCAGTTATTTTTCAGATAAAACATACACAAAATATAAGAACCCCCTGGGAGGAAAAAAGCTTTAGATATATTGAGATAAGTGAATATACATTAATTATATAAACAACATCAAATATAACTCATTTAGCAGCTTCACAATGCCCTGTTTATCATTATTAAAACTTTTAAGACTTTAAAGTAATTTAAAATGGGAAATTAATAATGTCAAGTGCTCATCAAATTACCTTATTTAAAAAAAATACATTATTATTATTATTATTATTATTATAGATACAACAAAACTAGAAGAAAAGAGAAAAGAAAACAGAGAGAAACAAGCTTTTTATTCATTAAGATAAGTGGGTACGCATTGATTATATGAAAAATACTTTAAGGAGGTTTAAGGAGTCCAAAATAACTTGAAATCAATATTTCTCAATATTTTCCCCCAGCTAAATTAATATTTTGATGAATTAATTTCTCATCCTATTTCCTAAAAGCACTGAATATCTCCTACATTGCATCATTGTTTCTGCCAAAAACTCTTTGACAGAGCTGTGTGCCACTTCCTGCCAAGTCAGTGTCTTTGTTTTTCTTTCTCTCCTTCTCTCTTTTCTCCCATTAGGAAAGTAAATGCTTGGTAAACATGGCCAGCTGTGAACTCTCTCATCCCATCTGCTCCGCAGGGACGGCCAGGCCTTTGGCACTTAACTATAATGCATTCATTGTGAGTTAAAGCAGCAGCATTAGAAGGATGATTAAGACTTACCAAACACTAGCCAAACGTCTGCTTGTGTTCAGGTATGTGAATGCTGCGTGAACAGCTGACTTCAGTGGAGAACTGTTGATTTGAGTGGCGTCCCAACGCTGGGATCTCCAGGAACGAGTGTGTCCCATGGTGATAAGGTGCCTGTGGATATCAGCCGAATCTAAAGAGGAAAGTGTGGCTTTCTGGTGTGGCTCCTATCTGAAGACTGAAATGTGTGAGAGCAAAAATACAGCTGACTTTACACTTCAGAGACCACAGACTAGCTGCAAACTTGTAGATGTTTTCAATAAAACACAGCTAAATCTGAGATCAATTAAACATTTGATTAGATTAAAGAAATGAGATCTGACTGGTGACAGATGCACAGTTATAATTAACCTGCTAACCAAGCCTCCATCTCAATCACTGACTAAGTACAAACTACAAAATACATTGGTTTAATCTGATTTGAAAAATAAATAAATAAAGTCTCTTTTAAATAACTCTACAAATGCTAATTTGATTTCTACATTTAAAAGTAAACAGAATCTTCAGGTTTATCCATTTTTTTTTTTTTTGTTTTTTTTTTTTACTCAATGCAATGGATTAAAAGTTTGATCATCTGTGAAAAACTTTTGAAACACCTTCAAAAGCTAAACCCATTTTATTTTAATTAAATCTGTAATATATATATATATATATATATATATATATATATATATATATATATATATATATATATATATATATATATATATATATATATATATATATATATATGTGTATATATATATGTATGTATATATATATGTATGTATATATATGTATGTGTATATATATATATGTGTATATATATATATATGTGTATATATATATATGTGTGTATATATATGTATATATATATGTATATATATATATATATATATATATATATATATATATTTATATATATATATATATATATATATATATATATATATATATATATATATATATATATATATATATATATATATATATATATATATATATATATATATATATATATATATATATATATATATATATATATATATATATATATTTTTTTTTTTTTTTTTTTTTTTTTTTTTTTTTTTTGGAAAATGCGATGTTTGTGGTGCTGTTGCTGTTTTTCCCAACCAGTCCGACAGAGCAACTACAGCCCATCTAGTCAAATGTGTGAGGGGCGTGGCTATCAGTTTGTCTGACCACTGGCAGACTTGGTGGGAGGGGCCTGTTTAAAACGAATTATTATTTGTACATCATTCGACTGGTGGTGGCACAGAAATAACACACTTCAGCTTTAAGAATGAAAAAGTAAGAAGCAGAAAGTGAATTCCCTCAAGTGTGCAATTGGCAACTTCAACTCTGCAGTTGTGTGACTTTTTAAGATTTAAAATATTAATGCATTGTAATCTTTTGTAAAAAATTGTAAAAAAAAAAAAAAATTAAAATAAAAAAAAAAACTGTAAAAAAAAAAAACAGTCTACATCGTACAATACAGAGAGATAATAAGATTTTGTTTCTTTTTTTTTTTTTTTTTTTTTTTTTTTTACCCGGCCTGTCAGTAACACAGATAACACATGACAGTACGTATGTGTAGCTATGCTATCATCATTCACAGCCTTTTTTTTTTTTTTTTTTATATATTTTTTTTTATATATATTTTTTTTTTTAATTAATTAATTAATTAAATTTTATATACCCTTTTATTTAACCATACTATGACCGACAAGACCAGGGGACAGAGAAAACAAGAGAGAGAAGAAAAAAAAATAAAAAATAATAATAATAATAATAATAAAAAAAAAAAAAAATAATAATTATAATGATATAAATAAGAGTTTGTTTCTAATTCCCAGAAATAAAATAGGTCATTCCACAGTACAGACTCTTTTTCTCTCTCTTTTCACTGATTCTAATTCTGTACAGGTTTGATTCTGGCACTGACATTTCATTACTTGGTGCAAGAAGTTTGGATGTGTGTAAGTCAGTGCCAGAACTGTGCATTGATTTATGAGTCCAAATAAATCTTTAATGTAGATTTATTTACAGACTTTTACCTAAGGTTTTGCATTTTATTTACTTAATTAAATAGCAAACAATTTCAAACTCAGTATTGCACATCTTTAAACATTTACTCAAGAATATAAAATTGCACACATTTTAATGTTTGTACACAGCGAGATTTGCTTTCATAGAATATACTGACTTTAGTTTATTTTTTTACCTAATAGACTAATAGTATATATATACAGTATATATAGAAATAAAAATTAAGAAAAGGAGAAGAAATAATTAAATCTTAAACATATCAACATTTGGTGAAGCTTAGGCTTGGCTGCACAGAAAATCCTTTAGCTAATTTGTTTTCTTCTTAATAATAATAAAATGGGAGGCCTTAAAATAAATCAGCTGATGTCTACCAAGACCTGAGACTGTTCTAGGTCATATATATTCTGTATATATATATATTATTTTTTATTTATTTTTGTAGAAATTAATAAAAGGAGAAATAAATAATTAAATTTTAAACATCGACATTTGGTGAATCTTAGGCTTAGCTGCACAGAAGAACCTTTAGCTAATGTTTTTTTATTTATTTTTTTATAATAAAATGGGAGGCATTAAAATAAATCAGCTGATGTCTACCAAGACCTGAGAATGTTCTAGGTCAGCGGCTACAGTAATTAAAACCCTGCACAGTTTCTCGTTAACTGTGTCCTTTTCTGTCAGTCCATTTAAATTGATATGTATAATCACCCCCATCATCCACAAAAGCTTGCATAAATATACAGTGAACACAAAATGTATGTATACAGTTAAGATGAATATAAAAATTGTATTAGTTGGTTACTGTGAAGATGAAACAAGCCTTCTTTAAAAAAAAAAAAAAAACATTTGACAAAAACATTTTTATTTGTCTTTAATAAAATTTAAATACTAATTTAAACTAATTTTAATAATAAAATATTTAGAAATGCGTAGCCTATAAAGAGAAAAAAACTAGCATTATTTGATTGCAGAATCCTCTTGAAATGAGATCTTCCTATCTATGCAATGAAATTCATACGTTTTTCTGTGCAGCCTAACTGTACAAATACTTTTAGTGGTCATGTCGATGGCCCCCCTATAAAAGTGCAGCTTTTAGTCAAGATAGCGATCAGTATTCAGGGTTTTTCTGGTTTTACTGTCTCCTCTGAAGATGACTTCAATCTGCCATGGACAAACTCCTGAGGATTTAGGAGCTTCGCTGTTATTGACTGAATCTATTCAGCATCTGGTGATAAAAAGCTTAGATAAGCTCAGCTGCCTTTGAAATCAACACAAGCAAAACAGCAAAAAAAAAAAAAGTCCTATGTTAAAATCTTGCACGTAATTTACATAAAAAAGCAGAGAATGTCAGAGAGTGAAAATGTCTTGTTTTTGAAGAGTTTTATAACCACACTGCTCAAGCTGACAGATTATTCAGAAAACAGTAATAAGTGATAATTCATTTATAACCCGTATCGTCACTGTCAAAATGTTGACTAAAACTTTCTATTTTCAAGTTGATAAAATGTTGATTCCCATGCGTTCTCAGACTCATTCGCTTCAGTACGTCCTCTTTTCTTTTATCATGAGTCAATGTTGGATCACAACCATGACAAACTGGCGTATTCCCTCAACAATATGTTTCTGTTCCATCTTCCATTTTGGTCAGGTTTCACGAGTGACAGACGGAGATTGCAAAGGAAGAGAGTATTAACAAAGGGAAGTCCATGAGAGGAAGCACTGGAGAGGAAATGGCTTCCGATCCTCTTTAATTAGAGTGCCAGAGTCTCAGGTGAATTTTTCCACCCAATCATACAAAAAAAGCCAAAATTCAAAGTCTTGCAGGAACAAGATGATCATGACACGTTTAATATTCTTTTCATCTCAGAGTGACGCCATGAGTAGTTCCTGAGAGAGATTTTTTCATTTATCTTTTACTTTTATCACTCTTGACAAATAGGGTACATTACATCTTGACTCAAACCCTTGAACCCTTGACCCTTGTATCACAAATTGTTGAATAATTATTCAGCAGAATGTCAAGCTTATGACATTTCAGAAGGAACAAAGCGACATGAATTTTTATCAATTTTAGAATATATTTGTGTATAGAACAAACAATTATTATACAAATTTAATATTAATTCAACAGAATGTCATATCATATACCATATCATAAAATGTAATAGGGCATTTTCCTTTTCCTTCTTTCACAGCTGTCTGCAGGAGATACCTTTAAAAATGGACACAGATTTTCCAATTAGGCTGCTGATTAATTAGTTTATTTTGGGTAATTTTAGCAAAAGGCTTACTAAAGCTCATACTCCGCAAAATAGTTAGGGAGTTAACGTGTTATTTATTTATTTATTTATTTATTTATTGGAAATCTCTATATATATTACGTGTGTGTGTGATATATATATCAATGTGTGTGTATGTATATATTAAATTAATAATTAAAAAGTTTGTTGTTGTTTGAGTCATAGTAACATTAAAGGTTTATTTCAATAATAGATCAAATATCAACATATTTCAGTTTCATCAGTCTTTCTTCCAGTATTTAGGGAGAGGAAAAAAAAAACTTTTAAAACTTTTTAGAATGAACATCTGCTGCAAATAATGCAGTGCAACACTGCCAACAGCATTTTTCACATTATGAGCCCACAAATATGTCCTGTTTTCAGCAACAGTTATTTTGATAGTTCAGATCTAATCATGCAGGAAGTGAACCGTGCTTTTTCCTGCACAGCAAGCACTTCTACCATTAATAACAGTTAGCTGGGGCTTTGTGTTAAAGGTATAACTGGAACTGACTCCGATTCAAACAAAGTGAGGCGGCTGTCGGGCCAGCTTACACACAGATGGGCGTTCAGCACCACGGACAGCGACCAAGCACACCGGCACACTGTACATGAGGGCTCTGCTAGAACCTCTTGAGGAAACGTTTCAGCTGTCTAGAGCTTGTCAAATAAGAAAAAAGCTTCAAGATGGCTTTGTGCAACGCTTAAAGGATAACTTGAATGTTTCAGCTCCTGTTATCTGTAGATTATGGGCTGAACGGCTGGAATGTGTTTCCCTCCACATCGTCTCTTCTTCAACACCTGAACCAATCAGGTATGCATGGATTCCTCTTATGTTTTATATAGTGGCAGTGTTGTCTTTGTGTGAATGGGAATAGAAGAACCGTGTTTCCCAAAGAAATGTCTCTGAACAACCATAACCATGTCCCACAACATCCTGAAATATTAAAGGTCCAGAAGAGCTGCAAAGTGCAAGCATGATTGCTCATCTTGACAGTGAATGAACAGATGGAGAAGATGAGAAAAATTAAATTGTCACACAAAGAAAGTAAAGCTGTCAGAAAGTGTCTTTTGGCCCTGTGTCCATATTCACCATGATGTATTGTGTTTTACTGCACTTTTGTGGTTGAATGACATTTTTAGAATACCATATCTGACTTATTTGTCTTGCTAAGGTTAATTTCATATCTAAAATGCATATATTCCAGTTGCAATTAATAATGAATAATATTTATTAATAATATTGAATATTTTTTTATTATTTAATTTAGAAATGACAGCTTGATTGGAAATTAACCAATAAAAAATATTTTTTTTTCACAATGGATATTTTTCTCCCATGCAACAAGACTCATTTTATTTCAGACATGCTCATCACCGACACTGTTGTTGGTAACTGAGAAAGAAAACTAGGCCTATTTATTATTTATTTGAAAAAAAAAATCTATTATCATTTATTTTTGGGGGGAAAAAAGTCAAATATGTGGTCGTGATGTAATATAATCCCACAGCTGTGGGACAGTCATAATTTTTGAACAAATGATCAGTCAATTTTACACAATTAATTTAATTAAAAAAAATAATTATAATATAATTTTGTTTCATGTATGTATACTTATTTTTGTGGGTTTATTTATTTATTTGACCTTTATTCATTTAGCAGACATTTTTTTATGAAAACAACTAACGTGTGTTTTTTTTTATAAATAAAGTTGAATTATTTATTTGACTCATAAATAGAATATGGCATAATGTGCTTTTTAAAATAAATATGTATGTATATATTTATTTGACTTAATAAAAATATATTATTACATTATACTTTATTTATTTATTTATTTATTTACAATTATAAATTATTAAATTATTATTGCAAGTTTTAGCTTTCACCTATTAGAATGTAAATTACTTGTAGTTTCTCAATTGAGTATACAGCTGTAATGTTCAACAAAGAAGTTAAAATTCGTATAAAACCCTGCTGGGACATCAAAGTACAAAGTACATAGTTGTAGAAACATGGACAGTATTGAATTATCACAATATAAGCCAAGAATTTACTAAAAAATAAAATAAATACATACGGCCTACATTGACTCCTCAAGCTTTGAAATGAGCTTTTCTTTAGTAAATCAAATGTCTGCTCTACTGCTTCCAGTTCTTCTCCTCCATGACCCAGAAATCAGTATTAGTCCTGCCATTTTCATTTACTCCCAGTAGTGGAGAGGATCAGAAAATGTGCTTCAGGATATTTGAGTATGTCCTATCTCACATGTCCCACTGATATAAATACATTTATGCTCTCCCAGGAACATGTTTGATGTTAAATGATAGGGGAGGCCATCACATGTGTTTTTCTATTAAAAAGAACGTGTCATTTAAGTCATGGAGTATCTTCCATCAAACCTGTGCATGGCAGAGATGGTTTGATATGAAGCATGGAGTCAGTTGTGGAAGACTGCTCTTCATCACTGTCACTTGTTTAGTGTGTTATTTTCCTCTATATCAACATGTGAAGAGAATGGAGGGCTGTCAGTTTGATAGATGCCGGTATGACAGATGATGTGGATGATGGGTTCCCGCCACATGCTTCGTAGAAGCTGTTATGCTTAACGCAACTAAACCGAACCTCATCTGCTTCCTAATTTGGCTTTCAGGGGTTTTTATTTTTTTCTCAGTAAGATCTGCAGTAGATCTAGATTGATGGAGGTGGATATGATTATCTAGCTGGCACCTTCACTGTTTGTTTATGCATTTTGTCTTCAGTTTTGTTTACTCATGCTTAATATTTATTGATTTATGTTTGCATTTTGCAAGTTTTAGTTTGCACATTTTAGATTGCTTGAAGTTTCTCTAGAGTGATTGTAGAAAAAATAGATGTTCTTGTTAAACTTTCTAACTTGTTCATGATTCCTACTTTTCACTTGAATTATGCAAGATATTTGAGTATGTGCTTCATTTAATTCATTCATTCGTATGTCCTTTCTCAGATGCGAGATTATTTATTCATTCATTCATTCATTCATTCATCCACTCATGATATTTGAGTATGTCCTTTCTCATATGCCAGAATATTCATTCATTCATTCATGATATTTGAGTATATTCTTTCTCAGATGCCAGAGTACTCATTCATTCATGATATTTGAGTATGTCCTTTCTCGGATGCCAGAATACTCATTCATTCATTCATGATATTTGAGTATGTCCTTTCTCAGATGCCAGATTACTCATTCATTCATTCATTCATGATATTTGAGTATGTCCTTTCTCAGATGCCAGATTACTCATTCATTCATTCATGATATTTCAGTATGTCCTTTCTCAGATGCCAGATTACTCATTCATTCATTCATTCATTCATGATATTTGAGTATATTCTTTCTCAGATGCCAGATTACTCATTTATTCATTCATTCATTCATGATATTTGAGTATATCCTTTCTCAGATGCCAGATTACTCATTTATTCATTCATTCATTCATGATATTTGAGTATATCCTTTCTCAGATGCCAGATTACTCATTCATTCATTCATTCATTCATGATATTTGAGTATGTCCTTTCTCAGATGCCAGATTACTCCATTCATTCATTCATTCATTCATGATATTTGAGTATATTCTTTCTCAGATGCCAGATTACTCATTTATTCATTCATTCATTCATTTGAGTATGTCCTTTCTCAGATGCCAGATTACTCCATTCATTCATTCATTCATTCATGATATTTGAGTATATTCTTTCTCAGATGCCAGATTACTCATTTATTCATTCATTCATTCATGATATTTGAGTATGTCCTTTCTCAGATGCCAGATTACTAATTTATTCATTCATTCATTCATGATATTTGAGTATATCCTTTCTCAGATGCCAGATTACTCATTCATTCATTCATTCATTCATTCATTCATTCATTTGAGTATGTCCTTTCTCAGATGCCTGATTACTCATTCATTCATTCATTCATTCATGATATTTGAGTATATCCTTTCTCAGATGCCTGATTACTCATTTATTCATTCATTCATTCATGATATTTGAGTATATCCTTTCTCAGATGCCAGATTACTCATTCATTCATTCATTCATTCATTCATTCATTCATTCATTCATTCATTCATGATATTTGAGTATATTCTTTCTCAGATGCCAGAGTACTCATTCATTCATTCATTCATTCATTCGAGTATGTATACAAATTTATATCAAGAGCATATAAAACTCATAATCGCCATCTTAATCCATTTCATTTTGTATTGTTTAAAAACATTATTGTGTAAAAAATATAAAATTGAACTAAAAATTTGTCCCAGCTGTGACATGACCAGGAGTTTTGCCTGTAATTGTTTTATCAAATGTTGTTTCTGGTGTGTGCATTGTATCAGAATAATCCAGAATACATCAGCCCTTGTTGTCAGCTTTAGTGGTCATGTACATAAGATGCATTATGAGAGTTTATACAGCTCATTTATCTCCTTTGAGCAAAGGGCCACAATAATCCAATTCTGTGTTATGCTCATAGTCAGAAATAACTGTGTCCCCTTCCTCTTGTTTTGATTCAAATCGGATAAAACAGTGGCACACAGTTCCCAGTGTTGCCTTGTGTGTAATTACATGGTAGATGGTGCTAATTAAACAACAGCAAGACTGCTGAACACACTGCTTTAGATAGTATGACACTCTGCTGGAAAACTTAAAATAAAACAAGCCAAACAGAGTGCTGATGTTGTAATCCACAGCGAACAATAGCTCATTTATATTTCTTGGTGGTGGTATAAGAAGTAATAGAAGTAATAGCCGAGTAGCTGCTGTAAAAAATTACATTATTTAAGGCTGGAGATAAACATGCTTACATGCTTTTTCATTGTCTCTTTCTGCAGGTTACATTTAAATGTCAGTAGTTGGCAACAAGTTAATCACTGAAAGCCATTCTTTCAAAACACTTATTTTTTCAGGAACAAAACAAGTTACCATCTTTATGAGTAACTCACTGATTAATTCAGCCAACCATTTTATTAAAAAATACTAATTTGTTTAGGAACTAAACAAGTTCATGTCTTTATAACGGACTCATTGAATCATTCACTCAACTGATTTGTTTGAAAAACACCATTTCATTTTGGGACAAAATGAGACCGTCCTTATGAGTGAGAGAACTTGAGAGAACTTGATGGGAATTCATGGGCCTAGGTTTAATTTTATTTTGCCAGCAAATAATTTTATTGGCCAGCCCTAGTTGCATTCTGTGTACAACTATGATATCAGTTCCAAGCAGATTGTAAAATGTTATGTGTGTGTCTCCATTTGCTTCCCCTTTGTAATCTTTAAAGCCACTTAGTGTCTTGTCATTTAATCTCCCCTGGCTGTTGGACCTTATCTGTCCATTATGTCTCCACTCAGACTCCAATTGTCCCTTGCGGGGTGGCAAGTTGTGTCCATCTAACTATCGCAAAATCCAGTGTCAGGCAGTACAAGCTTCCCTGCCTGTAAATGCTAGCAGTAATTGTACAGTAAATATATTGTACTACTCTACCGTATATGATCAGAGTCTCACAAATAATCTATAAAATAATTTATTGCAACATACTAGACTACATGCCTGGAACACAGATTGTTATTAAATTTTGAACTGTTAGCACAGTAGCAGCATTTGATGAGCAGGTGGTCTGATATGCCATCATGGCTGTGTAACCTTATAGCTCTGTTATGATAGCACCCTGATGCATTTCGTCATCTTTCATGAGGGATATGAGTGCTGATGGGCAATTTTTTTCATACCAGCAAGTAATTTTCATAACAGCCTCAAGTGTCCTAAAACTCTGTTTAAAGCCAACCTCTGGCTGGCCCTTGAGGCATCCAAGTGTTTGCCTTAAAAGGATAATTCACCCGAAAAATTAAAGCTTGCCATCATTTGAAAGTCAGAACACAGACAATGCAAGTGAATGGTGAACACATCTCTCAAGCGATTTTTCCTCACATAAAGCTAAAGAAGTCTTGGATCCACGTATATATGGTATGAACTATTTATAAGCTGCTTTTATTGTGGTTTTTAGAGCATGAAGGCTGATGGTCTCCATGTTCATTGTATGGAAAAGAGCAGCTCGGACATTCTGTTTGGAAAGTGTACTGTATTGTAATGAATATTCCAGAAGTCAAACATAAAGTTGAGGATGAGGTGGAAATTGCAAAAGAAGAATATTCTAACCAGTATTTACTCAGGATTTATCTTTTGCGAGCATTCCAAAACCGTCTTGTTGACATTACATAAACTACCTTTGATCTTTTCATTACATCTTTTCCTTTTGTGAGATCAGTTTTGACAAGATGCAAGTTTACCTTTTTGATGTGCTATTTACAAAAAAAAAAAAAAGAAGATCTGTCAGTATAGGCAGGCATAGTCATAATTCATTGGCAAAAATATTCACTTTTCAAGCATAAGTTGTTTATGTGGATTTAAATGTTAAAAACTGTGATGAACTACTCCTGTCCATTCCCTACTTGTGTGTGTATTCATGTTTCAGTCACATTACTTTTTTCATTCATTTGCCATGTTTATGACCATCAGCGGGGCAGATTATGACTGTTAACGCAAAATAAAATATAAAGGAAAACTGTTGATTACTGGATTTGATCCATTCCGGGTCCTAGACCTAAACTTAGAACAGACCCAAATCATGTTATATTTAATCCACAATCCATTTCCATTCATTGATTTTTTGCGCTAAATAAGACGAATAAGAGAGATTCTGGACAGAGAGACTGATGCGAATGCTAAAATCTCTTCATCAGTATCCAATAAGACACTCAAGAAGATATAGCTAAGGTGTTCCCGAGAACCAAGTTTTGCATCACCAAACAGAAAGAAAAAAACCCCAGCATGTTAGTTTACTTTATTTTCAACTAGAAGCTTCAAATCCCTTCCCAGAATACACAAGGTTACACACTGGCA
The DNA here is from genome assembly GCF_936440315.1 of Barbus barbus. Classification (NCBI taxonomy): domain Eukaryota; kingdom Metazoa; phylum Chordata; class Actinopteri; order Cypriniformes; family Cyprinidae; genus Barbus; species Barbus barbus. The sequence goes on along the minus strand of NC_136728.1, from coordinate 15,119,703 downwards.
TATTTATCAGGTCTTTTGAGTGTGTTTCACACCTCACGGATCAGATGCCAAATGTATAGAGCAACCTGATTGACATTTTCTTCGCCTAAGGGATTATACAAGTGTTATAAAAGGCGACTCGGTGAGGGGCAGCAGCTAAAGAGAAAACAAACAGATCACAATAAAGAGCCTTACAACACAACTATAAAACACCCCACAGCAGGTATATGAGGTAAAAAGCCCATCTCATTAAAAGCTGCCAGATCTCCTGCAATCTCAGAATTGTCCATTAAAATGATTAAAGGGAACAGGGAGCCTGCAGGCAGTGGGGGTCTGTCAGGGAGCAAAGAGCTGTGCACGGATGTGAGGTGAGCACCTTGAAGACATTGCTATTATGGACCACAATATGAATGGTATTTGATGTCCATGTTGTCCTGTTGGTTTCCTACTTGGTAAACATTACAGAATTAGTGTTTTTTTTTTTATTATTATTACTATATTTATTTATTTTAATTGAAGTTATGCATAAAGCTGTGTATTCCTTGTTCAAGTTACTTTATAAAAAAATAAATATACCTTTTCTATATATTGTATATTTTTTAATATAGGCCTGTATAATTTTTTCATCTCCATTCTGAAGTCTGTTTTTTTGTGTGTGTGTGTCCACAGGCAGTGTATGCTTCGGAAATAAAAATTAAAAGTAGATGAATTCACAAATTCACCCGCGCTCAATTCATATGACAAATTCATACGGCCTGATATTCTTTCCACAATGGTGGCGCACCGCTGCAGACGGGATGAGGAGGAGAAGAATTGTTTGAAGAATTTTTGTTTTCTTTATGCACAAATAGTAATCTCGTAGCTTCTTTAAATTACAATTGAACCCCTGATGTCACATGGACTGTTTTACGATTTTCTGGACCTGGGAACATTGCAGTTGTGTTGCTGTCTGGAGGGTCTGAGAGCTCTTGGATTTAATCAAAAATATCTTAATTTGGGTTCCGAAGATGAACAAAGGTCTTATGGGGGTGAGTATTTAATGAAATTTATTTTTTATTTTTGGGTGAACTATCCCTTTTAAGTCTTGCACGTGCGCTCAACTGTGCATGCGACCGAGACCGAGAGAAGTGAAATGAAGGCCGTTTCTCAAACAGAAGACTGCATCCTCCGGAGGCCGCATTTGTAGGCTGCATACGTTATCAAGTCTGGTTTATTTCAGTTAACTGAGCATTACATTCACGAGTCAAAAGCATATTACAACAATTTACACAATTAAGAATAATAGTCAAATTTCTAACTGTTAATATTCTAAAATAAGATGATCTGTATGAAGTCTGCAGCCTACAAATGCGACCTCAGGAGGATGCAGCCTTCCGTGGAACGCGGAAGTGAATGTGCGACAATTCCGATTCATTAGCCATAAATAACTATAAAGAAATGCCGTAAACTGTAAAACTATTTGTGCTACAAACCACTGTGTATGTGTATGTAATGATAAATTAAAATAATATAAAATACCAGTTTGCAACTAAAAATAACTGGAAGCTGATTACACCGGAAGCTTTGCACATTGTAAATGACTGTTTCATTTAAAAAATATGTGAATTAGCTGGGGTTTAAATACTGTATATGCAAATTTATGCAAAACGTGACTTAGAAATGTCAAAAGTCAAACAAACAGCAAGAGGAGAGTCTTGTCAGTGGATAGCGAAAAAAGATAACGTAACTGCTTTCTATTAAAAAAAAAAATCATTTATTACTAAAATATTAACATAATTTGTTTTATAATGAGTAATACAATATTACATTAAAATTATTACTATTATTACTTTCAAAAGTGACATTCCCCAACACTGCTTGTGAGACTATGACCAACTTAAATAATCTTTGATAAATTCATTATATATTGTTTCATATGATAGTGTAATTGAAACATACCCAAGAGATACATATGTGTCTCCTCCAATGAACAGGAGGTCAACAGTGTGGTGCTTTTTTCTGTCGTCCACAGATACAATCTACAAACATAAGAAGATCAGAGTCAGAGGCGTTTGCTGGTTCCCTGATCTACCGCAGGTGACCCTGAAATGGAAAACACAAGTACTACAGAGCTGGTTACCCACATTTGACTCGTTCACCTTGAACAAGGCTTACAATGTTTCTACTGTGAAAACACGAGTCTATTTGTGACCTAAGTAATTGAAGCCAATGTCTCTCCACTTCCCTAGCTGTGTCAAAGGAATGATGCAGATACAGAAAATTAGAGTGAAATTACCCTGGATTGCATTAATATTAATTATTAATGCAACCATCACTATTATTGCTCATGCTTAGCTGAGTCATACATACAGTATACAGGGACCACTGAATCAGTAAGAAACCACCCAAAATGTCCTAGCAACCACCTAGAAAACCCTGGCAACCACTTTAGCATGACTTTTGAGCAAGCATCATTCAGATTATTTACATATATAAAACAATACATAGTTGTTGTTTTTGATATATGTATGTATATAGCTTTAGAATCAGTTTCCAGTCTTCAGGGCAAATATTTCTTTTCATACTCGACTTGGAGGGAGTTACATCTCATTTAATTAACATTCCAGTGCATATGCACTCAGGACCCAGTCAGTGTCAACAAACAAATTCATTACATTGAAATGATCAACTGGGCTGGACCACCCTAAGCGTTAGATGCAGTATGAAATTGCATTCTCAGTACCCTATAAATCCATGAATCAAGAGGCTCGTGTACAGTCCTCTAGCATATTAATACAGGCCGAACAATAACAACGGAGTACAAATGATATCAGTTTGACTGAAGAATAGAAGGGGATTAAATATTTGCGTAGTGATTAAAGTTGTGGTACTTTAGTTATTCCTGGACTGTTTCTATATTAAATAATAGGGTATATAACACAGTTTTTTTTCTGAGGAGAATGTGAGTTGTGCTTCTAAAACGTGGTGTCAAGATGCTAGAGTTTGTGGTTGCTAGGACTTTTTGTGTCCAAAGTGTAGTTTAGTACTTTAATATGGTTAGAGGTTTGTTTTAATACTAATAGTGATGTTAGTCCATCAAACACTAATGGTTGGGCTTGGGAATGGAGCCTGGATTTTATTTCTGCTATTAAAAAAATACCGAAACTGTATGACTGCAACACGATACATTTTTATTGAATGTAAAACAAACAGCGTAACCATTGCAATTTGACTCCCAAACAAATGACTTTTATGTGCCAGTTCTTTTTAGTGAATCAAAAACATGCAGGACAACCAGTGTAGGCTGACTCCCAAACTAAGTTAGTTATTTTTAGTGAATCAAAAATATAGTTGTCTAGTGCAAACGAATGACTCTTTTGAATCAGTGCTTTTTTTTGTCATCAAAAACAAACGGCATAACCAGGAAAATTTGACTCCCAAACAAATGACTCTTATGTTTCAGTTCTTTTTAGTGAATCAAAAATATGCAGCACAACAAGTCTAGTCAAACTCCCAAACGAATGACTCTTTTGAATCAGTTCTTTTTTGTCTTCAAAAACAAAGAGCGTAACCAGTTTGACTCTCAAATGAATGACTCTTCAGTTCCGGTCCTTTTTAATGAATCAAAAACTTGCAGCGCAAGAGTGGTCTAACTTCCAAACGAATTACTCTTTTCAATCAGTTCTTTTTTTTTGTCATCAAAAACACACAGCGCAACCAATGTAGTTCGATTCCCAAACGAATTACTGTGAAGTTGGTTCTGTTTAGTGGTTCAAACATGTGCAGACTTAAATCTGATTAACTGTTAATTTGACAACATATATAAATATTATTATTAATGGAACAAATGCAACCAGAATCGTCAAGACGAATAGGAACCTAAATTGGAATTCTTAAATTCTTTACTATTCGCTGTGATTCAGTTTTATGACATCACAGCGTATCTCATCTCTAACCTGTGCTGCGGGAGTGATCACTTTATTCACAGATGATTGAACTGCTGAGTACAGCAGACTGCAGTTTCTTCTGACAGCAACACTGTGACACTGATAAAATCCTTTTCTAATAATTGAATAGCCTAGAGCATTCTCCTGTTTCTCAGCAAATATGATTTGGATAAAGACACACCGTTAAAATAAGGAATATGATGTATTATATAGATAACTCACTCAGATCTCAGGGCTCGTATCTTGATATATACCATTCCTGTGGATGCCAGCTCAGATTTCCCGGCAGAGATTTGTCAGAAGTGGCAAGGAGTGTATTCATTTTTCTTGGCTTTAAACACTGTTTGCTGATGTTGAATCTCTTTGAGCTGATAAATTGGACCCTGAACCCCTTTTTGTGGTGACAAAATGGATTGAAAACGAATGTTATTCACTTCTTCTTTCTCAATTACAGATCTTTAAGGAGGTTAGATTGAGGATCTCAGCTTTATGGCATATTTAACGTGTATTGGTTTATATGTCATTCAATAATCAAGTCAACTAGAAATTTCCATAATTCACTGTAAATCCAGTGAACATCAGGCCTTCACTATAGTCACTTACCATAAATGTCATTGGAAATAAGGCATGAGTGCAACTTTTAACAGCTACAATGAAGCCTCACCATCAACAAACAAAGGGTATAGATGTTAAACAGCAATGTTGTTCATAAATATAACACACAGGCTCATAATCCTGTCACAGGTAATTGAATCATCAGTGTCCCAGTGTTTAGTGGATCTGCTGTATGTAGCCTTCCAAGGCTTCCATCCATTTCATTTTAGTTCATGTAAATTAACATAATGAAATACTGCTGTTTGCCATTATTTTTGATTAAGTTATGTAAATTAGTTGCGGAAGCTACTTTTAGGAAAACTAGTTTGTTACACTTAAATTTATTCATATTGTTAAAGTAGTTACAGTCAGACTATTCTTTATTGAAAAAGGCTAGCTATGCTAGAAGCTATTTATTAAGCTTTTTAAAATATTAGCTATGAGAAGTATAGCCAACAACTGTACATTGAAATTATTTAAAAATATCAAAATATCTTATATATATATATATATATATATATATATATATATATATATATATATATATATATATATATATATATACACACACACACACACACACACACACACACACACACACACACACACACACACACACACACACACCCTGGACCACAAAACCAGTCTTAAGTGTTAAATTGATTTATACATAAATAAGCGTTCCATTGATGTATGGTTTGTTAGGATCGGACAATATTTGGCCGAGACACAACTATTTTGAAAATCTGGAATATGAGGGTGCAAAAAAGTCCAAATATTGAGAAAATTGCCTTTAAAGTTGTCCAAATGAAGTTCTTAGCAATGCATATTACTAATCAAAAAATTAAGTTTTGATATATTTACGGTAAGAAATTTACTAAATATCTTCATGGAACATGATCTTTACTTAAAAGATCAATCAATTTTGAGTCATGCAATGTATTTTTGGCTATTGCTACAAATATACCCCAGCGACTTAGGACTGGATTTGTGGTCCAGGGTCACATATATAAAATTAGGGCAGTATTTATCTGTCACAAAAATAATAATAACAAATATTTTGGGTGACATTTTCTTTTATATTTATAGTAATTGCAGAATCTACTTTTGGGAAAGAAGCTGTAGCTTGAAACACTTCAATTTATTCATATTGTTAAAACTATTCTGAAAAGTGGCTATACTCTACAAGCTATTAATTAAGATGTTTTTAATACAAGGTAATAAAAAATAATGAACTACATTGAAGCTATTGTGAAATGGGAAAATGTCTTTATAAATGATAATTCATTTTATAATCAGAACAGTATTTTTCTGGCTCAGAAACAATGAGGAACTAATTGTGGGTGACAGAAAATAAACTTGGAATGAATAGAGTACAATGAAAACTAGAATACATAATTTAGTCAAAGCACGATGGTGAGCAGTACGATGTAGTGAAATATTTTGCTACAAAAAAAGACAAACTTTTGTACAAGAAAACAAATCATTTATTTGACCAATGAATCTTTTCAATAAATTGGACCTCATTTGATTCTTTTCTCTGTACAGTTTGAGCTTGGATACAATAAAAAGACTAAGTAGTTTGTTATCCAAAAAAGCTACTGCAAAGTCACTTGTAAGTTATTAGCATTGCTTCTTTTCCTTAGTTGTTCCCCAAAACTGAGCACCAGGAGCACAAGCAACATGCAGATGGACTAAAATTCATGATTTTCTACCTACGTGGCTTTAACAGTCATTACAAGAACTAAACTGCAAGAAAACTCTTGACTCTGATTTCAAAAGAGCCCAAGAGAGTGATGAATGGAAACAGGACAAAAATACAATATCTCTTCCAACAGTCACTCGCTGCCCTGGGTTCTACTAATCCAAGCAGAAATGGGCACAAATGCTCTTAAATTGACATTCCATGTGTGCCAGTAAGCCCTCCAGAAAGGCACAGGATTTCTTAGGCCTCTTCAAAGCTCTCAGTGCTGCCTATTGGTGGATATCCTGCAGTGGCAGATGGTAAAAAAGCAAGATGATAGACGCAGCACCTGCGGGTTTCTTCCCACGTGGGTTGGGAACCACGGGGAGATTATTTTTTGACTGTCACTCTTATTACCTGTCAGCTTAATTTTTTTTTTTTTCATCCTATTTTCCACCTCCACAGAAGTAAATATCAGTACGCATATAGAGCAAAAAGCCCAGAAGGTCCAAATAATTGATAAAGGGGTCTTGTTATCTTATCTTTTCAATCAGCTATGAATTATTAAAACTGGATTCTTAAAGGGTTATAGGTAACAATGGGTTGATGGCCACTGTTAAACTCACCATTTGGTGCACCAAATGGAGGAAATTAATAAGGATTGTATTGCATTTGGGAATTTCGATGCCCTACTCTTTCAGGTTCCAGCAATATCAAGCCAATTTGATACCCTAGGGAAGGCTATTGAAAATTATTGAAATAAGAGAACATCTGATATATAAGATTAAGGGCTCAAAGTAATCCCTTTTCTAACTCTCTCTCTTTCTCCCCAGCTTGAAAACTCTCACTTTTGAGGTATCAGGTTTTCATCTGAGGTTTGCTCATATATGCAGTCACCGATGACATCATGACACCGGTCCTTGGACGAGATGGAGATCTTATTTGTCCTCATAAAATTTTCAGAGCCTTATCTGGGCTTCCAACTAGAAAATTATGACCAAAACGTGATGGTCACAACTAGAAAATTGAGTGTGTCTGTGGGAAAAAAGGGTTACCAGATGAATTACACGTCCAGCGGTCCTGCATTTGGATAAAAAGGGTTGGAAACGAAAAGCAAAGCCAACCCTGAGAGCGATGTAGAGTACCTATTTTCATGCATAATTGATGCCTTATCAGTGTCTCCGTCCCCAATGTACCACCCTTTCTGATAAGCCTGACAGCTTAGATGTGCCCATAGCCACAGACCAGCTGCTCGGCCAGGGCTGAGATGGATCAAATGCTCGACATTGCACTCCGATTACCACACCGGTACTGTCAGCATGCGTGTATGTGTGTGTGTGACACACTGTTGCAGCCAATGCTCGACTTGGTTCAGCTGTGAATTGCGTTTGTCTGGACAACTTCAGAAGCAATGAAGCAGAACTAGATGAGGTCTGCTGACTTGATTCACTTTGATAGGCAAATCCTGCTTTTGCTGCTTCCAATCGCATAAAAGACACGAAGTCATTTCACAGTTGTTTCACGAAACATCGGCTGTTGAAAAATGACGCAGTAATGAGGAATGTTCGGACGTAAAGTTGATATGCCTACGCCTTTGTCTGCTTTGAATTATGAGAAGGAAATAACAGCATGCCAGGTATCTACGGTTTCAGGTATCTAGTTAATTGCCATGTGTGATCATTTGAAGTCTCTCTGTTGGCTGTGCCTGACTTACTATCAGAGATAACACAAACTTTAATTGCCCCCGCTGTGTCGGTTAAAATTGTCAGAATGTCAGAAACTTAAATCAAGCAGTTAAAACTGAAAAATGGAGCATTTTAATAACTTTATAGTTTAGTATTAGTCTTTTATTCATTATTAGTAGTAGGCAACTCTTATAATTGCATTTTATTATTTTTATTATTATTATGCTTGCAAAAACTTACATGCAGCATGCATATCCAAAACATATTAAATATGCATACAAAAACATACATATTTTTTATTTACTTATTTTTTGCAGAGGGGTTTTACATTTTTAAATGATCAGGTGATTTTTGCCTGAAAAATTATTTTACAAAACACTGCGGTGAAACTGATTAGCACAGTCTAATGCATACCTTGAGTTTCTCTATTTAAAGTATTATAATAGTTTTTGCAATAGGCTGCTGGTGGCTGGGCTTGACTTTTAATTGTTTGTTTTTAATGGATTAAACTCCATTACCTTGGACTTGCCATTATGTAATCAAAGGCAAATATGTCAAAAGCTGTTAACTCAGACTTAAAAGAAATGTTGGAGACTAGTGGCTTCAAAAATGTTGGCTACGTGGTCTGACAGGAAAATGAAAATGTAAGAACGCAATTACAACGGAAATTTGAGGTTGGTAAAAAGGTCAGATAGAGTGACAGCTACAGTCTGTGCACCCCAGGGGGTGGAAAAAAAACCCCTCTAGAAACATGGGAATATTAAACTTTTTATGGGAACAAGCAAACAATTTTAGATGACATCACTGCACTGCAATCACTAACAGAGAATGTATTATTATTTTATGCATACTGCCAATTAACTAGCCAGGTCTTATTTCTTCTCTTAGAAATTCAAGCAAGTTCCTCTCAAGAAACCTCTTTGAATCCAGTGATGTAGACTCAAGACTTTGATTTCTAGAGACACAGTGTGAACGTGGAAGAGGTTTGCTCTCTGAGAACACAGCGTGGGTGTCCTATCTGCATGCATTAATGATTTTCGTGCAACCCCAAAGTCATCCTTCAGTGTGAGTATATTGTGTTAATAAGCATATATACCTTTCAGAAAGCATCATTCCTCCATGTTGGCCATATCATCTTATGTAGAATTACTGTATCTAAAAACAAGTGATAATTTTTTAAAAGCCTATTAACTGCTATCGTAATATTTTACAGTTTCGTAAAAACCTGGGCTTTTTTATCATACCTATTCTTGAGCACAAGATAATAACCAGTAGAAGCACTTGTGTGTTATCTACATTTTTAATTTCCTAAGTATATATCTTCCTTTTCCTCATATATTAAGTGGTGTCAAATGTTCTGTGTAGTTGCCACATAGTACCCTTATTAGTACATCCTTTTATTGATCTTTGTATGTTGAGAGCATTTAGCACACTAGAAAAGAATGGCAAACTTTTGTAGATTATCGATGTGTGTGTTCTTCACCTGTGGCTGGTAACTCATCTCATTAGCAAGCACAACAGAACTGTAGGTAGAACAATCTCAAGAGCTAGAAAGACCTTGTGAGGTACAGAATGACACACACTTACTGTAGAGTTAGTTTATTAAGTGCAAAAGGAAGAAAGGAAGGGAGGAAAAGTACAAGGAGGAAAGTTTGAAGAAACAAAAAACCCAAGAAGGAAGAAATGAAGCAAGGAAAAAAGAATAAAGAAAGGAGCTCAAGAAAAAAGAAGAAAAACTAAGAAAGGAAGAATGAAAAAAATTGAAAAATGAAGGAAGATTGGAAAGGAAAGCAGGGAGAAAGAACACTACAAGAAATGAAGAAATAAAGGAAGTAATGGTCCAGGAAGAAATAAGGAAAGAAAGGACACAAGATGAAAAAAGGAAGGGAGGAGGAGCACAGGAAGGAAAAGGGAAGAAGGTAGGATGAAGACAAAAAAGAGGAATGAACAAAAGCAGATAGAGCACAAGGGAGGAACGAGGGAAGGAGGAAAGGAAGAAAGAACACAGGAAAAAATGAAAACAGGATGAATGAAAGGAAGAGGGTAAAAAAAAAAGGAAATAAGATTGTGAAAAGGAAGGAAGGAAAATACGAGGAAAGTATGAGAAAAAAAGGGAAAAACACCTGAAGAAAGTTGCAATGGAAAAATGAATAAAGGCAGAACACAGGAAAGAAGGAAGGAAGCACACAAAGGAAGGAAGACTATGATTAAATCAATATAGAAACATGAATGGCCACTTTTAGAACTGTATTGTCTGTTATCTTTTACCAATGGAAAAATGGACAAATGAATTAAATAACTTGATCTGAATTTGAAACAAGCAAATTGACAAGTTCACAAATTAACACAAAAGTTTTTTATGCATTTTTATTTCATCATTCAGTCAATTTTCATATTTGAGCGATGTGAAAACTCTGCCCCCTATGTTGCTATTAATAGTCTTCTCTTACCATTTCACTGAGACCCTGCAATTCAAGAACCATGAGCTTTACATTCACTCCATGTCCTTGGCTGAAATATTCAGTAAAAATCTCATAAAACATTTCTCATGTTTGAGTGTAGAGAGGTGAGTTGAGGATTTGTTGAAGAAAGCAACAAGATGGTCAGTTTTTTTTCTTTCTTGCTTTAATCAAAGACCCCATCTTTCAGTCCCAACAAAAAATCTCCCCTGGTTCTATTCCCAATTGTTCCCATTCCATGAAAAGCAGCGGAAATATTTTTTCTGCAACACAAGCATATTGAGAGTTACTATTTGTGGTCTTAATAATGCAAATATTGCATTTCCCCCCCAAATATAGCAAGTTCTTCTAGTGCCTGATATGAAATGGATTTTGGGTCAGCATAATGTTAAATTAACATTAGGAAAGTTCATGGGAACTGGAGTCTTGGGAGAGCAGTGTGGAAGTCTTGCTGAGAGTCTTAATTAAAGATCTGTGTACTCCGGTGTGAGGCATCAACAGCTCAAGGAGAGTAAACAGCAAGCTAATACAGGCAGGGATTAAAAAGATCTGTTTCTTTATGGGAAAATGTCAGATATGTGCTATTTTGGACCATCAGCATCTGCAAATCGCTCTGGCTTCATAGTTTTGTTTTTGCTGGAAGGTGTATCGTATTGCTGGAGGCTAACCAAACATACGAGGAACGAGTCCTCCACACCTGTTCGCTCCTGCTGAAACATACAAACAGAATTAGAGTAATATGAATCCACGTTGTACCTAGTGCAAATGTTTCTAACGGAAGATAAATAAGGATTAACAATGTAGAGAGATTGAAACAGCAAGCGTCCTCTTGGGGATAAAACACAGTCTTGTTCTCTTCGCCAAAGGACATGAGTTTAACAAGCTGGCGCCATGGTTCCATTGGGTTGTCGATTCTCTGGGCATTGGGGCCACCTAGCCTGACCTCTTATGAGTTTTCATTACATCATCTCACTCTCGCCAGATTCATTGTCCATTCCGGCAATGAAACCGGACACAGCGATAGCTCGAGATTTCTGAGAGCTCCTCGAAAATAACTACCGAGGAACCTCTCCTACCATATCGGCTAATAGGGCTGGAGGAGAACAGAGGGCTCTGCTGTCTGATGAGGTCATTCCGGAGTGAAGCCGACACGCACTTGTGACATATCAAGAAACATCCAGATCAAAAGCAGAGATGAGAGGTCTGGTCTGAAGCCACCAGTCTTCAATCTTCAGGGTTGTTTCAGGCAAGCTGCTGGTTTGGCGGAGCGACTATAGCCTATAGATGTTGTGGGTGTAAACTTACAAGGAACCTCAGGAATAGTCATTTTCCATTCTTTTTGCTTCTGTGGGTGAGAGGATACTGTCTTACAGTCTAGCAGACGTGCTGTGTGTGGACAAGTAAGCGAGCTTAACCAGCCTTAGAGATGAGAAATGAAAAGTAAACGTATTTTGGGAGCAGGAATTTATCATTGTATGCACATTTTAATCACATTTCAAATCTGCTATCAAACATGTTTTCCTGCTACATTATGTGGCTGAGCTTTGAGTTTCCTCACTCTATCTATATTTCATCAGATCCCCCTCCTGCCCTTCTGGGCCGTAAAGTGAAGTTTATATATTACCCATGATGCACCTCACTAGAATCCTGCTATTAGATTTATGCCGTTTGAAGTGGCCTCCGGGAATGTAAATTAATAGAGTGAAGGGTGGTTTGCGTCTTATATCATACTTTTTCTTCAAGACCTCCTCGACATTCAAAGATTGCACTTGCATTCCTGTGATGCCACCCTGTGAAATATATTGGAGCTAAACACATAATCCGTAATTATCTAAACAATATCTCATTAAACTCTAGGGACTAAGGAAAATAGCTTTGTTTTTGAATACTGAATCAACATGGAAGATCATGGCAGATTGTATTTTCATTTGTGAGTAATTTCCCACTGTAGCTCTGTGGTACAATCTAAGCATTGTTCTGTTTGTTTGAGCATCTGGCAGCAAAGCAACACTGGCTCATCCAATAGCATGAGTTGGGGGCGTGGCTAATTTGTTTGCCACATATTTTTTTACAAGATACAATCCCTGAAAACCAGGAATAGTTCACCCAAAAATGAACATTCTGTCATCATTTACTCTCCCTCCTTTTTTAACATCCCTGATGTTCTTCTGTGGAACACAAATGGAAATACTTTGAAAAATTGAATGTCAGTTGGGTCCAGTCTTGTTTTTGACTTTAGTTGTTTGGGAAAAATCTGTTCTATTTTATAAAATATATGTTCTTAAAATGTAATAATAAATGAAATATTTAATATATAAATATATAAAAATATAAATAATATATATAAAAAAAATGTTAATTACCAACTTACAAAGTCTTTTTTTTCCCCAGTGTGTGGAACTGTAAAAATGTAAACGAACATACACTACCTCAATGTGGCATATTACATACTTTTGCGTTGTGTCCCAGCTTCTTGGAAATCCATAGTGCAGGTTTGACTGCAACATCACTAACAGTGAAAAGTGCTTTGTTTTCCTGTTGATACCGTGTGCCATGGCCCTTCGGGGGACTTGCTGAAAAGGTACTGCTTTATAGTGGATGAGAAATGGCAGCCTCCCTAAGCGTATGCCGGGGGGGGCATAACCAGATGCATTATGGTGCCACTGTATTATTTTCCTGATATAAAAGCGACGAGGGCCCATATTGATCATGGCACTCAGACAAGCCCGCTGCCTCCCTCTGGGGAACTCTAGCGGCTCTCTTTCTCGTCGCTTCTGATAAGGGGAAGATGCTCTCGCATGTGAAACACAAGAACAGTTATACTCTCCATTTAGGTGTGGGATGCAATCCTGCTGTGAAGTGACAATAAATGGAGAAGACCATGGGCCGTCTGGAGATGAAACCAGAAACTGCGTTATTAGTGAGACCACTGTTTGATCAATACACTGTGATAATGCCATTCCCTCATTAGAGAAACTAAGTGACCACTCGAATGAGTCAAACATTATTATGAGGTTCAGTGTTACATCTTTAATTAATATTCACTTGTTGTATGGGAAGCCAATCAATACAGCAGTAGGTCATGGCACTTGTAAGCTTGAAATGTACACCAAACAAAACCTGATTGTATAGAATCCAATTATTGACCTAACCCATTTGAAATCTTTTTTTTTTTTTTTTGCTATTCAGAAATGTGTCCCACATAAATAAGTGCAAGTGGTTTCGATATGCTTGTAGTTTTTGTTGACAACCCATGCTCCATTCTCATGTGCCTATAGATTTCATGGGGTTAAGCATGCTGTTTATAACGCATAGAATAATGCTAGATTTAGCAGCACAAGGGCCTAAATCAATCCAAAATTGCAGTGCAACTTAAGCACCACAGTAGCCTCTATTTAATTAAAGTCCATTCTCCATGCTAGATTAATGCCAAGAAATGGCAATGAGCTAAAACCACACGGAAAAGAAAATGTGTCAATACTATTATCCTTTTCACAAACATGGAACTTTGGTTTTTCATTATAGCTTGACTGAACCAGGACCGCCTTTCTATCCCATAACACTTTTTATGTTCCCAAAGGAGATTGCAGACTACATGCCCGAGAGGAATATCCAGCTACTCGGACACATTTCTAGCAGCCCGGTCTCATAGTGGTGGCAGATGTGTGAACCTCATGATGTGACTGATCTCTGGCAGCACCTGGTACTCCCATGGATAAATGTGGTGCATTAAAAGGTACATTAAAGGAGTGGAGAAAATAGCTCACTTTCTGAAATGTTAATGGGACTTAGGTTATGCGTTTTTAGTAAATCAAAAAGCAGCCACGGTTTCGGCAAGAAAGCGAGTGCTAGGAATTGCCCTGGCTACCTTGATATATAATTTAATTCTTGAAAAATAGCCTCTTTACTTACTGAAACAGCTGTCAGTGTACTGTTAATTGAATGCTTTGATGCTGGCATTTCATAAATTATTAGGGATGGAAAGGAGGAAAAACCTTTACAGACTTTTATTTCATCTAGGCCGCGAGAAATGTGTGTCACGAATGACCTGTTTTATCAGGGAAACCTCTAAATTCATGTCTTTCAGTACTCCAGGAACATATTTGAAAAGAAGTGTTCAGAAATAGTCAATTACTTACCATCATGTTTTTCTTAACCTGTATGACACCGTTTCTTCTGTAAAACACCATGGAACTCTTTTCCATGCATTTACAATTAGGACTAATAGTATATCATTAACTAGTTAATGATAGTTCATGAAAGAAGTAGCAATCTCAGATTCATGAATGAATCATTCTTTTGAGTCAAATCTCTGAATGATTTACAAATGCAACTTATCCGGTTTTTACTGGAGGGCAAGATTTTTTGGAGGTATATATTTTTTTTAAAATGTCCTAGCTTTCCAATCTTTATAATGGCAATGAATGCCTGTTGATTTTTTTTTTTTAAGTTAAATAAAGCACATCCATCCATCCATCATAAAAAAAGTGTTCCACACGGCTCTGGGGGGTTAATAACGGCCTTCTGAAGCGTTTGTGTAAGAAAAATATATTTAAAACTGTATAAAACATAATCTCTAGCTTCTGCTAAATGTCATACACGCATTCACAAAAGAGTGGTGCTCCAGTGGATGACGTAGGTGAACGTGGTGACGAATGCAGAAGTGCAGAGGAGAGAGCAAAACAAAACTGGTCACAAATTAGAAGTAAAAAAAGGAAGATTTGTAAAGAAAATTTCCAAGGATTTCGATATAAACCAAGAGAAGACTTCCTTTTCCTTTAAAAAAAAAAACTTTGTTCTCACTAGACCAGTGGTTTTCAAACTTTTTCATGCACGACCCTATTTTTTTTTCTTTTTAAATTGTATTATATATATATATATATACATATATATATATATATATATATATATATATATATATACATATATATACATATATATACATATATATATATATATATATATATATATATATATATATACATATATATACATACATATATAGTTACCCATTTTTTAAGCCTTGGGTGTGTCGCGACCCAGGGTTTGAAAATCACTGCACTAGACTAGCCTATTCTCACCAGAGCTTATATTATGCCTACGTTATCCACTGGAATGCCACTTTCTTGTGAACGACAGTTAGTGGAAGCTAGAGATTACGGTTTATAAAGTTTTAAAAATTTATATTTTTCTTACACAAACACATTAAATCACTTTACAAGGCCTTTATTAACCCCCTGGAGCCGTGTGGAGCACTTTTATGATGGATGGATGTACTTTATTGGACTTCAAAAAATCAACAGCCATTTACAGCCATTATAAAGCTCAGAGGAGCCAGGACATTTGTGAAAAAAAAAAAAGAAAAAAAGAAAATGAACTCCAATTGTATTCTTCTGAAAGAAGAAAGTCATATACACCTAGGCTGTCTTGAGGGTGAGTAAATCATGGGGTAGTTTTCATTTTTTTGGGTGAACTATCCCGTTAAGTTATTGTATCATTTAAGGAGATACATTTTTGAAATCTGAAAATTTTCCAGCTGTTATAATAAATGATATGTGGAGTATTGTGGGCTGAAACCTCACAGACACCACTGGAGACACCCAAGGCCAATATTACATCTTGTAAAAAGGGGCATAATAGGTGCCCTTTAATAGTGAAAAAAAAGGGGGGGGGGGGTAAACATGTCAAAGTAAACATGTCTGGATATCAACAAGGAGAGATGCAAATTACCCTCCTAGTGATTCCCACACAGATATTATAAACAAAAAATATAATGTGCTGTGGTAATAGATATAATAATGCAGTAATCGTTGGGGAATATTGCGTTAAATTAATCCATCATTGATGCTTTGCACACGCATCCCCTGTGCTTGCATGCAACACCTCCGTCTCCATTGTGCAGTGTGCACCCAAGAGGAAGCCGCCTTTCACCCTCCTTTCCAACCTTCAAAGGCTTGTCAACTCACCCTGTCTGCATAATTCATTACCAGTCTGACTTGCATGGTGTTTGTAATGTCTGATCTGTAAATTGCACCGACGCAGGTCTAGTCTGATTCACAGTTGCCTGCCATTGCACTGGGAGTTCCATGGTGAGATGAATTAACTGAAGTCTTGTTGGGAATCAGAAGGAGTGGCTGTGAATGAAAAGTAAATTGAAAAACTTGCAAACGAAACAACAACAAACCGAAGATAAATGGCATGCAAAATTAACTTTTCTGATAAGCAACACTCTATAAAGGCCTTTGAGAGGATAAAGGTGAATTTATTTACCACTAGTGCCAGCAAACAGAATTGCAGTGTGTCTGACAATGCGAAGCTACACAAAGATGCTCCATAAAAGTTCTCTTTCCCACCATAGATGGCATTCAAGAGGTGAAAGTGAAGAACGGGGTCATTATGGATTTAGACTGGCAGGTCGACTTTATCTTATCTTCAATCGCCCGGTGTGCAGCATGAGAGATGTGTCATGTTCATTCCTCAAGGCGGTCTCACACCGTCTTAATTAAAGACGAAGGGCTCTGCGGCCTGCATGTAAATTAGAGATCTATTAAAGTGCTGTCTCTCACTTTTACGCTGGGTCAAGACGATGGCAGGAGATTCTCAGAAAAAGATTTACAGCTATCAATCATGCTTTAACGCCTTGGATCAGAGACGGGAAGGGCGACCTCGTTAACGAGGAACCAATCAAGATTTGACAGGTAGCATATTTTAAATGGTTCATTTGAAAAAGTGTATGTTTCAAAAAATTGACTGACTGTTTCTGACTCTTTGTATTGCCTTTTGTTCCTCTTTCGACAGTGAAGCTTATAGCCACAGAGCTCTGAAAGAGAATGATGACCCCTGGGAAGAGAATATGGCTGCCCTTGTGCTGATGCAGTGCTGAATCATGGTAGATACTGTCCTGGTTTCATTATTCTCTTTTTGGATCCTCAGTACATAAATTTCAACTTCAAGGTACAATTAGTAACACTTGACCATATTCTTTTTTGCATCTTTGAGCTACAATTATCACTTAACATGGTTTGCAAACAACATTAATTCACATTTAACACCTGATGCACTCAGTGTGTGGGCTTTTTTTTTTGTTTATTGATGAAAATATGAGTTGTCAGTGTAAAACAGTTTCATAATGCAGAAGTGTTTTGAGGTTTTAATTGTTTTATAGTTTTTTTTGAGTATTCTGAGTCTTTGCCAAGGCATTGCTGAGGTTTTCTAAGTGCATTTCTAAAGCATTGCTCTCTGGTTACTTGGGGTTCAATGGACCGTAGTTGATCTGTGATGCATACCGACCAGTTCTCACAGTTCGGCATGCATGTAATTCATGGATTAGTTGCAAAGTTTAACCAGCACAGACAGATGCACATGTTTCTAAGTCTTGCCAGTTTAAACATTCAGGCGATTTTAAAACATTCAAGTGCAAGAAGGGGTGAAAGAGAACTGTACTATCAAGCTGTTTTCTGTGTGCGCACACTCAAAGCATGCAAATAGAGAGCCAAGATTCAGACAGCGAGTGACCACAGAATTCAATTCTCTTTCACGTCTCCTTGCTCTTGAACGGACACGTGCAAATACAATTACCTCAAAATACCTCTCTTGGCAAGTATTCTCATAAACACACTGCAGTATGTAATAATGACAGCTTGTGTTTGTATTGGGTACTCCAAATATTGTTTCTCCCGCCCCCTCCTCCTCAGACTCAATGCTCATGTGGGTTGTCAGATTGAGGGGACACTACACAAATGAGTGCAACTGACAGTGGAAGCCGACAAACCTTATACTGTAAACCGATGAGTTAATTTATCCGTGTTTTAATTTGCCTATGGTCATAGAGATTTGTAGATGGATGCTGAGGTTTTTTTAGCTTGGTTAGAATCTGCCATCTCTGATCAGTTTGTTTGCTCACATCCATGACTGCAGTATGCTGTGTTTTCTGCAAACTGGTAACCTAGGTGGTCGAAATATTATTGGGTAAATTGTAAGTGGGCAGTATAATGGTTTTTGTCTATGGTCATAGAGCTTTTTAGATGGATGCCAAGGCTTTTTAGCTCGGGTTGAATCTGCAATTTGTTTGCTCAATTCCATGACTGCAGTATGCTGTGTTTTCTGCAAACTGGCAACCCAGGTGGTCAAAATATCATTGGGTAAGCTGTAAATGGGCGGTATAACACAGACTAAAACAAAAACAGACATTCAGACACGGAATGCTCATTTTCAAAATAGAATAACTGGCTGCAGCACAGTTTTTCGGAGAAACAAGTATGTGAACTTAGCATGTTTCCTGAATGTCTGCAGATGTATTATGTTTTTTTTATGCATTAGTATAGTAAAAAATTACATACATCAACTTTAAGTAAAGTGAATGTAAATGGAAAGAAATTGAATGCACTTATGCAATATAATGATACACATCCTGTCTTAAAGGGACAGCATACCTGCATTGATGTTAATCAAACAACAAACCACAGCTTTAACAAGGATGAATCTATATTGAATTATACAAGTGAATACAATGCAGTGTTATTGAATACTACTGTTAGACATTATTTTACTTGTAACTTTTCTCTATTACATGTATTTTTAATAATATTTAGTGCATTGCAATGTGTTTGCTTGGGTTATGCTTCCTTCAGTGTAAGTCCATGGGATTTTTATGCTCCATGCAAAATCATAAGTCTGGTTGCTTAGGAAAGTAATAGTGCAATAGTAATGCTTGCTTGAGCTATTGGTTCATGGAGATGATGAAAATGATTCCATGAAAATGATGTTTTTTGTTTTACCTTTAGTATGCAGTGCTCTAATGCATCCCATATAAATAATTATGAAAAATAGGTCCGTCAGTCTTGTGAGTTACCCAGGGCATCAAATAAGGTCTAATTTGCCATTGTCTCTGAACAATGCTGCTGCTTAGGGGTTAAAAGAGGACTGTGCTTTACAATGCGCTGTCTGGGAAGGTCACGACTAAAGAGGTTATCGCCACATTGCAGGTATGAAGGCGCTAACTGCCTCCTCTTTTCCACCCTGGAGACAGGCTGTCGTGGACACAGAGTGATTTGGGTGCACATAATATATGGCTGTGATGGCAGCAGTAGCTATATCATGTTCTCCGGCCTGCTGTGTGAATAGGGAGACAGTTATTTCTCACAAGGTCAGATGGCAAAGCAGCTAAAGGGGTTTGAGGAGCCAGAAAAGGTGCCCTGTTTGTGCAGAGGACTTTGGGCTGTAATTCAGGCATTGTACAGCTTCAAAAGTGACATTAATGTAGAAATATTACCAAGAACCTGGTGACAACAGTGAATGTGGAGACAGGTCTGTTCTAATAGTATCAAATAAATAAATAAAATAAAAGTAATGCACACATGTATGTGCATGCGTGTGTATGTAAAAAATATATATATTTTTAAATATTTAAAACCACACAGAGGCAAGTGTATTTTTTCTTTTTATTTATAGAATAAGTCTACATAAATCATCATAGGATACATAGTTAGTTACAGCTGTTTTTAGTTTATAGATGGATCAGTAAACGGAACACAGGTGGATTAACGATGAGTTACAAATAGAGGAACCGTGAGATTTTTTTTTCACACCTCGTCCCTTCATCATTCTAACGAGGGTTTGGACAAGATGATAGAAATACTCAAGAGAAATCGTAAAGTCAGCACTTCAGCTATGACTTCTCAGATGAAAAATACATTACTGTGGATGCCAGAGGGTGTCACAAAGTTATCATTTTTCAAACCGTACACAGCTCAATGGCAATGAAAACACAAAATATCTGCACTCGTCACACATATATATTCAGACATTTGAACTCGGTATCGCCCGACTGCTGTTCTCGCGGTAGTCCAGAGGAAAAAGACCACATATACTGTATAAACAGATACGTACAGACGTGTAGCTTAAATGTCTCCCACAGTTTAATATTGCAACAGATTTTTCCCACACAATTCACAGGAAGAGAAATATATTAGGTTGAAAGATGAACACTAACAATGATAGTGACACACACAACATACATGTGTAATATGAGTTTCTTTTAACATGATTTTATGAATCTCGTATCTTTGTTTACAGTATATGCTGCTTATATGACATCAATGAACAAATCGTCCATTTAAAAAATGTGAAAAACTTAAGTTGTAGACATGGATTTGAGGCCGCTGCAATACAGCCTACTGGTAATATATTTCTCTTCCGCCAGTATGGGTTACTGGAAACACAGACTCCAATCACATACGTGATTAGGATTCTATCTCCTCTCCCTGCATTCCAGATCCCTGTCTGGTCTTTCCGCTAGAGCCCAGGCACCATGACAATAAGATAGCGCCATCAGCTCAGACATCTAGTTTTCAAGTGCAAGTCCACTACCTGGAGGGCCAGGATGTTTGAGAGATGAAAAGATGGACAAAACAATACACGGTGAGCCATAATGTTTGGATGAGAATCCTGTTGCCTGCAGACTTTAATATAACTGAGGTTGGCTTTTAAAACGAGGTTGGAAATGTCAGTTCCTGCTGTGGCTTTTGCAGTGTCGATTGGATTTAGCACTGCAAGAGTGGGACAACAATATTTCCTATGCTTCTACTGCAGTGTTTGTCTGTATATGGCATATCCTTTCCAGACCTACACAATTTTCCCCTCATTTTTCCCTGATTCACAAATAATAAAGCTAAGTGATTAGATGGCATGATAGAACAAGTGTGTGCATATACTCCTAGTGTGGTTCCTAACATATTTCCTTATGGCTTTAAATACCAAATAGATGATCTATCTATGGCTTTCATCATAAGATGTACATTAAGCAAAGATGGATGTTCAATCTGAAACAGAAAATGCTTTAAAAGACCCCATTTTACAAACAAATAATCTTATCTAAATTTTAATTCTTTAATCAAGTCTTTGAGAAAAGATTTGAAGAACTTGCCAAAAAAAAATCAAATGGTGTCATCTTATATCCAATAACTGATGCTTGTATGAATGACACAATGAAGGTGTATCTTTCCATATTATGATGAATTCTAAAAAAAAATTTGTAAAAGGGAAGAAGCTATTTAATATAAGATTTTAGAAGACCTGTCTGAGTGTCTTTGCAAGAGGAAGATCATAGAGAGAAACTGTAACTGTAAGCTACTTAAGTTTAACCCATCAAAAAAAGAACGTCCTAAACTAGCCTAGCAAGTCTGATCAAAACATACAAAGCACAAAACGTAATGCTTAGCTTAGCCTAGTAACGGTCCGAAAAGTAAGTCATCACCCAGCAAGCCTCAAGTGAAAATCATTTGGGTCCTAAGCAGCGACTTTTATCCAAATATTACATTAGAAATATGTTTGTTTACTATTTACTTAGCATGTATGTAAGCCCGCTTTTGTGAATATAGCTCTCCTTATACCAACTCTTCAACATACTGTAAAAAACAAACAAAAAAGCTTGGCTAATAAAATTGTCCTTTTCCAGAAGCATTTAATCTCTAAAAACATTGCTGTGTTGAATAGCATACTAGATGATTGTAACACCGCTGCAGCTAATAAAGCATATGTGTCCCAAGGCCAATTAATTATTTCTGACCTTCTTTTCTTTTGCTGTCGTTCAGCCATCAAACACTGAAAGCAATGGCCTAAAATACGAGTCTCTAGGGTTTGCATGTAGTAATAAATAACTGTTTGCATGACCGCATTAGCATTACATGCACCAATAAAAGAACACAAGGAGACACTGGCACAGATTTCACCACCTTCCTGTTTACATTTAGCTCTGACCTCATGAAATGCATTAACAAGGCTATGTACTAAATACACTAAATGTGTCGTGAACTATAACGTCAGCTCTTTCGTGATAGATTTCATTGAAACTGAAAGGCCAGATGTCGCTCTATAACAGTGACTCAAACATTGTTCGCTGCGGTAAGAGGCTAGTTTGCAGTAGTCTGGCTTAAACGTATGGCGTTGTGGGTGGCAGAGCTAGTGCAGACGAGCTGTGATCTGAAATGTCACCCAAGCTTTGAGCCAAACGTAGGCAGCATGAGTCACAAACTCACCGCCCCACTCCATCCATCCTTCTCACAACGTTATTTTTAGTCAAGCTATTGTATGGGTAGGTCCCTGCTAGCACCCTCTTAACACTGCAGGGGTGTTTTACTGTTAGCCATGCTGCTAATGAAGACATTTAAAGAGGTTTCTCAGCAGTTGGTCCTCAAGTCAAAGCTCTGAGTGTGTCCCAGGCTCACAGACACTTGCCTCTGAAACTTTAGATCATTGGTGGGTTGTAGGAACCATGAGTTAACGGCAGTGTTTTAAACAGTGCCTTCAGAATTACAATCCCAGTCCAGCTAGACTAGCTGATCAGAGAACCAGCCTGGTTTAAGCTGATGTTTTCATCAACAACATCTTGGCAAGGCAGGGAGTAGCTAAGACTTTTTCCCCAGCAGCAAAACTCTTATACACAAGCATACTGCAACAAAGATTTTTCAAAAGGCTTCTGTTAGAAAGAAAAAGTGAATTATTGGCTCCTTATTGAGTTGACAACTGGCAGTTTATTTTACAAATTTGGCAGACAAAAAAGTTGAAGACTAATCATCATGCTGTTTAGATACTGAGTTTTGACCAACAAGGTTACAGTCATTATCTGGCACAAGTGAAAATAAACAATTACAGGGCGAAATAACTTTTCACTCAAAGTTGGAACTACCTTGTAGTAATCACCTTGGTAAAACAACTTTCTCCCACTGTTGACCAGTGGAACAAGGTTGAATAATGCATTTAAAAGACTGAGCAAGCGCTCACTCCCTTTTTTTTGTGATTGACACACATTCTTCTGTGGAACAAAAGGCCGTAGTCTCTATTAGGAAATAAAACAGTTCTGTTGAAAAGGACTTGAAAAAGACTTAAGATATCCACCTAGGCCCTTTGGTGTATCTTTTGCTTGCTGGTGGACAGGAAAACCCAGAGAAGGCTGGGATAGATCACCTTTTGTTCAACATTTCCATTCCAAAAGCAATAACATCTCCTCCCACACAGACACACATAAGGACCTCCCTTGGATCAGTGTGTATGTGCCGGCTCATACTTCCTACTTTCCTTTTCAAACAGGGAGAGAGGGGGCCAAGGTACCTTTGGAATAGAAGATCCGAGATGCTTCTTGCATCCCAATGAGAGCCGTCAGCACGCTCACAGCAGCAAGGTTAATCTAGATGTCAAAGTCTGCTGACAGTGCAGGAGATTGCTCTGGGGTGACATCCCCATCTGAAGTCTTAATGCCGCAGTCAATTTTAACCTCCCTTTTAAAGAAAACCGGAGTTGCATTTGGCCGGGCTTTCCGAGTTAAATGCGCAACTGTCCTTGAAAGCGGGTTCAGCTTTTCCCACAGCTCAGGAGATCTGCCGGCCTAAACTATAGATCACTTTAGGTTCTAAGTAACAAGATTCACATGCTTGTCCATGTGCCCAGAGTATACAGCAACTGCAGCGTGAGCTGAGTCAGGCTCTCAAAATGCAGCTGGCCCTTTCTCAGGGATGTCGCTGCTTCAGATGTATAAAAACATTACCATTGTTATTCATATCATCAGCAGAGCATGCCATGAATCGACCGCAAGTTTGGAACTGCTTCTTTCCAGAGTACATTAAGAGTACTTAAGCAGCAATGCACTGGAGGTAGATAAGGACTTGTTCTGGTAGTCTCATTTGTAATTTAGGAGTGGGGTTTCAAATCAGATAAGGATCTTTAATTAAATGTTTTGAAGGCAATGAAAATGAGTTTTATCCTGCAGGCTAAAAACAGATAGCATTTTTTATGTGAGCCACAGTGACAGCTGAAGATCTGCAGTGACAACAATTTGGGATAACAGATTCAATCAGTAAGATATTCAACGTGACTGCATCTCTTGGAGATTATTGCTCCAGGTGGCCACATTAAGTGTCTGGGTGCTAAATGAGTTCTAAAGGCTGGTCAGCTAATTTGATGGGGTGGTTACTGGTTTCTAAAGAAGCTACGCTTGGATTAGTATTGCCTCCGAGTGCTCAAAGCGTAATATATCAAAGACAGTAATTCAGGTAAAAAAGTTACGCTTTGCCGGCATCCAAGATTAGCAACATTTTAGCGGGTGATTGGGCAATTATAGTTGTTCTTCTTCACTTTGCCCCAGTAAGGCAGTCTTGTATGCGTTAAATGCTTTGGTAAATCAAGCTCACAGAAGGTAGGATAAATGGATGAGGAGAGGGCTGATCTGAGATCAGCAGTGAAGCGTGACAGTGCCGAGGTTTCTGCAGCCCTTCTGCAGGGTTATGAAGTGCTGAAAGAGAGCTCATTCCAGACGTAATGTTCCAGCTTCCTGCCTCGCTTCTTCTCCTCATGATTAAGGTCTTAAACCTCTCATCAATCGCCCTGCGCCTGTTCACTGCCTTGGCGGCGGTAAGCGAGAGAGGGAGATTCTGCTTGCCTCACAGCTCTGAATGCTTAACTCAACTCTGTTAGCCTGCCAATAGACAGCGCTGTGGCACTTCTATCCACTCTGTTAGTGTGTGACCTTCACTGATTCATCTCTCCTACCCCTCGCTTTTTCACACACACCGACACAACCACACACACCTCTCTTCTCTGCCTCAGGGGGATTACCGATAGACTGGCCATCATATTTAAGGGATATCTAAAAGCCCGGGCCAAAAACTCATTTCATTGGTAATTTCCAACCATTTCTGCAAGGTGAAGTCATTAGAGTCACGGCAACCCCTGGAGCTGCCATACCGTCACCCTGCTGTCACACTCTTTCTCGTCTGATCCCCCTCTCCAAACCAGCTGTGGCTCACACGCTCACGTCCTTTCATTTACAGAAACTACTAATTCAGTTCATGCCTGTTCTCTGACGGATTCAGGTGATAAAGATACAGCCTCCCCGCAGCTAACACCACCCCACCTCTCCTTGCCACGTTTGTATAATCCACCTTTCACAGGTCGTTGAGCAACGATCGGTCTCACAGAGTAAAACGCAGAGAAATGTTTGACTCTTTCAACCCTGTTAGTCACAGTTATATACCCAATGACTCAAATAATCTTCAGTAATCGCCACCTCGATCGATTCACAACAGTGAGCCACAACCTTTAGTCCTCTTTGGGAAACATGTAGGAACTAAATGCAGTTTTGTTATAAACAATACATACAATACAAGCAATACATGAGGGTATAAAGCTTATTTCACAAGATGGCCATAAAACGAATGTTCGAATGATTAAATGAATATAAAATTTATAAAAACTGCAACTAGTGCTAATAATAATGTTTACTTTATTTGACAAATTTGAGTGGGTAAGAAAGGTTTTTACAGAAAATTACCCACACTGAAAAAGACTAAAGAAATAATAGCCTGTTCATGTTAACATATAATTTTCATATTGTGAAATTATCCCCACATGCATTCTCCAAGTCTTGTCTCTCTACAGGAAAGCTGGGAATTGGCATCATTGCCAAAAGTGACATTTTGTCTGTTTCCTTCCAATTAGAACCTAATTCAGCGTGAATGCTCAATGTACTACAATGGGCATGTAAAATCTGGCATGCCACATCAGTGAAAGATTTGCAGAAATTACATTCAGTAAAGAGGACTGCGCTGGAAATGAAATCTCAAATTGGGGGCTCGTCCAGGATGCAGGTGCACCGGTTTACTTAATAAACCTCAAACCATTTTGGTACCCATACCAGGGTAAATCTCCTCTATTACTTTTCTGCATGAAAGCTTGGACAAAATTGTGAAGTCAGTGAATATCTGCAGCAGGGCCCTGCAGCAGACAAGAATATCAAAATGAGAAGCATCTTATCACACGTACGCACATCAGTGGCGGTGTTATTGAAAGACTTTTGCAATTTCCCCCTAGTCATAGATGTGGAGAGAATTATCTGGCCACTGTGGGAAGCAGAAAGAAACAACACAACAAGATCAACAAATGTTCAAGTCACTTCCTCTGCGCCAGGAACTTTTCCTGATGTGAAGGGTGAGATTATGGTTAAGCGCAAATGTGTTCTGTCGAACCGTGATGGGCAGGTTGCCTCGAACAGCAATTTAAGTCATGGTTCCTGATAGGGAGCTGGGAAAAGCAGGAAAGTTTTTGACAGTTTTCACTTTTGGTAATGGTTTGGATGGGATAAAGTTGTGAGAGTCAAAATGAGCACTCTGATACACATGAAATACATATTATTGTCCTGCTGTTAATATGTTTGAGGGTTAAGCAAAATTCAGGATGAATTTTTCAAAATGTCACAGATTGTATGCTCAAGAATCATTTGCACATATCTGCAGCCAAAGCTGAACTAAAGTTTACTTGGCTGATTTACGCCACGTGCAGTGATTACAGGTGTATCATCAGACAAACACTGAGCCACAGACCACCTTAAATGAAAAGCATGAGACAGCAAAACTGCACAAGAGAGAGAATACATTACAATAAAATCCAAATGTCACTTCAGAATAAAATAATTTTCCAAAGAAGCCCTTTAGTCTTAGGAAAGCTCCATCTTGAATACACAATTAAGTTATCGCATATAAGTGTTTACAGTCTTCTATTGTAAAACAATGGGGAGAAAACAATATTTATTACCTGACAGAATCCAAAACATTATTACGGACTCTCTTCTATTATATTTTGATGACTATTAGCAGCTACAATATTTAATAGAGGAAAGTAGTAATGAAAGAGTCGCCGAACTAGAAAAGGAC
>NC_136728.1:15060176-15087676 GCF_936440315.1 Barbus barbus | reverse complement strand
TAATATATATATTCTTAAGAAAAGTATTTTTACATTTAAAACATATAATTATGAATATTTACATAAATACACACATATATTATGTAAACAAATTTTTATTTTGGATGCGATTAATTGATTTGACAGTACTATTTATATAATACTTTACATATTTTAGTAACTTTTTACTCGTAACTATTATATAACTACTATATAATAAAATATCTTTTAGGACTATTATGATTGTTTGCATTTTTTTCTACTTATAATTGCCATCATTCACAACATTCATTCTCATTAGATTAGCATTACTGTAATTCTATGATTTTATATATACATGAATATTTAAGAATGTAATTATTGTTTTCTTTCATTGTAATGTATGTATATATTGTATCACTGTAATGTAGCTATATATACATTAATTTTCCAAAATATATTTTGCAGAAAAAAACATTCATCTTTTCAGGTTTATTATTAATCGCAATTTGTAATTGTAATTGTATTTGTCCATCTGATAATTCCTTTTATTGCCAATTATGATTCGTATTAGATAATCATTACTGTAATTATATGATAATATATATTAACTATATAATTTTCATAATTTTCATTTTGCATTAATTTTTTTTTTTTATATTTCAAAATGTTATATACACACACACACACACACACAATTATAGAATTACAGCCTTCATTGTCTTTATGCAAAACAATCTATTTCTTTTTCTCCCTTTGATTTGGGAGTGAAATAAGGTTTCACAAGATTCACCCATAAACTTCTCTTATTATAACAACTTTATTCTCTAATTATAATCTACAGTCACTCACAATATAATATTTCAGCATTTTCTGCACATAGAAATCTTTAGTTGCAACATTTTGTTTTGAATGCATAAATGAATGCATAAAGTCAGTCTCAGTAGCGAACAATGTTATAAGGCTCTTGTCGTATCATAACAACATTTTGTTCAATAGTGGTAATTATGAGGTTTATGTGAAAAAGTAAATAATTTTTGCTATTCAGACACATGGAATATTTTGAGAGCAGCATATCCATGTGTGCACGGCTGTTTGGAGATCATCCAAACCTTAGTTGTGAAACGTTACATGGAGAACAATAGCCGAAAATTAAGCAGCGATGTTCCTCATTAACATGTCACACAAGGGAATGTGTGTGCGATGAATATGCCAACAACATGACATTTCAAGATGTGTACTTCCTGTTCATTTCATAGAATGAAGTCATGTTCAAGATTAGCTTGAGTTACTGTCTATACCTGTCAACTGACTCAATTTAACAGCCAGTGATTGTTTAATTTCACCCCTTTAGTCATCCTGCTAGAAGACTTCATTTATTTTGACCAATAACCATAATCTACGCTAAAATTAGCACTGAGTGTGTCTCATATGGCTACATAATTGTCAGGACTGTGGGAGTCACAATCCAGATCCAGTTTTTAGTCCAGTACAGACGCTCTGTCTACATTACGCTTTTATTGGTATCTCATCTAGGCAATGAATCTTTACACCTTGCTTTTGCCTACGGCAGTCATACAGCGGTGGTGGTTTACTAATAACGTTTGACCAAAGCTAGCCAGAGGGCTAGCAAACAGCTAAAAACAAAAAGATTTCTTGATGGGTTTTTCTTTATGGAAACCGATAAAATTAGCATACCTCATTATTTGCCAGCTGAAACCATGGCTGCTTGCCATAGGTGAAGATCTCCCAGAGGATGACACCGAAGCTCCACACGTCACTCTCCGTCGTGAACTTCCTGTACATGATGCTTTCTGGTGGCATCCAACGAATGGGCAGCATTGTGTGTCCTCCCACCTGTCGGGGCACCAAATTTTGATGATCAAGGACTAGTCACCTTCACAAACTCACAAAAACTCAATATTACCAAAAGCAAGCCACACTCCATGTTAAAATAAGGAGTTAAAATCCTTATTTGTATGTACCTGTATTTGTGTAATAAAAATAATTAAAAGGCTCCTAGAGGAATTTTAAAACATTTTTGTCCACATTCCATGATTTCCTTCATTTTTCATAGCATTTAGTAATTTATTAAACTATGTCAACACTAAGGATGATAACTATAACGATAATTAGAAAGTTTAAAAAATTGTTCTAATTCTATGAGAACAGTGACGTCCAAACCACGTCCAGTAGAATGATAACAACACAGAGAAATTATATTATTGGAATTTTTAGAATGTTACTTTTTTCAGCTGAAAAAAAAAAACATTAACAACTAATCAAAATTCATCTGACTTGAAAGAGCTTGAGCATTTAAGTCAAGACACCCAATGTGAATAGGGTAAAAAAAAAAATTTTACTTCATAAATCATAACCAAATTACTAAATTGTATTTACTTTACAGTATGTGCACTTACTGTATGTGCATGATGTATTCCACTCAAGTACTCATGTAAAATACTGGTAATATAAGGTAACTGCATGGGGTAGGGTTAAGTTTAGGGGGAGTTTCATGGTTAGTACCGAGTTATTACCTAGTTATTGTAATCACTATAATAAGTACATAGTATGTACATGAATAACAGGATAAAATAAAATAAAGTGCTACCTTAAATTTGATCATTGTAGTTAAATGTATAGTTCTTGTTTTTGGTGTGAAATGGCCTTTAATCCTAATTTCTGCTTTTTAGAAGCTGGTAAATAGATCAACCACTTTTGCTATAAAAACAAAAAAACAAAAAATACGATTTACAAGATTTGTCAAGTCAGGGAAGGAAGACGGAGAAAGGGAAAACAAATATATCCATTAAAAGTTTTTGACAGCTCCAAATCAAAGGCCATAAATAAAGTCTCTCTCCAGGCCTTCCCCATGTTAAGTGAGATATTAATTGATTAAAACAACGAGACATTAATCATCTCTGCCCTGGGCCGGCACCGGACTGGATTGGTTTAGAATCCATTTCCTCTTTGTGTCTGTTGGGCTGTGTTAATTACAGACCCGTGCCAGGACAACTGAGAGTGACGTTTCAATGGCGGCCGCGTGGTTATTGCGGCTTTCAACTCGTAAGTGGTGACTGCGTATTAATTACAAGGCTCATTAGTGGTTTGCTCACATGGGGGTCAGGCTATCGACTGAACGCAGGAATACAAAGCAGCCTGCCGTGTACTGTACGTCCTCAGACTGCCTGTTTGTGCTTTATAGTATGCGTATTACAGTTTTATTTTTATCAGAAATTAATTTAGGTAGAAAATAGTAAGAAGAAAACAACTCTTAATGAGATTAC
This sequence comes from Barbus barbus, assembly GCF_936440315.1. Taxonomy (NCBI): domain Eukaryota; kingdom Metazoa; phylum Chordata; class Actinopteri; order Cypriniformes; family Cyprinidae; genus Barbus; species Barbus barbus. The sequence continues at coordinate 15,084,431 of NC_136728.1, read as the reverse complement.
AGTAAAATGTTTATTGGATCACGTCCCACAATGCTTTGACAAGAGTGTATCCTTGGCAACAGGACGTGTCTCTAAGCACAGAGAACATTGATGACAATTTAAGAATTAGGAAAATGTGACTGTTTTCGATGTTTGACGACGAATGAATCACTGTTTATCAAATAAACAACAAAAAATAACTCAGGTTGTGCCAAATGACTCGGAATAATGAGTGCAAAAATATGAACGTCACGATTAGGAAACTATAGAGGCATTGAGATGTACTATAATTCAAGGTCTGGGAAGTGTTTTTTTCCCCCGCCGTAATGTCTTTAATGTAGGGAACGATAAGGCTGTGTATGTTAATCAGCTACGCTTCTGTGATTCTCATTCGCAGCCAGTTCCTCACAGAGGAGGAAGCTGTCCCACAGGCTCCAGTGATGTGTGGCAAATATCCCTCCCCTCACTGGCTCGCTCTTTCCCTCCCGCCTCTGCCCTTTAGGAGGTGTAAGCAATATGCCAGTCCTGCTGCGGTCAAACAACACTCCTCTTGTTCCGTGAGATGGAGTTCAGGGTACTACTGGGCCGCTGCTAGTGCTCCCCATGTGTGGGCAGGAACTGCTCCCTATGGCCATACTGAGCTGCTCGCCTGGCTAACTCGGCCCACTTTAGTGTTAGCGCACAACATCCTTGCCAAGAAAAGTCAGCCAGGGATGAAGGTAATGAAGGTATGATCACCAGTAATAGACAAAGATAGAGAGGAGAGGGAACGAACAGGGTTTGGAGAGCTTGAAACAGTCAAACAAATGCTAACACATGTTAGCAGCAATGCTAGCAACTAGCTGCTGCTGTGTAAGATCCTTTCCCCCACAGTCTGATGATAAAAAATAGCTTATTATTCATGAAAACATGCTACTGTAATGTCTTTTAAATGACATGTCAGAGAATTAAAAGGGTCATATTAAATATTTATCTTTCCTTGTGTTTTCAATTAGGCTTTGATTAGAAAGCTAAGAGCTTAGTTTATTAGCTTAGCGTAGCGCTAACTGTTTAAGACTGGTTAACTGGCTCTTTTGGTTAGATAGATCAATATAGGCCTATCACAATAACAGGCTACTTTTTTTCAGTCAGGCATTGGGGGGAATAGGACATACTACTTGCATACAAACCATAAAGAATGACAATAAAAAACAACAACAATGCACTGATTTAAACCACGATTAATAGATGTTAATTAGAGATATAAGACATGGTCACACTTTATTTTAAGGTCAAATTCTTGCCATTAACAAACCAATAGCCAATAGCAATTGATAGTTCACAATTATATTTAGTCATTTAGCAGACTAGTAATAGTTGTTAAGTTTAGATATTGGGAAGGAATTGTGATGTAGAATATGGTCATGCAGAATATGTGTTTTATAAGTACTAATAAACAGCCAATATGTTATTAAACTATAACTAGTTAATAGTGAGAATTGTTCCCTATACTAAAGTGTTACCGACATGTTTATTGAAAAATATGCACATACATACAAATATTTAAGACAACATAGAGAGACTGACTTGAAACGTCATTTGCAGTGGAAGTAGGCGGATGGAAAGTTCTGTAAGCACAATTTGCTTGCTGCAGTTCTTTGATTGGTGGAGATTTCTTTGCAGAATCATGGGTAAAGTTACAGCATAAGTTACATGGGACTTTCAGAACCCAACTGCTGCACTCTTTTTTTTTTGCCGTTTATACCATTCTAGTGTAGTATGCTATTGTTTAATTTAGCCATTGCTAATGTCCACATACACTCCTATTTTTTTAAACCAAAGAAATAGGCTATTTTTGTTCTGAAATACTATCCTACACTCACTAACTCTATACAGCCTACGTTTTCTTTTAAAAATGTTTTAAAAATGAAAGTTAATTTGAAATTATTCAAAGATAAACAGTAGTATGCTTCATTACGTGTCACATTACATTACACGTGAGTGGCACTTAGTTTTAAAATTGGAAATTGAAAGTGTCATTTGCCATTTTTAATTCAATTTACATAGATTGCGTTTTTAATCCCAGTTCATTCATCACACAGGTCAAGTGGAGTGCATACTGCAGTGCATCCATACAGAAAAGTGCACCGAGTAGGCAACAGTTTATGCTATATGGCAGAAATAGTAATAGTAGTATGTTAGTATGCTAATCTGAACGCAGACATATTCAGTGTTTTTGTTTAGTGAATATGTTTGTGCTCGAGTGTATGGGAAATTGAATCGATTGCAATGATTGAACTTCTATTCATCTGAATAGCTTCTCCCGGATTGCATCCCGCCATCTTTTCCGAGGTGGAACGACGAGACTGCAGATGCATGTAAATCAGCCTGCGGGGCTTCGTTGAGACCGGAATGAGAACTGGCAGGGTGGTGACAAAAATGCCAATGCAATCTGAAAGGGCACCGATGAAAGGCAACACAATTAGCGACTGGAGGGGGGAAGAATCGGAGACGACGAGTATGGGAATCACAGCGGTAATTAATGCATATTAAAATCAATAGCATGTTTGTTTCAATGAACAGCTGATGAGAGATGATGTCATTAAACGAGTGCTCGTCAGAAGTTAAAGAGCATTGAGGAAAAAGACACATGCGGTTGGAATTTCGAGCTGTTTTTTCCAGCAGATTTCATTAATAGATAAATATATATTTTATTACTTTTGTTTCAATTAATGGAGTATTCAAGTCCTTCAACCTCACAGGAGAACCTGCTAGCTCTAGACATTTGAATGGATTTGACGCAAGGTAGCTCAACTTTGCTCTGCCAGGTCTAGCTGGCAGGGTATTGAGGTGTTTGGTTCCAACATCATGGCCTTCAGCGCAAATTTACTCTGAAAAAGAAAACCCGAGCGACTCCAAATCGACTGTAGCTTCTCCACCTTCTGCAAGTGAGATTATATGCAACAACAATCATTATTGAATACTGACTCTGGGCTAACCGACTGCGTTTATTCCCAGGAGACCACCTTGTAGTGGTTCTTTCTGGAGAATGAACACGTCAGAATGTCACCGGTGTCAGAGAAGATGTGCTGTTGGATGCCATTTTGGTTTATATCTGCTCAGAGATGTGAGGCGTATGTGCCTATTGCAGCTGGAAGCTAAGATAGACCTGCAGATCAGGTTTGCATTCATGCGAAAATCACTGAATGGTGATAAAAGCTCTGTTTCTGAAACCTAGTGAGCTGCTTCCTACATAGACCGCTAACTAATAGCAAAGTCACTGATTTGAAATGCTCTACCTAGGCCTATAAATAGCATTCTCAATGTTATTTCTGATAATGCTAGAAAATAATAAGCTATTAAAAAAAAAAAAAACATTGCGATAATAATCCTAAAAAAAAAACAGTGGCGGATATAGCCAATTTGAATTTGAACTTTTTTCATATATCTCATGATGCTGATCTTTATGGATCGATGCAAATTGCCTCGCAGCCGCATGTAGTATGTGTCACGGTGCACACAGCAGGGAGGAACAAGGAACACGGAGACGAGGATGTAACTCAAATAATATGTCTTTAATGAAGACATCACGGCAAGGCAAGGCAGACACAGACAGGAACACCGGGGAGTAACGAGTAGACCAGACGACATACCACAACACAGACAGGACTTAAATACCAGGGATAATCAGACAAACACGGCTAGACTTGAATTAACTAATGATCACATAGGATGAGGACAGGAAACAAACCAAATATGGGCATGCAAACACAGGGAGCACGTGGAAACACAAGACACACACAACAGAGGTCTGACAGTATGTCAGTGCAAAAATGTGATGGTTTGGGTCACTTCCTGTTTGTTGGGAATGGTAAATTGATTGCCGTCTCTTTTGTTTTGCAGAGTGCAATCTGCCATTTCACAGTGCCATTAAAAGAAAGTAAGCAACAGAATATATTAAGTGAGAAGAGATGCAATGGTCTATTTGACATTTACTGTTAATGTAACATATTTCCTCCATTGCAATTAGAACTGATGCTCTGGGCACTGCAACAACCCCTGTCTACTGATCTGCATTTAGAAATATGTTTTTGAGGCATAAGTCTGTAAACAATTCTACATTTTGGTAATAAGGTTTTTTTTCCCTCTAAAGTATTCAAAATCTTTTCTTGCTTCCAGTGTAGATGCTGTAGATGTCCAAGATTATATATCGATTTTTTTGTTTCTCATATAATAAATATAAACACATATCATATAATATAGTAGGTACAGTATATAAAATAATAATCATAATCATAATAATAATGAATACAATAAATAAACAAAACAGTCACAAAATAATTAAAAATAATAACATTATGATATAATACATTATTATTATTAAATAATAAATACACAATAATAAAAATAAATATATACCATTTAAAATATTATTGTATACAATGATATGGTTTATTTGAATGCTCTTAAAAACATTTTAATATTTGTTTATAATAATAGTATGCTATTTGTCTCCCCAGTTCAAAAGTCCAGCACAAGCCACCGACAACTTCTGAATATATGCTAATTGAGCTGTTTGCTTTATGTTTGGCTCCTGAATTATTCCTTGATTTCTGACAGTGAGAAAAATTGTCATTTAACTTCAGTGCCCTAAAAATGGGAGTCACATTCAAAGCAACGAGATAAACAATCATATTCAAATCAGCTTAATCTAGTCGAGCAATAGAGGAGCTCTGTAAACTCAGCGTCACCTCATTCATCCTCTTGTTGAGCGCTAAGTGAAGGCATACATTTTAATTCATTTAAGGCCTTCAGCTTGCAAATTGAGCCCTCTGTCATGTAGGCCAAAACTACCGAGAGGCCTCGGTCTGCGTCAAGAAAAGACAAGATTCTGATTGAGGATCTTCTGTAGAAGTGCAAATGGATCTGAAGCATATAATTGAGCCAACCAGCTTGAATGAATCAGAACTATAGATACACGTCTGAATTCACACTTGAACTTTTAAGGAATAGTCCATCCGGGGGGGGGGGGGGGGGGGGTGCCTGCCTTTAAAGCTATAATCATTTAATTTAAATGTAATATGGTTGTGAATCCTCATGGATTTAAAATTTCTACAAATTTATTCTTGCAAACCAAGAATATGATAATTTAACATCTTAAATGTATTTTTAAAATACCCAATAAATGGTCACAGCTCATTAAAGCTTGTATTCAGAGCTGCGTGTATGATTTAGATGCTGGTCAAATGTTTAATGGGATGTATTTGTTTGTATTTATGCTAGTATCTTTAATAACCTGCAATTAACTTGAATTAGCAAATATACAGATTTTTTTAACCTTGTTCTTAATTAACAACACTTGGTATGACTAAGCTAATGATTATAAAGAAACAATTTGACTAAAGTCTTTCAAAGCGCAAAAGCAGCTGGATATATCAATATTACAACTTTTCAGAAGTCATTAAAATGAGCAATTATGCATGCAATTATGGATCCACAGTTGACAAAGGGTTAGTTTGTGTTTTGTGGATATTTGATGACTAATCAATGAACTAAATACAGCTTCTTTTTTTGATATACCACCATTCAGAAAGGTTAGAATACTGTTCTATTTTAATATATTTTAACTGATGGCAAAGTTGAATTTTCAGCATCATTACTCCAGTCTTCAGTGTCACATGATCCTTCTGAATTCATTCTAATATTTGATGATCAATCATTACATATTATTAGCGATGCTCAATTATTAATAATGATCTTTATTTTTGACAGTTTCTTTTTTTTTTTTTTCCAATCTATTGAATGGAACTATATCATGGTTTCCAAATATATATTCAGCAAAAACGTTTAATATTAGTAATACTAAGATATGCAATATGATTCAGAAGGATCATGTGAAACTGAAGACTGGAGTAATGGCTGTCGAAAAATTTTGCTTTGCCATCACAGGAATAAATTACATTTTAAAATACAATCAATTATAAAATATCTATTTTAAATTGTAACAATATTCACAATATTACAGTTTTTCTGCTGTTTTGATTAAGTAAATGCAACCTTGATGAGATACTGGATATAGGAGACTATATACTAACAAAATAACAAAAACAACAATTAATTATTCCTACTAGCTTAACTTTTGACTGGTAGTGTATTTCGCTCAAGTATTTACAAAACCAATAGTGCTCTTACCCGGTAGTAGTCAGTGCTGTAGATGTCTCTTGACATTCCAAAGTCTCCAATTTTCACCAGCAGCCCGTTGCCCACCAGGCAGTTGCGTGTGGCCAGGTCACGATGCACAAAGTGCTGAGACGCCAGGTAGACCATCCCTGATGCAATCTGACTGGCTATGTGCAGCATCTGAGACAAACCCAGTTCCCCATTGGTCTGCAGCGGCTGTCCGTCAACCAGGATCATTGCATCTGGACCATGAGCTCTGTGAGTATAAAATAATGCCACTTCAGTCCTGTAAAGTATTTGGATGCTTACAACACACTTTAATATGATTTCATGAATGCGTAACAAAACGAATCAATATGAAATTAGAATGAGAATGAGCTAATGCCACCATTTACGTATGCCAATAGATTACTTTCTTCTTCAAAGGAAACGTATACTGTATGATTAAATTTGTATCCCTGCCAGTTCCTCTGCCCTTTCACAAATGTATCGCCTTATAGTGTCATTACATATGAAGCAGTTTTGACAAAACCTGTTATCCCCCATAATCCCGCTATAGCTGGGAAGAGAAAGCAATTTCTGCTCTTTCGACAGGGCTCTGTCAGAAACCATGTACACCTTTGTATCCACTTCCTATTGCTTGTTCAATAACTCTCTGGAAGGTTGTAACCTATCAATCACAGTCAGACCGAACTTGCTGATATCACACAAAAAAAAAACTTAAAGTACCTATAAAAGATTGAAATTTCCAATGTTTTTGTGAGTAATTATGAGCAATACATACAGTTCTGCTCATATGTTTACATACTTCAGGCAGAATATGTTAATAATTTCAACAAAATAAGAAGGATCATGAAAATTGCAGGAGTTTGTAAACTTATGAGCAAAACGTTTAGCTAAATCTATGCCATAAAATGTATAAAATTATTGAAAAAATGTGAAATTTATTAATTTTTTTATTTTACAGACTTAACATACTGCATATTTTAACTTTTTTTAATAATTATGTTATATATATATATATATATATATATATATATATATATATATATATATATATATACCTATATACATATGTATGTGTGTGTGTGTGTGTGTGTTAGATATACTTTTAAGAAATGTTCTTGCAGTAATATGTTATACATCTAAAACTAACCAACCAACTACTTAACTAACTTTTTTTTTGTAAAAATATAAATGCTTTAATACATTCCTAAAATATTGAGGATGATGATGATTAAATTTAATAAAAAATGTATATATTTAAAAATTAATTTGGCATTTCTGTCATAATCATAATTAAGGGTTGCAATTCCAATTCCATTTTCATTTTCCCCACTACAACTCCATCATGAACCTCTGGTTGAGAAATTGGTCTTGTAAGACTAAGAAATTCCCAGAGCATCACATTGGAATTCAGTGGTTCCATAATTATGTTGTACTTGGTCTGTGACCTCAATCAATAATAACCAATTCCCTTCATATCTGCGATCATTACACAAGCAAACCACAAAGATTACTGCATTATAACAGCCACAAACCTGAGGAACTTGTTGAGGTCTCCGTGTTTCATGTACTCAAAGACCATGATAAGCGGATCTCCATCTACACAGACGCCGTAGAACTTCACTATGTGTTCGTGCTGAAGGTTGGTCAGCAGCTCGGCCTCCCGCTGGAAGTCTTTCCTCGCTTCAAGGGTGGGATCCTTCAGGGTCTGCGTAGACACATAAGACGGCCAGTTTATTGTCTAATAACCACAAAAACACCCAAAAACTAAAGCATTGTGGGTGATACCAAAGATATTGTGGGAGAAAGTTCAATTAAAAGCCGTTTTTCAAAACAAATCATTTATATGATTGGATATATTGTGTATATCCAGGAATTAAATGTGCCTTTGCTATTGTTTTTTGATACTCACAGTACAAGTAAATTAATTAAGGGGGCTTAAATGAGTCAGTCGGTAATAAATAATTCAAGTGAACAATTAATCAGGTTAATGAGACTAACCGCTCCAACTAATCTGGATCTAAACGGTTCCGTCTCTAATGGTTTATGAATCCTGAACGATATACAATATGCCACAAACCAATGGAGCATGCAGAGCTATTTCTGACAATATATTAAAATGCATAATCAAAATGTAGATGAGCTGACACAAACGTTATTGCGCAGATATTGTAGATGTCCAAAGTGCTTTAAATCATTTCTCTCTATATACATACACACACACACACACACACATACATATATATATACATATATATATAGCAGTGAAGACAAAATTGCTCTGTTGGCTGTGGAGTCAAGACATTTGCAAATATGATTAAAAGATGAATATGAGACAAAACTACAGAATGTCACAGCTGGTAAAACGTGTTGAAATGGCTAATAATAAAATGTGACATTCTGTAGTTTTGTCTCATATTCATCTTTTAATCATATAGAGCAATTTTGTCTTTACTGTTCCAATACTTTTGGAGGGCACTGTATATATGCTATGGTGCTGCAAAATGGCCTAATATTAAACTGATTTTTGAAGGATTTACTTATATTTAAGTATTTTAATATTTAATGTGTATAATATAATTTCCTAAATATTAATATCATGCATAACATAATAATAATTTATAATTATTTTGTTTCCTCTTGTAACCACGTTATACATGTCCATATCTGTAAAACCTTAAAATATTGACAGACTTGAATTCACAATCAAAACAGAAATACGTTCACACAAAAACCGCTTTCAATTATTCATGTAACAGTTCTAAGTTCTAACATAAGTTTTTTTTTTTTTTATCATGTAACAGTTCATTCAGATTTTTAAATGCACGTATTCATGGACTAAACCTCGGGGTGCCAAGGAAGACACAAATGACCAGCATGGCATCTCTGATTTGTTCGTGCCTGTCTTTGTCTTTTCTGAAAGATTAAATAGTTGCCTGTACACATCCATCTTTTTGTCATCTTATATCTCATCATTCACAGAAAAATAACCCCCCTTTGTGGCCTTGGCCATGATATGTCAATTGGTTTCCCAGTCCCTCTCGCAGCCAGACTTGCATCGCGGTGTGTTTGTGAGGAATCGCTCCTTCAATTATGTTATAATTGCGTTTCGCCCTCAGAGCTCGCAGTTTAATTTTAATTAGAGCTACTGTGGGTTAATCCATATCAGGAATTGCAAAGAGGTTCATGCGTTTTAGATGGATGAGGGAACCAATTCGCAGATGGCGAGGTATCTATCCCTATCCATAATGCTTTATTACCCCTGTGTTGCGAAATTGGCCACCTGCACAGAGAGCAGAGGGGACGAATCCAGCACCACCTGGGGGGCTGTCACTCGTAATAAGGGTCTGTAGGTCTTGGGCATCAGATGGAGATGGGGGAGAGCAAAGGTACGAGAGAGATGCTGGCAGCTCTTTGGCCAAAATACAAGGAAAAACTTGACCTCTCTGAATTTGAGCTGGACGACTTTCAAACAACAGCTGCTGTGATAGAGCTCCATGAAGCCGACAAACCCAAGCAGCTTCCCAGAGGAATGTATTATTGCTCAGAGGTTGCTCTTTCAAAGCTGAGGAGACACATTTAGGTTTCCTTTAAGTGTCAACTGCGCCTCAGACCAGATGTTGCTACTACAGTTCCTTAGGTGAAATAAAAATAGATGAAAACGACACCATTGTTGAGAGACAGTATAAGTATAGAGCTATGAAATTAAATGGATTGCAGCTCAAACTCCTTTTTCATTAGATTCCTTCAAGAACCGAGTTTGGTCTTAGAGAAACCTATTTTAACCTTTTATTTTTAAGTCTTACAATCCTTTTTCTTAGCAGAAAAATCTGAGAAGCAGGACACTTGCTCTCTGTGTAATAGCATTAGTGTCTAAAAAAAGAAGAAAAAAATGGAGATATTAGATAACTTATTCACGATTTTCTTCCAACGCGTTGCTGGTAAAGCACATGATCATCATCTTCTGACACCATCACAGGATTCAGGAACACATCAGCGCCATCATTCTTGATCACAGCATCTCCAGGCTGGTTCATTCATGAAGAACTGAACCTGGACGACAGCAGGGCGCTATTATCACCATTGTCCCTATCAAGGTAATATGTTGAATTAAAATAATACTGTTTGTATGTACTTTATAACTGCCTTTATAACTATAATTTCATGACTCCTGTTGTTTTAACAGAGACCAAAATTGATGGAGACATTTTAATGAACCTAACTGAGACTACAAAAGCTTAAATATTCCCCAAAATTAAGGATTAAGTTAAATTCATAAAATTACAAGAAAACCTAAAGACTGAGATGCCAGCAAGATCACAGACACCATGAGTAAGTTACTACTCTACGGGTTTAAAAATATGTGGGACCCTTTAGGCTACTAATTATTATTAACTATTATAATTATTTAATGGGATACACGGAAGAAATTAGTGACTTTAACATTTTCTCACATTTATGCATTTGGTTGACGTTGTTATTACAAAGCAACTTTCAGTGCATTCCCATTGTTAATGGGATTCTCAATTAGGTGTAATGGTCAGGTCAGGTGTCCATATATGTTTAGCCGAACTATATTATGATCTTTGCAAATCATTGAGCTGTTTTTACCATACTAACATGCACCTTTCTGCAAACTTTTATTGTAGGACTTCCTATTGATATTTAACCTGGATCAATCTCAAGACTGACAAGACAACATATTGTTTGTCTGTAACACTTACCCAATATGTTGCTACAAACAGAGTCTGGTGACACAAACAGTGATCAACGAGTGCCAAAGAAGAGCAGTTGGGGTTGATATTGTTGGACGAAGAAAAACAAATCTGCATTGATTTGGCACACAAAGGCAATAAATCGCTGATTTACATGAACAGTAAGAATCACAATGATCAGAAACATAGTATGCCATATTCAATTTAACTAATTTTATATTTAAGGTCTCAATGGTTGCTGCTGTCCTGCTGTTTCCACGTCTATTAAAGGAGAGTCTGAGATCTCTTTATGTCATCAGTGAGGTGAATGTATCTGGAAGAGTGTATCCATAATATTTAAATCTATATTTTTTCTTCTTCAACCCCTTCTCCTGGTTATGATTTCTTCTAAACATTTGTCTATGGGGTTATTCTGTGGAACTGTTTGGCTCCATGGAGGTTCCACAGTAACAGCAGAAAGAATGAATAAATGGAATATTCAAACAAAAATTCTAATTCTGTCATCATTTACTCACCTTCATGTTGTTTCAATCTTGTATGACTTTCTTTTGTTCTGTGAAATAAATTATTTTCAAGAATGTCACTGAAAATCATTGACATGTTGTTCTGGACCCCAGTGATTTTCTTTAACATTCTTAAAAATACCTTATGTTGTGTTCTGCGGAAGAAAAAGGGTTGTTTGGAACAACATCAGGGAGAGTAAATGACGACAAAATATCCCTTTAATGGGGTCATATACTTTTGATTACAGTTTGTTATATATTAGAATTACATTTTTCTCACTGATGTCAACTTAGTAAATTAGTAAGGGATTCTTGCAACCAAAATGCTCATAATGTAGTTTTTCCTGACTACTTGCCACCCTCTCTATTATCTTTATTATATTGATAATATAGTTTACACTGCCTCATCTTTCTTTTCAAAGCCTCTATTACATTGACAGGTTCAAAAATAGTCAAAGATTTATTACTGACTCATTTTTTAATCTTTTAACTACTAAATATTGTTATAGTATAACATTATTTTCTCCTTGTTTAGGAACCACATACACCCAACACTGTGCTGTTTATAAAGGGACGTGCCTTGGATGCAGAGTCTCTTTTAGAAATAATAATGGAAGGGGAGGAGGTCTGTGAAGTAGACGATGTGAACACGGCTCTACACTTCATCTTCAACACTGAATATGCTTCAAAGTTGAGAGACACCCTGACATTAATTGAAAACTGTTTAATGTATCATAATGCCAAAACCAATGTCATTTATTTATTTTTATTAAATGAATGTATATGTATATGTATATAAATGAATGATGTTGATTGTTGTTTATTTATTTATGTGTTTGTTGGTTTGTTTGTAATACATATTTATGTTTGATTGTTGTTTATTTATTTATGTGTTTGTTGGTTTGTTTGTAATACATATTTATGTTTGATTGTTGTTTATTTATTTATGTGTTTGTTGGTTTGTTTGTAACACATATTTATGTATTAAACAGTTTATGGATAATCACAGTGTTCTGTCTATACAGTGAAATTGGATTAGTAATGTATAATAATAATAATAACAACAACAATATTATTACTAGTAGTAGTAGTAATGTTATTGCTATCTAGAAAAAGGTTCAAAAAGGAACCCATGAGGGCCATTAATGCACCTTTAAGTGAAGGTTCCAATTAGAACCTTTTCAAAAAGGTTCAAAAATGAACCTTTAAGGTTCCCCCACAGTTGCAATCTCCAGGAACCTCAAAAGGTTTATTTTTAAACCTTTTCTTCTAAGAGTGTAGTTTATGACTTTTTTTTTCTCTCTGAATTCTTAGTTTACGTCTTGCAACTCTGACTTTTTTCTCTGAATTCTGAGTTCACGTCTCGCAATTCTGACATTTTTCCCCCAAATTCTGAGTTTACACCTTACAATTCTAACTTTTTCCCACTATCGAATAGAAAAAAAGGAAGAAAAATAGAGACCTTATCCCTTTTCCTGTGGCAGAAACGGCTTCCATTAAAACTGTTAATTCACAATAAACAGTTTTAACAGAACTAATACTTAATTGTATTAAGTTATATATATTTTTGTTAGTTAATTTTTATTAATCATATAATTTATAACAAATAAAAACAAAATTATATATTTTTTTCCTTTTTTATATTCACAACAAAATAGTATATGTTTGACTTCATACTTCAACATGTCAGCATCTGTCAAAACTTGAAACCTTGACATTTCTAAACTGACAGACAAACTGACACACTCATAGATCAGCATTGATCTAGAGGCCGTCTTCAGTAGAGCGCTTCAGCTCACTGGACGCTGAGTTCCTTGACCTTGGTGAACAATCCCATGTGGTAAACCATGTTAAAGCATTATCCAGGAATCGTCTGCCCACAGCGGTGACTCATTCCTCTCTGTCTATGTCATGAAGACTAAACCACAGCAGTGCAATATCTTAATACCCTCCCAAACCTTATATCAATGCCAAATATTAAACGCTACTGTAGCTGATCTCTCCTTGGAGCACAGCAGAGCTCTTTCCATCATTGATCTTAGTCAACAAATCCTCCACCACCAAGACGTCTAGCGATCGTTCCCCGAAAGAAAGTCCTCTCCGGCAGGCACAGGAGGATCAACTTTATATGTCATTCGAGGGGGCTGGAAAAAGGGGCTTGACCTTTGGAATGAGTCCTGTGTAACTGGAGAGCACCACGGCCCTGCTGGAATGGAGGGATCATCTCTTACCTTGACAGCCACCAGCATCTTGTCCTTAGTGGGGCTTAGGTTGTAGCACTCTGCCAGGAACACCTTCCCAAAGGCCCCTTCGCCCAGTTCCCTCTTGAGCACGATGTCTCTGCGCTTAATGTGCTGTACATCTGGAGGGGAAGAGAGAGAGAGAGAGAGAGAGAGTGATTGAGCGGATTGTGTGACAGTCTTCCTGCGGGCGGTGCTGCAAAACAGAGATTGAGGAATGTGTGAATTTCATGAGTCGGATTGCTGTCACTCAGCCTGATCAGGTAAACTGAAAGAACATGGCACCAAAAACGGACTCCTATGATATATAGTGTGCAAGAAAAATTAACAAAAAGAAACCAAAAGAAATTTTAAGGCAATATGAAATCAAAATAGAATTTATTTACAGGTCTTATTGTGCATGATTCATAAAATAATAATAATAGCAACGACAACAATCAGGACTTACCAGGATTATTAATATTAATAGTATGGCATAAATAAATAAATTTATTAACATTTATTTTTTAATAATAACATTATTATCATTAAGAACATTTAATTGATTAATACTACAATGTATTATTATTATTATTATTGTTATTAATACTATACTACTTCTAATAATAATAATAATAATAAATAATACAATTTAGTATTGTTGTTATAATTTGGTTTAATGTTGTTAAAATAATCTTCTTACTAATTTATCATTCTGACAAATTTCTGTGTGAACAACATACATTGTGGTATTAATAAATAACTATTAAAAATTAAATGTTAATAAATATTTATGTATTTATTTCATAATATTAATAATCCTAATAAGTCCTAATTGTTATTAAAAGTCCTAATTATTAATACACTTTACAATTAAAAATAAAATATTTGTAAATAGTATGTATCTATTTAAAAGTATTAACATTTCAGTAAAGTAAAAATAATTACTATATACTATATTATTATCAATAATAATAATATATTATTATAAAATAAATGTTAGTGAATATTTAATTAATATTAACATTAATAATAATACTAATAAGTCCTAATTGTTGTTGTTACTATTATTAATACACTTTAAATGTATTAATATTTCAGTCACATAAAACATTTATCTTTATTATTATTATTATAAAATAAATGTTGGTAAATAATATGTATTTGAATGTATTAATATTCCAATCAAGTTAAAAGAGTCCAAAATGTGTCACGTACATTTGAGGTAAATGTAACATGCATGCATTTAATTTTGTGTTTACATTATTAAAGGTAATTCAAGGTAACGCAACCTTGCAAAACATGACACACTGAGGCAACCGTTTGATGTAATTTGTTTTCCAGCATTCATGTACTTTCATCCCTTTTATCCTAGATACCTGCTGCGATCTCTGAATGCAGTTCATTTAACCTGGCTGCTCAAACGTACACCTGTAGTGTACATTTACACAACACAACACACACACACATACACACACATCTGCATCGTTTTACATCAGAATCTCTGTGCACCCATCGGGAGCTGCAGTATGAAACGAACTGAACACAGGAGATCAGGTGGATTTGCCTCTGATACAGAGATGAATGAAGTCACGCTTGGTCCACTGGGCAGACTAATGGAGCAGCAACCAGTCTGCTGCTGGTTCAAGTCCCCGCTGAGCTTTACTGCCGCTCTGCCCTTGAGAGAGGAATGTAACCTCAAACACCCTAATAAATACTGCCACGACAGGTGATAATCTGGAGATGATCATCTCCTGACTTTGATGTCCAGATAATTGCTGGATGTTATGAAGAAATTTGATCGATAGAACAACATATAGCAGGTCACCATGACAAATGAAAAGCAACAAAGAAAGCTTTCCAAGGGCACTTTAGTGTACTGTTAATGGTACGTTTATACGGTAGATTTTGAACTCATACAAGGTATTAGCTGTAGCATGTAAACTACAAACTTTTCCACAGCAAAAATAACCACTTTAAATATGTTAAATAAATAAACAGATAAAAAGTGTCACAAGAATTAGAGCCTGACAATAACACAAAAGTAACTATTACCTGTACTACTGTAACAATAGGCCTCATTCATGAGACACAAGCAGAACAAAACCTTAAAATAACACATTCTTATGTAAATGGCCGTACAGAATTGAATGCCAACTGAATGTAAGAATATCAATTCATACAGAACTTTGTTAGAATAATACATTTGCATAATTTTTTGCCAAATAATTCAGAATGCATACATTTGTTAAATAAATAATACAGGTCAAAATAATATATTTATTTGAATTTATTTGTATGTTATACAATATTTTCAAGTAAAAATGCTCACATTTAGGAAGGTCAAAGTATTAAAAAGATCAAAGTAAATGTTATTTCATTTTGTATTTACATTATTATTATTATTATATTTTAATATTTACTACAATTTTATAGTTAATAAATGTTTGTAAATATTTATTTTCATGTATTTATGATTATATATTAATTCTATATTATTATTATATTTTAATATTGATAGCAATTTTATAGTTAATAAATGTTAGTTATTATGTTAGTTATTAATAAATGTTAATATTTTATTTTACTATTATTATTATTATTATTATTATTATTATTATTATTATTACTACTACTACTACTACTACATTTGAATATTTATTCCAATTTAATAGTTAGCAATTATTAGTATGTATTTATTTCATGTATTTATCATGAATGATTTTTATATTATTATTATTATTATTTGAGTTTATTTATGAAAATTACAAAAGCAATCTTAATTGCTTCTATAATGGTTTTTATTGTATATTCAAATCATATATTTTAAAAAGTATTCACATCAAGGTAAATGTAATTTAAAAGCTAATTATCTTTGTGTTCACATTATCATTAATAAATAAAATGTTTGTAATGAATCATTATTTATAATTTATTTATGAAAATTTATTAATTTTACTATATTAAATATTAAAATGCAATAATATTTAAAAGCCATGAAAATTGTATTTTTTTTATTTTTTATTTTACATATAACGTACAAAGAAATTCATATTGGTAATTTTTGAGAGCCAAGAGCCAATGCAATGCAATTTCCTAGTTTTTTTTAGGAGCAACACATTTCATATTCATTTGCAAGTAACCTTTCTATGTTCCACACAAGTCGATGACCCATCTTCAATCCGAATAGAAATGTCAAACTGAGCAGATTTAACCACGGCTAGCGAAGCGCAACTCATAGTGACGTAAAGCAGCCTGAGCGGGTCTTTAATCTCTGTACCTTCCACCTGCTTCCATTCCCAGCTCTCAGTCTGCTGTGAGGCAGCGAGCTCCATATGGCCGACCACAACGGCATCTGCTACTCCAAACAGGAGTTTTGGATAAGCCAATGTCCAACATCAACACTTACTGCCTGAAGTTACGAGTCATTCTACGATTTTTCCCCAGCAGAAAGGCCAATTATTCAAGGAAAAAAAAACAAAAACAAATATTGATGAATGGACAGCACTCAAGGATAGCTTTTTGTATTAGCTGGCAATCGCCCCGACAGAGGCTCTAATCAGCAGAAACATATTAGGGACAATTTCATTTAGGGCTGCCGAGGCAATTGCACGTTGTGGCAGGCGTCCAACGACGATGGTAAATATTTCAGCACACTCGATTGTATGAGTCTCAGTCGCAGAAGGTTTTTTCACAAAGGCACCGGTGGAGATTAAGACAAAGGATGGCAAACACATGCATTACTTCCAAACTAATTAAAAAGCATTTATTTAATCAGGACAGAAAAAGACGATGAGAGAGAGAGAGCTTGAGACAAAGACGGAGAGAGAGAGACCGGCTTTTTGTTTCCTCCATTTCATATTCTACATTTTCTTGTGAGTGATAGGTTCACAATTAGCAGGTGACGGGTGCGTTGGAAGCGCTTTCAGCTTGCGGTGCAATTAGGAAAGTTACAAATTGCGGGGGCTAATTGTCTTATTACGCCAACTGTTGTGTTGCGTTCACCTCACAGGTTGCGTTGTGAGAGGGAACTCAGGAGAAGAGGTTACCCGCGCTAGATGTTGTCTGTCTAAACATAGCGAGCAGCTGGGAATACAGGACATGGACTTCATCCTAATTAGGCCTTTTTATCCCCACCGCTCTGCCGCAGATGTTTACTCGGTCTCGCTGAAAGTGACACAACAGACCAGACCAAAGCTGATTCGGGTTCAAATGCATGTAAATCGCTGCACGAAAAAAAAAAAAAAAACTGGATTAGGCCGGACTTTCCCCGCAGCAATTTCCTTCCACGCTCGAAAGCGACGCTAAATGAATCTGAAAGAGCACCTGTTCGTTTCCAGTCAGCCAGAAAGTCATTTCCTCCTGCGTGATGACTTAATGCACTTACGACTGTTTTGTAAACAACTCCTTTTAAAATGCTACAGTCTTTTAAGGCTGAGAAACAACGGAGTAAACAAAAGCCGGAAATGGAATATCTGACAGTAGCAGTGATGCTGAAAACTTGAAGCTTTAGAGGAATAGTTCATCAAGAAAAATTTAATTTGACAAAAATGTATTCATTCTCAAGCCATACAAGATATAGATGAGTTTGCTTCTTCATTGGAATAGATTTTACATCACTTGCTCACCAATGGATCCTCTGCAGTGAATGGGTGCCATCAGAATAAGAGTCCAAACAGCTAATAAAAACATCACCCACAGATTCCAGATTTTCAGTTGTTTCTCGGCCAAATACTATCCTATCCTAACAAACCACACTGTAAAAAAAAAAAAAAAAAAAAAGTTGGGCAAACTTAAAAGTCTTACACTTTTAAGTTGGCTCAACTTTTTATTTTATTAAATTTTTTACAGTGCATACATATTATTTAATACATACATATTATTATTTATTATTTATTAACCATACATGCTATTTAAAGCTATTTCAAATAATGTACCCTTATGACTGGTTTTGTGGTCCAGGGTCACATATACGAGTCCATAGCCCATAATAACGCTTCCTCCGGTGAAAAAGTTCATCCTCTTTTGTGCTCTCTTATTAAAATCCACTGACATATTTGTTTAGAACTGATTTGGACCATTTCGCTTGTATGATGTGTGATCTGTGCATATTTCTCTCCTGATTCAGATGAGATTATGGATAGAAGACATATTAATATTGGATTTATTACAAACATGCAGTTTTTTGTTTCACAAGATGTTAAGTGATGGACTGGAGTCATGTGGATTACTGTGATGGTTTTGGACTCTTATTCTGACGGCACCCATTCACTGAAAGTGATATAATGCTAAATTTCCCCAAATCTGATGAAGAAACAAACTCATCTACATCTTGGATGGTCCAAGGGTGAGCACATTTTCAAGTAATTTTTTACACCCAAATTTATAAAATAATGAATAAAAGGAAATTGTATTTAGCATGAAGAAAAACAGCCAGCTATTACATTAAGATTATATTGATTTTTTTTTCTTTCATGACAGTTAAGCACATTTAAACAGTTCATTTTAGTTCAGTGTAATGCAAAATAGTTGATTAAATGAAAAATCTTAGTATGCATTTCATTTGAAAAAAAAGTCTTTGTTATATTAGAATTTGTATTTACTCAAAACAGAATCAAAATAAATTCATTAAATAAATCATTAATTTAAAAAAGTATATATTTTGTACTACAAATAGTAAAAATATACTTCAAGGAATAAGTAATATGGGCTCCGTAAAATAAAAAAATAAAAAAAGTTTCTTAGGCTCATCAAGGCTGCATTTTTGTTTTTAATTAGAAATGGAGTTAAAAAAATAGCTTGTTTTAAAAATAAGTTTCATTTTTTTATGCAATAATATTATACAGTAGGATGAAAATTGAATAAAATATGTCCCAAACACGTTTTGTGAGACTTACCAGAGTCCTTTATTTTTTAATTAAAATTAACTGTCTAACTGATTGACTGACCGATTAAAAACAAGCAAACTCAAGAGCCATGAAAGCAAAACGCATATCAGTAGATATTGTTCGCCAATGTTTTATATCCCAATTAAAAATAACTCGTTCCTTGAGAGCAACACATCCACGCTAAATAGAGCTCCATGTGACAAGGCCACATGTTGTGTTTGCAAAGATGTCCAAGTGTTATTTTTTCACAATCCCGATTAAACAAGCACATGTGCTGTACAAGCGCCCTCAAGATACTATTAATAAAGCACGGGGGTGCGCAGCCATTTGCAGGCGAGGTTAATGTAAGCCTGTCTTCTGCTGCGTCCCTGGTTGCGTGTTTACATCCATTGCTTACTATCGGTACCGGCTGTCAGAAGCAGCCCCGCAAGGACTGTCGGAGGGGACCGTGGGACGTGTTCCTGTCTGTTAATGCACACACACCCCCTCTTCCTGTCCGTCAAAAGACAGTCTGTAGCACATGAACTCGCCCACTTGACAACAATGTGTCCTACATACACAACACTGTGCCATTTCCTCACTTTCCTCCCACAAGAACACATAACAAAGCATCTCTCGCTCACGATTCAGGCCTGTTGAGAAACCAGCGTCTCAACGGACTCAATCCAGGTAGTTTTATGTAAGGCCTGCTTTTTACTATTCCACAATCATATCGTTTTTCTCCTTTTTATCTCCTTAGTTCTATATTTCCCTGTGGTCTGGAAAAAGCATGCTTTAGAGCATCTAAAAAAGCAGATACGTGTAGGTGAGAAAATACGGCTCGTGGGGGACGGATACTGTTAAAAGCCAGTCAGCAGCAGGTGAAATGCATGCTCCGTGTGGTTATGAGCTGGTGAGATATCACAGTTTTATTTAGCGTTCCTCGTATGCATTGCTATGATGAATATCTTTCCCCAGGTCTTTACTACAGGGGCGTTGAAGATAGAGCCTGGTACCTGGTACGATAGATCTAAACACACTATTTCAAAGCCTACATGTGAACTGAACAAAAACATGGCTGTAAGATGGATCACTGGCTTCTGCTGCTCTCATGAGGAGAACACACACACACACTCACACACACAAAGACGCAGGGAACATTTTATGTGAAGCTTGTATATTTTATGATTTATAAAACATTCCCAATTAAACGCATTATGTAATATCTTGCAATAGTAGCTTGTTCTCAGCAATAATAGTAACTAATATAATAGCTTACATAATTATAGTTTTGACATCATATTTTATAATAGAACATTTTATGTGAAGCTTATAATAGCCGGATAATGGCGTTACTGAAAATAAAAATACTGAATATAAACCACTGCAACTGTCACTCAAGATGAATCTGTGTAAAAATATCATATATTTCAAGGATGGAAGGGGCGGCTGTAAAAAATAAAAGACTAAGCAATTCATGTCTGTGTATGATTCCTGAACAACAAAAACAGGGTAAGTAAACATGACAATCACATGAATAAGGAATGAAGCTTAACTGTGGGCACTGGCGTGTGAAAAAGCTTGTTGATTGTGTGTGTGTGTGTGTGTGTGTGTGTGTGGAAAGGATGGACTCAAGAATGAGATTTGAGCTTTGTGCTGATGCCGTCTATATAGTAGGTGTAACATGAGCAATGACAGTCAATTTGCCACTATGAGTCAGTCATTCATGCACTACCAGACAGTGAGAGAATAACAGACCAGGCCAGGATGTTTACACACAAGTGTCTATTGGCGCTATTGAATGTGACGCAAATAAAGCTAAAGCATTCTGCAGAAGCGGTACTTGGCAATCAATTGTGGCACAAGAGATGTCGCTGAAATCGATGTAGATCGAAATAGGATTTTTGAAAATATCTCCAAGACAGTTGTAATCATCTGCCAGGGCTGTGATGCTTTTCAAGAAGAAACCAGGATGTTTATTGAAGGAAATAAATTAAACAGTGCAATGCTTGCATCAGAGGACCGTTTTTTAACTCTATAGAAGTGTATATTGTTTGATTGACAATTTGAGAAAATCATACACCAGAAAATGGTTTTATTTATGCTTTCTCATGATCAGAAAAAAACGATCAATACCCTGTCTGCAACACCAAGTTAGATACAAAGCTACACTTAACACTCTTGCATAACAGGAAAATGGAAAACTGTGCTGCTCGTTCTCCGAATGATTACTCGTTAACAGAATTCCCGTGTTTTCATCTGGAGCCTGGAGTAATGTCCAGCCCCTCCAGTGCTGAGGGAATGAAGTGAGTGTGGGACACGTTAGTCCACAGCACGTCACGTCAGCTCGACTCTTTGAGATGGAGTGACCTGGAGAACACGCTCCCCTGATGATTGATCTGGATGAAATTGTGTGGCTCCAAAATGTTCAAAGCTGTCAGAGCTTGTCCATTTTCAGATGAGAACACAGTACTACAGAAAAATAGAGGTCCCTCTATTAAGCGTCAGTATTTTGAAAGAAAGCAATAAAGTATGAAATATTACTACTACTACTACTAATAAAAATAATAGTAGAATGAAATTGTAATTATACACACACATATACTGTACTGTATGTGTATGTATATATATATGTATGTGTGTGTTTGTGTGTAACACAGCATATATCAACTCACATATTAAAATATGTATATTTATTCATTATAAGCGTGAATAGGGTTAGGGTATATATATATATATATATATATATATATATATATATATATATATATATATATATATATATATATATATATACACACCCTAACCCTATTCGTTTATATATTTATAAAATATTGTATCTAAACATAATTATAGTAAATTTGTTAATAAATAAATGTATACATCTAAATCTATTGAATATTTATTTCTCTTTTTTTTTTTTTTACAAGAATTTCTCTTTAAACCTTAATTATAATTAATTGTAATATATATATATAGTTACAGATTACAAAATTATTTATAGATAGTTTTTTAAATAATTTTTTAATTTTTAACAATTTGTATGTAAAAGAATTTCTCTCTTTAAATTGTAAAAATATGTAGTACTGGTGAGCTGCTGATCTTTCAAACACATTAAATATATATATTCATCCAGACTTTTGACAAATAGAGAGAGTGTGTATAAAGTAACATATACAATTTCAAAATAGCTATATTTAGCATACAATTACAATTTTTACATATTATACATAATTTTGATGTATAAAGATGTATAATCAAATAAATAAATTATATATATTTTTCTTTATTCTTATTTCTCAAATTTCTTAATTGTGTGTGCAAGAATTTATATTACATATTTACATATTACTTACATATAGTATTTAATATAATGAATGTATAATTAATGCATGAACATATAAATAAATAAACACACATGAAGATACTGTATATCTATAAAGATCCATCTATCCATCCATCCTTCGATCTGTACCGTACATACACAAAACACACAAGCACAGTAAGAACTACTGAGATTCAAACATCCTGCGAGTAGCAAAGATTTCTAATGCTGCCTCAGTTCACAAACATCCCATCCTGACTCGAATGTTCTGAAGCTTAAACCTGTAAGATTTACATTCATTACATACGTTATCCCGCGTTGTGTATGCGTAAACGGCGCGCACGCAACACACACACACACACACACGGGTCATTTAGACTCAGTGCTCTCAATTATCCTGTACCTGAACATACATTTGCATACCGGGGTCTATGATAGGCTTTTTCCGACGAGCTCTTGAGAGATGAAAAAGCTTTGTGAGTCGTGTCTCCGAAAATAATTAATTCATTACTATTGAAAACACACCAGGCCAGAAGTCAACAAACTTAATTCAACCAGATTTATATACAAACCAATTTGTGTACCAAACAAGGCTAATCCACAGAGCACGCGTTCCGTTCGATGTTTCGCCCCAGGTAATTGTGATTTAGTACATCGTCTCTCAGGCGACAGACGACGGAGGTCGATGCATAAAAGTTACAGCGTCAAAACAGCCACGTCAGTCACATGCCTGCCTTAAGAGCTAGGCCTTTATTTACTGCTTTATTGGGTTAATTAATTAGGTTGCAACGGCAGCAGCCTAATGATTTTATTATGCGGCATATTGTGGGAGAACGGATGATGAGGAGAAGCGATGAAGGTTATACATTGTTGGCAAATGACCGTTACGCCACTATGTTGCCATTAGAGTCTTTTAATGAGTTGGTGGGAATGCATTAGCATTTATAGTGAGGTATAGGCTCAACAGGGCAAACAACCCGAGAGAGAGCATGGCACGACTTAAGTTGTTTACATTAGCAGCTTTTTTCAGGGGCAATTTTTGGATTTTGGTTTTAAGAAGGTTCAGCCCCTCATAGTGTGGCATGTTTCATTTTCATTTACATTTATGCATTTAGCAGACACTTTTATCCAAAGCGACTTACATTGCATTCAAGTTACAGTTTATCAGCTCTTGCTTTCCCTGGGAATCGAACCCATGACCTTGGCGTTGCTAGCGCCATGCTCTACTATTTGAGCTACAGGAAGGCTTCATGTACAGTAAAGGGATTAATAGTCTGGCATCATTTACTCATCCTCATGTCGTTTCAATTTTATATATATATATATATATATATATATATATATATTTAATTTTCTTTCTTCTGTAAAACACATACAAAAATATTTTGGCTACACTTTATTTTAGGGTGTCCTTGTTACAGTTCAAGTATACATTTAAGCACTGTGTAATATAAACTACATGTATTTACTATATGGTTAGGG